>NC_045616.1:14871051-15174081 GCF_009829155.1 Mustela erminea | reverse complement strand
GGCGAGGTGAGCGGCGGAAGGTCGGTGGAATGCGGGACAGAGGGGAGGACCCCGGCCTTGGGAGGATCCTGCGCCGGGGCTCGGGACACAGGCCGGAGGCGCGCCAGTGGGGCCTTTGTAGGAGCACGCAATGGGGGCCAAAGGTTGGCACCACCGCACCAGCCGTCCGGCGGACGTGCCCCTGACCGCGGCAGGTCGGGCACTTGTCCCCACCTGCCCAGGCCCCGGTCACTCCCCTACTCCCTCCCGACCCGTGCCCGGCGCGCTACCTGCCTGCCCTGCCGGCGTTTGGATTTGCTCCCGGCTGTCAGTGAACGCGAGGAACTGTGTTTCCACCCCTCCCCGGCGCTACTGCCTTCCCGGGCTGCAGGCTAAGAGATGTGTTTTCCGATAGAAGTGAGTTGCCGGCTTCCCTCTCCCCCCACGGCAGAATCTGGACTGGAGCCCAGGATTTCGGTCTCTGTGCCTGCTCCCCCAGACGGCAGCCCTCCGGCCGCCGTCGGAAAACTGCTGTCATCCGTTTCCCAAGCACTTTTCTCTAAAAACCTGGAAGGAGATTCCTTGACAACAGGGGGAGGAGTTGGGGGCGGGTGCAGCTTGAGGTGGAGAAGAATTGTACCCTGCCGGCGGTGAGGTTAGAGCCGGTGCTGTGGAGACGCGCGGTACGGATCCCGGTGCACCCTCACTGGCTGTGTGCACTGGGGAGAGTGGCTCCCACTCTGCCCTCAGTTTCCTGATTTGTAAAATAGGCGTGGACAATGGCAGCAATGCTGCGGGACTGAACGATGTGAGCCGTGCCTGGCCCCTGGGGCAGGTTCAGTGGGTTGTTGCTGCTACTGAAGCTGGAGTCCTAGTCTTTTTTCTCTGAGCCGCAGGGGGAAGAGTTGGGCCCCGGCCCACGTTGGGCTGGCGTGTGTCTGGGCCTGTCCAGCTCCAGCTCCTTCTGACTTCCCTCTCCGAGGGCACGTGGCCTCAGTTCTCAGGTGGTGGAAGGATTTCAGAGCTGGTGATTCTCAGGGCTGGAAAGCAGAAGAGGAGGAAACCAAAAGGGGCTTCTCCGTCCTGGCTCCCTTTTTCCTCTTTCAGATTTGTCTTCTGGAGACTCTACCCATCCTCAGGGAAGAGCCCAGAAAGAAGATATGGCTCTTGGACCGAGGGAAGCAAGATCTCATGTGAGTTCATTGACATCTTTGGTCTTAGAGACAGATTTTTTTTTTTTTTTTTTTTTTTTAATTCTCAAATCAAAGTTCTCTGCTGCATGCAGTCTTCTGCAGGACCTGGAGCCCAAGCCCTTTCCTCCTTCAAGAGTCAGTCCACCCAGCGGGAGGGTGGATTCTGTAGGGAATGTTTGCCTCCTCCCTGACAATCCATGTCTAGTGTTTCCCTTTTCTTTTCCTAACAGATACTTCTTTTTTCTTTTTCTAAAAAGATTTTATTTATTTATTTGACAGAGATCACAAGTAGGCAGAGAGGCAGGCCGGGGGTGGGGGGTGGGGGGAAGCAGGCTCCCTACCTAGCAGAGAGCCCGATGTGGGACTCAATCCCAGGACCCTGACATCCTGACCTGAGCGGAAGGCAGAGGCTTTAACCCACTGAGCCACCCAGGTGCCCCCAGACACTTCTTTTTATTCATCAGTCTCAATTCAATGTATGATTACTAACTTGATAGGTGAGATGCCACATGGGGACAAAACACACACACACACACGGCAGCTCCTTTCTGGCCCTGCTTCCTTGGTTCGCCCTGGTCTCCCTTCCTACCCTTGTTTTTTTTTTGTTTTTGTTTTTGTTTTTTTTTTAAGGATAACCTCCCTAGGCTTCTCCAACCCATCATTGTCCATTTTTTCTCCCTCTTTACTTTGTGGATTATGTTCTTTATTTCTGTACTCTCTTGAAAACTTTTCTCGACCTGCCATTTTCACCCTTCTATTGTTGGAAATGGGGGAGGGACCCAGTCCAGGTGAGCCATGCTTGAACAAGGAATAGCCGTGTTGGAGGGTACACAGCTGGAGAGATCTCTGAACTCCAAGGGCAGAGAGAAGACTCCCCAGGAGGGAGCATGGAGGGTGTACAGGATATCAGGAGTGGAGAAGGCAGGGTCTCCGGTGGGTAGGAAGCAGAGCTTAAAGCCAGACTGCTGGGCTTGAACCCATCTCCTTGGTTACTGTTTGTGGGCCCTGGACAGATGTGCCTGTTTCCTCACCTGGACAATGGGAATAACAAACATGCTGACCTCATGGGACAGGTGAGAGGGTCACGCGAGTCAGTGCATGGGAAGTGTTTGGATAAGGGCTGGGCACTAGCAGACACCCAACAAGGGGTGGTCATGGGAGCCGGATGGTGTTACTGAAGTGATGATACCACTCATGTCGACAGATGGGACCTGCTGGACCGTATTGCTGGGACTTGTCCTTTCATTGCTCATCTGCATCTGACAATCACAGTGTTGGGTGTCTGCCTGAGGGTGTGGCCTTTGTTTTCATGCCCACGCTCGCGCAGCAATGATCATTCCCATGTTTCACATAGCAAACTTGAGGCTCAGAGACATCCAGTAACCTAAATTCAAACCCCAGTGCAGTGTGTCTGGCCTCTGGGTCCAGGCTTGTCACTACGCAGCCATTCCCCTGGTGCCTCTTTCAGATCCCAGGGCAGCCCCAAACCCCGTGTTGCCAGAGCTCTTCTCCACTGTTGTGTTGATTTGGGGCCCATGAAATGTTGTGGTGGTTGATCTTTGGGCTGGGACTGGCCAGTGCATATTTCAAAGCTTTCCCCTCCAGTTCCCACAGACTAACCTTGCTCTCTTGCCCAGAATCTTCTCCAACCCTGCAGGGGAGTGAATGCATGTGGCATTTTCCCTAACCTCACTTGCTCCCATGTGCCCCTACTGCATGGGCTTGTGGGTAAAGCCCGGCAATGGGCGTTTAAGACCAAAGAGAGAATATACCAAGTGCTGGCTTAACAGAAGACTTTAATTATTGTCCTGCCTCTGCTGCTGGTAAAGTAGGTGGCCTTTGGTCTTGACTGTCCTGGACCTTCTGGTCCTCATCTCTAAAATGAGGATATTGCTGGGAGATGGTATACAGTCCTGCCCAAGTACACATTCTTCTTTCATTGATCCAAGGTGTTTATCTTGTCTGCCAGCTGGATGTAAATTCTTTGAGAGCAAAAATTATTTCTTATATTCCTCCCCAATATGTAAATAATTCAGTGTTTTTCTTACCATATAGATATTTTATAATCATGGTAAACATTGTAGAGAATAAAATATGCATGTATGTATGCATAGACGTGTAGATACATGTGTGTGTAGAATTGACCCTTGAGCAACACAGGTTTGAACTGGGCAGGTTCAGTTACACATGAATTTTTTTCGATCAATACAGTAGAGTACTGTAAATGTATTTCTCTTGTGCTTCTTTTTTGGTTTATTGTTTGAGAGAGAGAGAGCACAAGTAGTTGAGTGGAGACAGAGAAAAGAGATAGAATCTCAAGGAGATTCTGTGCTGAGCACAGAGCATGATGTGGGGCTCGATCCCATGACTCTGAGAGCATGACCTGAGTGGAAATCAAGAGTCAGAGACTTAACCAACTGATTCCACCAAGGCGCCCCTTATGATTTTCTCAATAACATTTTCTTTTCTCTAGTTTATTTTAGTGTAAGAATATAGTATATAATACATATAACATGCAGAATATGTGTTTATCGACTGTTTACTTTATCAGGAAGTCTTCCAGTCCACAGTAGGCTATTAGTAGTTATGTTTTGGGGGAATCCAAAGTTAAATGTAGATTTTCGACTGCGTGTGAAGTCAGGGCCCCTAACCCCCTCCTTGTTCAAGGGTCATATGTATGTTAATTTTTTCATATATTCAAAAGAAAGTAGAATCACCCTTAACCCCACCATCTGGAGATAATCACTGCCAATCATTTGTTATATATCTCTCAGCATCATTCTCATATATATATATATATATATATATATATAAACTTTTATCAGAAATGAGTACAAACTACACACTGATATATAACAAATATAAATATTTGTATTTAACATGATCATAGATGTCTTTTTAACAGATACTGACTTAACCATCAGTTGCACTGGTTGCATAGTATTTTATATTGATGTGACAATAGCTAACATCTGAAGCTTTGGTAGGCCCCAGACATGGTATTAATTACATTGTATGGATTATCTCATTTATTTAATAGCTCTATGTAATAGGTTGTGGGAGGCATTTCTGCAGTTAAGAATGAAGCCTTGGACATGTCCCTGGACTGGAATCCCAGGTCTCCCACTGACTAGCTGTGAGACTTCAGGCAAATTTATCCTCTCCGTGGCTCTTTTCTGTCATGTAAATGGAGACAGTGATAATATCTTCTCTTAGGGTTGTTGTGGCTTTTAGATAAAGATTATATTAAAGATTAATAGGTAACTGAATTAGAAAAAAGAAAGATCAATAGAAAGCTCTAGGGATTGTACCTGGCCTGTATAAAGCATTTGGGAGAAGAGAGAGATTTCAGTTTCCATTATTTCTGTCCTCCAGCTTCAGTGGCACTCAGAGAGTGCCTTCTGTTAGTGACCCTGCCCTTCATCATCCGTGATGACCTAGCTTGTTTCTCATTTTTTTGGTATTACTAAAACCATGATAAATGCTCTGTGTGCACTTTTGTGTACTGCTCATTATAGTAGAAATATAATAATTGGTGAGTTAAAGAATAAACACATTTTAAAGATTTTAATATGTATTATCATATCCCCATCTGCAAGATTATTCTAATTAACATTCCAGTGGTCTTAATTCCTCCCTGCATCTCCTTATAGTGGTTAATACTGGGCCTGGTAAGACTTTATGCAGCTCAGTATGTATTTGTCACTGGCCAATGGTTCATTGAACAAGAAATAACCTGAAACCTTAAGAAACAAGAATGACATCAGAAGCCTTTCATGGCAGCCCGTCCTCCCCAGCAACTGCCACCACTTTTACCCTGTGCGATGGGAGGTCCTGGGTGAGCTGGGATGGCTTGTCATTACAGGTGTCGGTGACCTTCGAGGATGTGGCTGTGCTCTTTACACGGGATGAGTGGAAGAAGCTGGGTCCTTCTCAGAGAAACGTGTACCAGGAAGTGATGCTGGAGAACTACAGTAACCTGGTCTCACTGGGTAAGGGAATTTTCCCTGTAGATGAACAAGTCAGACAGTACCATAAGTCAGCACCGGCTTCCCTGCATAAAAGCCGTGGGGCATCAGGAACTTTCAGCTGAATTTGGCCTTGGGGTTATGCACATTGTAAATAAATATTTAAAGCTTCTTTCCCACTATAGGCATGGATTTGTCCCACATGTGGGATAGCTGACATACTTGTATGTTAGAAATTCCCTCATAGTTAGGCAACATTTCCTGCTGTGATTTTCTGTGATTTGTTTGCTCAGCTCACAGCAGAAAGCATCCCTCAACCGTCTTCATTACCCTGCCGCCAGCCTTTCCCAATTCTCCCTTCCAGCCTGACAAATGTGTATAATCCATCTTTGAAAGAGGGTCAGATGGTGCTTTCTCATTTTAAACAGGGCACTTGGTGTGGGTACCTGTTTACAAACATTTAGTCTGTAAATCTAATATGTTCCCTCTTCTGTGGCAAGCCATGGGTACTCCAGTAACCAGAGCTGCCTGTGTATCCGGCATCTCTAACCTGCAGCTACTTCCCACAAGGCCACACCCTACAGGCCCCTTGCCTTTCCCCTCACACACTCCCTCACGTCACGGGGGCATGGCTGGAACACCCCAGTGGAGCTCTTTGTACCATCCCATGCGTTTTCCACTCAGATCCATGATGCGTCTTTGAGTCTAAAGAAAACCAAGTCTTATCTTTCTCTTTTCTTTTTCTTGTCTCTGAGCAGGACTCCTGTTTTCCAAACCAAGAGTGATCTCCCTGTTGCAGCAAGGAGAAGATCCCTGGAAGGTAGAGAAAGAAAGTCCTGGAGGCCCCTCTCTAGGTGAGTGGGTGGGACCGAGCGGTGGGGGATGGGCGCAGGCAGCAGTCTTGAGGTAAGTGGACGGTTCAGCTCAGAGATGTTGGTCAGGAAGATTTCTCCGGGGCCTCTGTCCTGGAGAAGTGGCAGAGAGGGGACACTCAGGCCCCAGACACGAGCTTTCTCTTACTCTCTGGTAATCACTTCCCAAATGAATCTCTCAGGAGCTCTTCTTATTCGTCCCTGTTTTCAGCGGAGGGCTGCACATCGCGGATTCAGTCAGCAAACAGTGTATTTAAGGAATGGCGGAGAATCAGTCTGACCGAGGCTCAGGGTATGTGAGAGAAGGAACCGAGGAAGGAAAGGGTGTCAGAAAGCTAGCTAAGCTGCATTACACTGGGCTTTGACAAGAGTCTCCGCCATGGGACCGTCCCATGGAAATGAAAGATTTTCAGCGGAAGACTGGAGTTCTGGGTATTTTAGAAAAATTGACTTAAATGTGGAATAGTGTAAATGTCCTCTGGTAAGGACGTGGCTGGAGAAGTTGCAGCGAGTCACCGCTCTTGCGTCGAGGGCCACTGTCGGAGACAAGAGCAGCTGGTGTGGACAGAGCTGGCATGGTGCAGGAGGCAGCTACTGCTGTGTCACTGTTGGTGCTGAAGGGCGATGACGTGGCTGTATGTGCGTGTGTAATGTGTGCAGAAGTCAGACAGAGGCTGGGGGGACACACCTGAGCTGGTGCCAGGAGCTCCACATGGAATGGGATTGAGAAGGGGCAGGACGAAAGAGGGCTTTAGTTGTATGTAATCTTAATATTTCGTAGAGAATAGATTGATGAAATCCTTATGTAATTTGAGTTTAATAAGAATAGTCACTTTGAAGCATGGTGGGGGGTAGATTGAAAGTGAGGGAAAAGCTGATGGGGAATCTTCCCGGAAACACTTGCAGTAAGGTAGGCGAGATGTTTCTAGGGTGGGACAAAGGTATGGGCACTGGGGTCCGGAGGGAGGGAGAGGGGGTCCCTTTGTTAAGGGTGTAGGGTGAGTTTGCTGTGGGATGGGTCTCACTGGGGAGGAATGCCTGGGGAGAGATGCTGGTCGACAGCTGTATGAGGTCTATGGGAACTCCGAAGGCAGGTCAGGGAGCCCTCAGTACAAAGGTGGCATTTGATGCCTCAAGTTGACCAGGTGAGGGCACAGAGCAGAGGACAGAATCCCAGGAAACCTCACCGTTTACAAGGTGGGTTAGGAAAGACGACTCTGGCTGAGCCTGAGAAGTCATCAGAGGAGAATAACGGGAGAGGCAGCTGACAGGGAAGCTGGGGACAGAGAGCTGATGAGTGCGGGAGGATCCAAGTTTGAGTCCCCATCCCCTACTTTCCTGTCCCCTAATGGATGGTACGTACGTGAGCTCTGTGCTGGGCACTGGCCATGCAACATTGGACAGAAAGATGCAGGTTCTGCCGGCTAGAGGTCACGGCTGGGTGGGGAGACAAGTGACGGTGCACTGAGCGCACACAGGGTGTAGAATGACCCCATAGGATGGCTGCAGAGTGTGTGAGCGTGCGCAGCAGAAGGGGCGGTGTAGGCAGAGGCTTCCCAAGGAGGTGGGATCGGAGGATGTGGAGCCGGGTCCAGCCACAGGAAAGGTCCACCTGATTCCAGAGAAAGGAAGCCAGTGGGTGCTGCCGTGAGCCAGGAGAGCTCTGCAGGGACCAGATCCCACACAGCGCGGGGGAGCCTGGACACAGGATCTGGTCTGTGTCTGAGAGCCAGGCCAGGAGCCTGGGGACTAGGAAGTAGTCTTACCAGGGCCCCAGGTGTACACTGCTGAGAGCAGCCTGAAGGCTGAGGGGGGGCCTGTTGGTGTGGAAGTGAGGGCTCCTCCCCGCTGTTGTCAGGTCCAGATGCGTCAGTGATGGCCTCTCAATCCGTGGGCCCCGCAGAGGAGCTGCAGGCTGGGTGTTCTCCCTCCCCAAGCCCCCAGGGCAACGGAGCCTGCTTCCCACCATACTCTGAGGTTTCTGCTGTGGAAACCACCTGTGTGTCTGTCTGTCTATCTTACTCTGGTTTGGGAGAAAGACACGAGGTCTGGGAAGTGGGTAGAGGCCGCCGTCAAGTGCCTAGAGCAGGCAGGAATCCATGAATCAGCCGAGGCTTGGCAGGGTGGCATCTGGGCAGCCGGCAGGAAAGATCTGAGGAAGAGAAGGAAGTCTCTGTCCCTTTCCCCGCACCTCGGGAGCCTCCCATCCAGGAACGCATCTCTCTTAGTGAAGTGAGTCATTGGTGGGTTCCGGGGAGTAAAAGTGTGACCAGAGTCTGGAGTCTGGAGCTGTGCTGAGAGACGCTGGGGCCCCCGGGCAACGGGGCTGGAGTCCTCAGTAGCCTCCTCCTCGGTGTTGGGGACATGTCCCTGAGGGTGGACCACAGGTGGGCGCCGGGAGGAAGGAAGGACAGTGCAGCCGACTGGTACGTGCATGTCCCTGGACAGGATGCACCTCCTCTCCTGCAGAGATGGCAGTCACCCCGGGGCGCCCCGGGAGTGCCTGCGTGTGTCTGTCTGTCCGTCCAGCACCCCTGGCGAGTCTCCATCTGCCAGGACTAATGCAGCCTCGGAATGGCTTCCCTCCGGAGTGCAGCTGGCTTCACCCTAAGCACGCGTGAAGGATGGGGTGTTCTGGATGTAGCTCAGGTGGTTAACTCTGGACAGACCTGAAACCTGCCCCTCCCGCAGCTGGTGACCGAAAAGCCCATGCTCCAGGGTGGACTCGGGGCACCTCTAGCGGCCTCCCAATGTCCCCCCCCCCTTTAAAAAAATTTTTCAAAGCTATTCGCAAATAGGAAAAACAGAAAAACAAAGGGTCACGGGGGAGATGTTTGAAGTGAGAGGTGAAGACGCTGGCAGGAGGGGTGTGTGTCTCCTCTGAGTCTCTTGCTGAGAAGGGAGCACACCTGCGGGGGGTGCTTTGCCGGAAGAGTTGTAATGAGGCCATTAAACCAGCCGCTACATCATGAGTTAGCTCTATGCCCGAATGCGGAAATAGTCCTGAAATCTAAAATTTAAAAATGCGGGTATGATCTGGGTAAACAGTTAACCTTCCAGTGAAAATGTGCTTTTCTTTCCTGTCACTTTCTCCTCCTTTGTCATCTCAGCGCAAGAAGCCTGGTGGGGGGACTGAAACCCGGCTGCGTGGTCAGCGGAGGGGTCCCTGGGGCTGCCCCACACAGAGGGTGGGGCCTCTTTTTCTAACTTGCACAAAGGTGCTGCCCTTAGCAGCGCAGCGACCCAGCAGGCGGGGGTTTAAAGAAGAATCTCTGAGGAGGTGAAAGCGGAGAGCGGATACTCATAGGCGCCTCTACTGTGTTTAGTCAGCCTTGTCCTTGTCCCCTGCCCCCTCTCCCCAGCAGTACCCTTGCTGGCCCTGCACCTCCTTCCTGCCACCAACCTGTTCCCATAGCTGCAAGAATGCTCTATTAAAAGGTAAATCAGGGGCGCCTGGGTGGCTCAGTGGGTTAAGCCGCTGCCTTCGGCTCAGGTCATGATCTCAGGGTCCTGGGATCAAGTCCCTCATCGGGCTCTTTGCTCGGCAGGAGCCTGCTTCCTCCTCTCTCTCTCTGCCTGCCTCTCTGCCTGCTTGTGATCTCTCTCTGTCAAATAAATAAATAAAATCTTTTTAAAAAAAAAAAAAAAAAAAAAAGGTAAATCAGGCCACCTCACTTCCCTTCAGAAAACCTCTCCTGGCTTCCTTCTTGATGTTTACATTTCAAAGAGATGGCTCCCAGGAGCTTAAGAAAAACATCCTTGGTGGGGGCCTGGGTGGCTTAGTTGGTTAAGCAGTTAACCATCTGACTCATGATCTCAGCCAAGGTCTGGCCCTCTGGGTTGTGAGTTCAAGCCCCACATTGGGCTCTGCACCCGGTGGAGCCTGCTTAACAACCAAGAACATCCTTAGGCTATAAAGTTCCCAGAGGCTTATAGTGTTCACAGGTTTATATTCATTTCATATCAAAAGCACAGAGGAAGGATTTAGAAATGCAAATTTTCTCAAAGAAATGCTTTGAGGAAAAGGTAGGGAGCCCTCTTTCCCTTTGGAGCTCCCACCACAGCATTTTCCAGAGCAACTGTACTTTCACCTTCCCACCCGCTATGCAGGCATGGAGGTTCCAGTTTATCTAGTGTTGCCAAACTTCTTATTGTCCCCTCATAATTTTTTATTATGGTAAAACACACGTAACATAGAATTTGCCATTTTGACTGTTTTTAAGTGTACAGTTTGGTGGCATTCAGCTCGTTCCCAAGGCCGTGCAACCATCCCCACCATCCAGGTGCCAGAAGTCCTCTCTAATCCCTTCCTGAAACTCTCTTCCCACTAAACACTAATTCTCCACCCACCTGTCTCCAGGCCCCTGCTAATCACTGTTCTCTGTCTCTGTGTTCGACTCCTAGGAGCCACATAGAATTGGAATCTTATAGGGGTGCCTGGGTGGCTCAGTGGGTTAAAGCCTCTGCCTTTGGCTTGGGTCATGATCTCAGGGTCCTGGAATCGAGCCCCATGTTGGGCTCTCTGCTCAGCAGGGAACCTGCTTCCCTCTCTCTCTCTGCCTGCCTCTCTCCCAACTTGTGATCTCTGTCAAATAAATAAGTAAAATCTTAAAAAAAAAAAAAAAAGAATTGGAATCTTAGGACACTTGTCATTTTGTGGCTGGCTTATTTCATTCCACATCGTGTCTTCAAGGTTCATCTACATTGTACATCTGTCAGCATTCCATTGTCTTAGGGCTGAACAGTATTCCATTACATGTCTGCGCCACACATGGTCTATCATTTGGTCTGGATATTTGGATGATTTCCATCTTCTGGATCTTGTGAATAATGCTACTCCAAATGTGAGTGTGCAAATACCTCTTTGGATCCCTGCTTTTGGTTCTTTTGGGTACATTGGAACAGAATTGCTGGATCACTTGGTAATTCTCTACTTAACTTTCTGAGGAACTACTATACCATTTTCCATTGTGGCCACATTAGTTTACATTCTCACCAGCAATGGAGCTAGGGTTTCAAAGTCTCCATATCCTTGCCAGTATTTGTTATTTTCTGGTTTCTTTTGTTTCTGTTATCCATAGCCATCCTCATGGATTTAAAGTGGTATCTGGTGGTTTTTGATTTATATTTCCCTACCGATTAATGATGTTAAGTGGTCTTTTCATGTGCTTATTGGCCACCGATATATCTCCTATAGGCAAATGTCTGTTTAAGTCCTTTGCCCATTTTTGTTTGTTTGTTTCTCTCTCTTTTTCTTCCTCCCTTTCAAATTCCAGTATAGGTCACATACAATGTTATAATAGTTTCAGGTGTACAATATAATGGTTCAACACTTCTCTCCATTTCTGTGTTCATCTTGGGAAGTGTACTCTTTAATTCCCATCAACTGTTTCACCAATTCCCCCTACCCCCCACCTCCTACCTGGTAACCATCAGTTTGTTCTCCGTAGTTAAGTCTGTTTTTTGGTTTGTCTCTGTTTTTGATGGATAGCACGTTCTGTATGTATCCATTAGTTCCAGTTGGTATATTGTGTTGTTCAAGTCCCTTACTACTTCTTTTCGTCTGGTTGTTTTATTCCTTATGGAAGGTAGGGCATTGAAATCTCCAACTATTTCTCCCTTCAGTTTTGTAAATTTTTACTTCATGTGTTTTGAGGATGTGTTATTAGGTATGTAAATGTTTGTAATTTTAATGTCTTCTTGCTGAATTGAACCTTTTATGACTATACATCATCCTTTGTCTCTTATAACTTGTTTCCTAAAGTTTATTTTATCTGATACTAGTATAGCCAGTCCAGCTCTCTTTTGGTGCTTCTATTTGCATGAAGTAGCTTTCTATCATCTCACTTGCAACCTATTTGTATCTTTGGCTCTAAAGTGAATCTTCTATTCAAACAAAAAACAGTCTCTGAATTACAGAGAACAAACTGGTAGTTGAGGTGGGTGGGAAGAGGGGTGAAAGAGATAAAGAGGATCAAGAGTGCACCTACTTTTTTAAAAGATTTTGTTTATTTATTTGACAGAGAGAGAGATCACAAGTAGGCATAGAGGCAGGCAGAGAAAGAGGAAGGGAAGCAGGCTCCCCGCTGAGCAGAGAGAGCTGGATGCAGGGCTCAGTCCCAGGACCCTGAGATCATGACATGAGCTGAGGCAGAGGCTTAACCCACTGAGTCACCCAGGAGCCCCCACGAGTATATCCATTTTATAAGCACTGAGTAATGTACAGAATTGCTAACTCATTATTTTGTATATGAAACTTAGATAGCTGTATGTTAATCATTCTTCAATAGAAAGAAAAAAGAAAAGAAGCCAGTCTTTTATAGATAAGATTTGGTTAGATTATGGGTTTTTCCCCCATTCTGCCAATATCTGTATTTTGACTGGATAATTAAGTTAATGTATTTATATTTGAAGTAATTACTGATATAAGGGACTCACTTCTGCCATTTGGCTTTTTTTTTCTATACACCTTATATCTCTTTGTCCCTGATTTCCTGCATTACTGTTTCCTTTTGTGTTTAGTTGATAAATAGTTTAATTCCCCTCCAATTTTCTTTTATATATATTATGTAGGTATTTTCTTTTTGGTTAGCATTGGGCTTATATTTAACATCCAAAATTCATAACACTGTGATTTGAATTTATACCACCTTAAGTACAATAATGTATAAAATCTCTGCTTCTATATACTTGCATCCTCATCCCCTTTTAGTTACTGTTGTCACAGACTGCATCATTATACATTGTGTGCCTTAAAGCACAGCCTAATGATTTAAAAAAAAAAATACTTTATTTATTTATTTGACAGGCAGAGATCACAAGTAGGCAGAGAGGCGGGGGTGGAAGGGAAGTGGTCTCCCTGCTGGACAGAGACTACGATGTGGGGCTCAATCCCAGGACCCTGAGATCATGACCTGAGCCAAAGGCAGAGGCTTAACCAACTGAGCCACCCAGGCGCCCCTCTTTGTCATTTTTGAAGGATGGTTTACCAGATGGAGAATTCCCTTTTGAGGTTTTTTTTTTTTTCTTTCAGCACACAGACTATATCAACCCAATACTTTCTTGCTTCCAAAGTTCCTGATGAGAAATCGGATAATCTTAATGAAGATCATTTGTATAAGTCTTGTTTCTCTTTTGCTGCTTTCAATATTCTCTTTTTGGCTTTGGGTTTTGACAGTTTGGTGATAATATGTCTCATTGTTGGTCTCTTTGACTTTATTCTTTTTGGAGTTCATTATGCTTCATAAATTTGTAGATTCCTTTCTCAAATCAAATTTGGGAAGTTTTCAGCCATTGTCTTCAAATGATCCTTCTCCCCTCTTTCCTCTTCCCTTTTAGGATTCCCACAATGCTATTTTGGTCCACTTGATGGTGTCCCACAGATCTCTTAGGATCTCTCCACTTTCTTCAATATTTTTTGTTGTTCATCCTCAGATTCAGTAATTTTAATATGGCTTATCTTCAAGTACACTGATTTTTCTGCCTGCTGAAATCTGATTTTTTAGTTTCTCTAGTGAAATTTTCAGTTATTATACTTTTCAACTCCAGAATTTCATTTTGCTTTCTTTCTGTGTTTTCTATTTTTCTATCTCTTTATTGATATTTCATTTTTTGAAAAATTCATTTTCATGGGCTTTACATATCTTTCTTTAAGCTCTCCTGAGCATCTTGAAAAGTGTTGTTTAAAAGTTTTTGTGTGGGGTGCCTGGGTGGCTCAGGCAGTAAGGATCTGCCTTTGTCTCAGGTCATGATGCCAGAGTCCTGGGATCGAGCCCCCCATTGAGTTCCCTGCCCAGCAGGACGCCTGATTCTCCCTCTCCCACCCTCCTGCTTCTGTTCCCTCTCTTGCTGCCTCTCTCTGTCAAATAAAATCTTAAGAAAAAAAAAAAAAGGTTTTGTGTAGTATATCCATCTTTATTTCTTCCTCATAGATATTTTTTGTCTATTTATTTTGTTGCTCTGAATGAGTCATATCTTTTTTTGTGTGTGTGCCTTCTGATTCTTTGTTGCCAACTAGACATTTGAATTTTATAATGTCATAACTCTGGGAACTAGATTCTTCCCCTTCCCCAGAGTGATTTCCTTCTCATATATTTCCTCCTTTTCACAAAGAGAGGGCTACTTCAGTTATTTGGGAAAGCCTCTTCCAGGCCAGCTTTATTACTATAAGATATTTGAATTTGGGTAAATTGCTTAATATTTGAGTCTAGTTTTCTCATGAAATGAAAATATTATGCTAAGTGATTTCCACGTTTCCAGCTAGTCCTAGAGTTCTGTATTCCTACATAACTGAATTATTTTATCATGTTGTTGATGGGGAATATGACTAATACTGCTGAAGCTACTAATCCTATGTCAAGTTTAAAAGTCCATAATTGTTATCTTTGGAAAATATTATTTGACCTACAGTATGTCCAAATCAATTCAGTAAAATCACTTTACAACAGGGAAAAATGATAGTTGTATATATGAATACATGTATTTTTACATATAACTAATTTTTTATTGTTGTCAGGGGTCTCTGTGCCATGGACCGGCCTGAGATATAAACCAAAGGTATTCTCATGTCTTTTCTGAGCTTCTACCTTTCCCTTGGCATGTATGGTGACTTTCTAAATTTCCCATGTATGCAGTTAGTTTTGGTTGTCCTTATACTTAAATGATTGCCCAATGTGGGAAAAAGGTAAAATGTGAATGGGAGAGGGTAGGGAGAAGACAGGCTCTGACCCTTAAATCCCCTGGCAGCTGCTTCAGCCAGTGGGGCAACAATGGCAGGTTGCCTTTGTGTCTGTACCTCCATGACCCCAAGCAATAATCCTCAGTCAGAACCCAGATCTACAGTAATTGAAGAACAAGGCTCTTTTCACCCTAGCTTCTGCAAGCCACCTAAGGACTGTCAGTATAGCTGCCTGCCATGGAGCTGGGGGCTGAGGCATGGGTAGGGGCTAGCGACTGAAACTACCTACCATTTATCAACCAGGCTTTGCCCTAGAAGCTGCCAGCCTTCAGTTAGATTCCACAGTTTCAAAATCATTGGAGCAGCCAGATTCTGCCAGTTCATTTGTTGTCTTAGGTGGGGAAACAGAATCCTGGAGCTTCCTACTCTGCCATCTTCCTTAATGTCCACTTACTACTCTTTTGACTCACATTTATTTTACAAGGTTTGGCATTTTCTTTCTTCTTTCTCAAGTAATGTGGAAGAGGAGGATTTGGATAGAAGTCTCACAGTTAGCTAGTAATGAGTGTGGTAAAACCTTCCATCAACACTTAGAAGTGGGTGATGGGTGGGCACTTGTTAGGATGAGCAGTGGGTGTTATATGTAAATTCTACTCCTGAAATCAGTATTACACTATATGTTAACTAGAATTTAAATAAAAATTTTAATAAACAAAAAAAGAAGTCTCACAGTTATAAAGTTATTTCTTATCATTTGGTGAAGTTTGACAGTTTGCTTACTATCCACCTACCATTGTCTTCAGTTACCCAGAAAGCTTTGGTATTTACTATTTTAATAAGTTTTATCATACTGTAAGCATTCTGATTTTTTACTTAGGAAGTATATTTTTTTTAAGTGAAAGTATTTTTTTAAAGATATTTTCCTTTGTATATTGATATTTTTAAATTCATGTGCAGAAACCTTTTAAAATTGCAAGTCTCTTATTAGATATGATCTTTAAGAGGAAAAGGATTAATCCACTCACTCTTATGCAAGGAATGACAGAAAAGTGGAAGAAGATTTAGTTTTTAGTTTATTATGAAAACTTTAAGCACACACACACACATACACACACACACACACACACAAATTTGAAACATTGTGGATTGTCACAGCTTGAGGAAGGGCGGGAGTGGTAGAAAGGATGATGCACAGGGCAGCCCAACACCAAAGAATTATCTGTCCTCAAATGTAAGCTGAGTCCTATCTCTATATAGGACTTAAAATATCTTTACATACTTTTTAAAAAATATTATATTTTTATAACATTGAGTGGTTCTATCCAAGAATAGGAGAGGTTTTTCCATTTGTTTAGGTATATTAATATTCAGGGCTATTAAAAATTTTCCTCATAGGGCGCCTGGGTGGCTCAGTGGATTAAGCCGCTGCCTTCGGCTCAGGTCATGATCTCAGGGTCCTGGGATAGAGCCCCGCATCGGGCTCTCTGCTCAGCAGGGAGCCTGCTTCCCCCTCTGTCTCTGCCTGCCACTCTGCCTACTTGTGATCTCTCTCTCTGTCAAATAAAATAAATAAAATCTTTAAAAAAAAATTTTCCTCATAATAAGTTTTTTTAATATTTGTTGTAAATTCATTCCTCCAATTCTTTGTTAGTGCCAATGAAGATTATTGACTTCAGCATGTTAATTTTATATCTACTACATCACTGATCAAGTTTTATCATTGATTTTCTGGAGTTACGTAGATAGGGTATTATAACACCAGCAAATAGTGGTAGGTTTATTTCCTCATTTCTTCTTTACTCATCCTTGTGCATCTAATTGGTTTTTCTTATGTAACTGAATTGATTAAGACATCTACTAGGAATGTTGAATAGAAGTGAAAATAATGGGCATCCTTGTCTTGTTCTTTTTTTTTTTTTAAGATTTTATTTTTATGTAATCTCTATACCTAACATGGGGCTCAAACTCACAACCCCAAGATTAAAAGTCACATGCTCTACCTATTGAGTCAGCTAGGCACCCCTTGTTCTTGATCATAGCGGAAATGCTTCTAGTCTTTCTTCATTAAATAGGATACTGGTTTTAGGGCCAAACTATATGTATTTTAGCATATTGAGGAACTATCCATCAATTCTTATTTTCTTTAATGTTTTTACTATCAGTGGTGCTGAGTTTTTTTGAAGGCTTTCTCACTGTCTCTAAATATACTCACAGTTCTTCCCCTTAGGTACCTACTTTGTAAAATACCACTTACTGTGGTAATAATAAGGGCAATGGATTGTTGGAGCTGGATTCACAAAAGGGTACATGGAAAAATTAACATTGGAACTGAATCTGAAGGCTACAGAGGAGTTTGGCACGTAGAAAAAGGAGTAATGACATTCAACATTAGAAACATTACATAAATGAGAACAATGGCATATAAATAATGTAAAAGTCTTTTAATGTAGTCTTTTAAGTCTTTTAACAATGGCATATAAATAATGTAAAAGGCCATTCATTCTCCTGGTTGCCTTCCTTAAATGAGCTTCCTTTATTCTTTTAATTACCCTAGTCCTTCTGCCTTCATCCATTATTATTTTATATGTGTTACTTTCCTATTTTTTCCTCTTGCTAGTATCTTTTAGCCAGAAAGCAAGCCCTTATTTAAATATCATTAGTATTTATTCTTTCTACACATTAAGTCTCAGCCAACTGTGTGAATCATTAGTGATTTTTTTTTTTTTTCAGGATGTAAGAGCAGTCCTAAAACTACAAAGTCAACTCAAACCCAAGATTCATCATTTCAGGGGCTAAGAAGGAAAAGACTCAAAAGGGATGAACCCTGGAGTTTCCTATCAGAAAAACCCTGTATATATGAAGACAGATTAAAGAAACAAAAGGACAAAAATGAAAGTTTACAAATAATTTCAATCACCCATACAAAAATCCTCCCTGTAGAAAGAAACCATAAAAATAGCAACTTTGGCCAAAATTTCGGCCTGAAATCAGTCTTTGTTAAGCAACAGAGGGTTGCTAGAGAAAGAACACCCTCAAAATATGAAATACAAAGAAATAGCTTCAAGCAGAATTCAAACTTACTTAGCCAACCAAAAATCAAAACAGCAGAAAAGCGGTATAAATGTAATATATGTGAAAAAGCCTTCATTCACAATTCTTCCCTTCGTAAACACCAGAAAAACCACACTGGAGAGAAATTGTTTAAATGTAAGGAATGTTTGAAAGCTTTCAGCCAAAGTTCGGCTCTTATTCAGCATCAAAGAACTCATACTGGAGAGAAACCCTACATCTGTAAAGAATGTAGGAAAGCTTTCAGCCACAGTGCATCGCTCTGCAAACATCTAAGAATCCACACTGTGGAGAAATCCTATCGATGTAAAGAATGTGGTAAATCCTTCAGCAGAAGGTCTGGCCTTTTTATACATCAAAAAATCCACGCTCGAGAAAATCCCCATAGATACAATCCAGGTAGGAAGGCAGCCAGCACATCCCTTCCTGGATGTCAGAGAATTCACCTCAGAAAGAAATCCTATTTATGTAATGAATGCGGCAACACCTTTAAGTCGAGCTCATCCCTTCGTTATCATCAGAGGATTCACACGGGAGAGAAACCTTTTAAGTGCAGTGAATGTGGGAGAGCCTTCAGTCAGAGTGCATCTCTTATCCAGCACGAAAGAATTCACACTGGAGAAAAGCCCTATCGATGTAACGAATGTGGAAAAGGTTTTACTTCTATTTCACGACTTAACAGACACCGGATAATTCATACCGGTGAGAAACTGTATAACTGTAACGAGTGTGGTAAAGCCTTAAGTTCCCACTCGACACTTATCATTCATGAAAGAATTCACACTGGCGAGAAACCGTGTAAATGCAAAGTGTGTGGGAAAACCTTCCGACAGAGTTCAGCTCTCATTCAGCATCAGAGGATGCATACCGGAGAAAGACCCTACAAATGCAATGAGTGTGGGAAAACATTCAGGTGTAACTCATCCCTTAGCAACCATCAGAGAATCCATACAGGAGAGAAACCATACCGGTGTCTGGAATGTGGGATCTCTTTTGGCCAAAGTGCAGCTCTTATTCAGCATCAAAGGATTCACACAGGAGAAAAGCCCTTCGAATGTAACACGTGTGGGAAGACTTTTAGACAGAGCTCATCACTTATTGCACATCAGAGAATTCATACTGGAGAGAAACCCTATGAATGTAATGCATGTGGGAAACTGTTCAGCCAGAGGTCATCCCTTACTAATCATTATAAAATTCACATTGAAGAGGATTCCTTGAAAGTAGATTTGCATGTGTGAAAGCCTTAAACCAAAGCTCAGCAGGGTATACATACTTGAGATGGATTTAATAAATGCCATGATCATGAGAAAACTTTTCTATTTTAATTTTGTCTCATCAGATATTAAATTCTAAGGATAAAGAACTCTGACTATGTAATAAATATGTGGAAAACTTTCATACCTGTCACTTTTAAAAAATATCTTAAGATAAGGGAATCACAATTGTAATTTGATTGCAAAACCACAATTTTGACCATCTGTAAAGTGGGGTTCTTCTATCTTTTTATACAGTATCATATACTATATGTGATGTATAAACATGAGAAAAATCTGGGTGTAGGAGTGCTGGATTTCTCATTAAAAAGACACCAACTGTATAAGCCAGCAGCATATTTATTAGAACTAACATTTTAATAGCAAACAGAACTGATCTTAAAATATATGCATATGTAGACCAAATAATAGATTAAAAAAAAACAAACAAAAACCCTGGAAACTACCTCAGTCTCTGGAATTTGCCTTTTCCTAAATTGTTGTCAAACTTTGTGCACGGTTTTCATTAAAAAAGAGAAAGGAAAAAAAGGTGTTCTCTTACTCCTTTATTCTTCTAGTTGTTTCCAAACTACATCTAACAGGCTCCCGAAAAATTTTTGCACAATTTCTAATTTTGTTCTCAGAATTGCATTTATTTGTTGCATTGAAGTCATTTATTGTTGAACTGTACTTGCTGTGTTCTGCAGTCAAATGCTCTACCACTGAGCTATACCCCTCAGTTGCTGTGTTCTGAACAGCATGTTAATTTAAGTAGAAAAAATATAGTTTGTTTGGCAGTCACTTCAAGGTTAAGCCTATTAATATTTTTTTAGTTGGCTGCAAAAGAAATCTTAAGAAATAATTTAAAGAATATGTCACTGTGGCAAAGTCTTAAAGAAATCCATTTCATGAAATTAAAGCATGTTTTCCCTACTTGAGGTTTTCAAATTTTTTAAAAAATTCAGACTGCAAAAGCAAATAAAGGAAATAATTCTAAGCCTTAGAAATGGTTTACTCAGTAAATATTTGCTTAATCCCAGGGTTGAACCAGTTACCATCCCGGGCACTGGAAATTGTAGAGAAGAAGGAAACAGGCCCTAATCTTCAAGAAGTCAAGAATTGAGAGGATGGGGCTGAAGGGACTAGTGAGTAAATAAGCAAATTATCATAACGTGTTGAAGTTTTCACGGAGAAAGAGATGGTACAGAGGTACCGTGTTACAGAACATCTTGCAGACATTTGCTCAGAATTCAGAAAGAAGGAATGGAGTCTAACCAAGGGAGCTTGATCAGATTTAGTGTCCCAGAGACAGGGATGCCTGAGCCCAGTTCTGGAAGAACAGGAATTCTCCAGAGAGTGAGATAAGTACTTAAAAGAGAGACAGCCACACATGCAAAGATCCAGGTACATGACAGCATGGCACATTTGTAGAACATCTATTAAGAAATGAGAATGACAGATGTTGAAGCTTGAGAAGGAGGCAGATACTAGATAACCAAAGGTCTTAATTGCCATTCTAAGGAACCTGAATTTGATTCTGAATTATGGAACTGATGAAAGATGATATCATAAAGGAAACTGCTCTGACAATAATGTATGGAGAATGAGTTTAGGATGTTGAGGACAACTGAGCAGACTGGAGCCTAGAGTATGGGCTGTGACAGTAACTTGAATGATAGGTAAATGAGGGTCTAAACTCAAGCAGGGGGCAGGGGAAGTGAAGAATGTGTGACAAATATTAACATGGTAAAATACGGTTTTTACAATCAAATAATTGGGAGTGGTGAGTTAAGATACAGGAGTGAACCAGTGTGATCTGGCACATGTTAAAGTTGATCATATGGATCCAAAAGGGAATTATGAGCCAGTAGACTAGTATTAGGAGTAATTAAAATAGAGTTGGTAGTCAAAACCACGGTATATGAAATTGGTCAGCAGAAAACAGGATTAGAATGAGAAACAAAGGAGTCACAGTTAAAACCCAGGAAAACATCAATATATAAGGAGCTGGTCAAAGCTAGTCAAAGAGGAGGAATTGAACTAGATGAAATGAAATGGCTCCAAAGCCAGAAGAGTGATGTCACTGAGCCCAAATGTGAAATGAATGTCATCAGATGGTCAGTAGTGTTAGGTGCCACAAATCAAGTAATAAGGAGTAAACTGGAATTGGTAACCAGGACAGTACTGGAGACTGTACAGTGATTTATGGTGAATGGAAGCCAGATTATTCTAGGTTGGATTATTAATAGGAAGGTGAGAACTAGTGGGCTGTTTCAGACATGTTTCAAGAAGCTTAAAGGAAGAGAAGAAAAGAAGGCTGTGTTTAGAGGGGAGAAAATGATTTCTGGTTAATGGGACAACATGCTGAGGGTGAATTAAAGGAGAGCATTAGGTGGGACAAATTGTCTGCAATGTTCTAAGGGAATCAGGGTTAGAGCACAGGTAATGAAATTAACCTTAGGGTGGAGGAAAAAGCCTACAGAAAGATGAGAATGCAGATAAGTTCCTGTTTGATTTGGAGGTGAAGGAATTTCCTCCTGCTGACCTTATCTTCCATAAAGCGGGAGAAAGATTCATTTTTTAGAGATATTAATTATAGTAGCAATTTTGGGGTCGTTGGGTATCTAAAATATGTTAATGAATTTCAATCTGTGATTTGCAGATGTTTTTAGAAAGTCATGGCTCTGAGTTCATTCTACATTCTTGGGTCAAAATCTCCACCTTTATCACTTTTCTATGTTTGGCACTTGTGTTACTTTTTGCTTTTTCAAGAAAATTTGCTCATGAATTGGAGTTTAAAAACTACTTGGGAAGGGGGTGGTGCCTGGGTAGCTCAGTTAAGTGTCTCTGCCTATGGCCCAGGTCATGATCCCAGGGTCCTGGGAGAGAGTCCCGCATTGCTTTCCCTACTCAGTGGGGAGTCTGCTTCTCCCTCTCCTCCCTGCTTGTGCTCTCTCACTATCTTTGGCTCTCTCTCTCCCAAATAAATAAAACCTTAAAAAAAATTCTTAGGAAGGGGAAGAAAGAATGGTTTAAGAGTTATAAGGAGTTATAAGAAGAAAGAGAGACTAGAAAGAAATGTAGGATTTCGACAGGTAGGTGTGTGGAGGTAGATGGAAAAGCATTCACATCAGAGGAAAAGTTTGTGCAATGACAAGGAATCATGAGAGGACACGACGTGCTCACTGTACTACTGTAAACAGTATTTTTTAAACTTCATTTTCCAATTATTTCTTACTAGTACATAGAAATACAACTGATTTTTGTATATTGACCTTATATCCAGTAACCTTGATAAATTCACTTTCTTCCAATAGCTTATTTGTATATTCTTTTGGAATTTCTGCATATATAATCATCATCTGTAAATAATGGCCATCTTATTTTTTCTTTTCTACTCATAATACCTTTTAAATTCTTTTCTTACATTATAGTACCATATGGCGCAAGCCAGTGCAATGTTGAATACAAATAATAACATTCAGTACTTTACCATTTAATGTGTGAGCTTTAATTTGTGGTTATCTGTTATCAGAATAAGGACATTCCCTTGTATTCCTACTGTGCTGTGAGGTTTGTTTGTTTGTTTGTTTGTTTATCACAAATGGTGGTATTTTGTCATATTCATTTTCTGCACTGGATCAACATGACCTTATTTTCTCTTCACACTTTTAATAGAGAAGTACGTTGATTGAATTTTTATGTTAACCAATATCACATTCCTTTGAATTAATCCTACTTGGTTATAATATATCATCATATATGTGTATGTGTGTATAAGATCAGGTTTCTTCCTTAATAAATACAAGTCTGAAGAACTGACTGAAGACTGTATTCTAAGAATTGAGAGCAGAATTTTTAGTCATTCAAATCTGAAGAGTGGATGGAATCTTAGTATCTGGAGAGGAAGGGAAAGGCAAGGGCAAGTGTACTATAGGAACAAAAGGCTCAGAGCGAGAGTGAATACAGCATCTGTAGGAACCAGCGGGAAACTAGTCTTGCTGGTGTAGGGGGCTCCTGATAAGAGAAAAGAAAAAATAATATTGGAAATGAAAGCTTGAATTAGGTTATCAGAGACGTTGAGTGCTGTCTGAGACTACCATAGCTGGGATATGATCCTTTAGGTCCTTGTGAAACTAGCTGAAAGACAGGTTATTGGCAGTAGGCATTGGGAAAAATTGTTCTCAGTGAGCAGTACAGAAAACAGAGGGTAGCTCCATTCTTGATGCCTGACAATTGCTCTGGTCTTTTGCCAAATGCCCCAGGTGATAAAATTCTTAAAGCTGACTTTATGAAGCTTTAAGCTTTTAGATTTTCAAAATCAAGGTACAATTATACTTTCAAAATCAGAAGATACAATTCAGTTAGTATTGTAGATCAGTATGTTTCGGGTACAAAACCAACTGTTTCAGGAATAGATTTTCTGAGAGTTATAAGAAAAAGTTTTTCATTTTGAGAGGTAACTTCTTGTTGGAACACTGGACAAAGCATCAAGAGACTTGCATATTTGTCTACCCCCATTCTGCTTCAAGTTACATAGCCTCTGGCCTTTTCAACTATATAAATACCACTATGTTGTTTCATCTACTGTTACAATTCCTAATGGTGTATGTAAGGGCCTGGTTGGCCAGAGGGAGCCATTTTGTTGCAGTGAACTTAGATTGACCCTATGCAGTGAATTTGGATTGACCCTGCCCCTCCCATGGGAACTTACTTGCAAAGCCTAGATACAAGGGCGGGTCAGGCCCGGTGAAGACATCCAATCAGAGGGGAGCGCATATATTTACTGATGTGAGTTTAAATCCCATTGGCCACCTGTGTGGGGGCGGGGCTCAACCATCCCTATAAAGGTTAGTCTGCTAGGCTGAGGCTGGGGAGGAGTAGGAGAGTCTTTGGAGGAGTAGGAGAGCCGTTGGGAGAAGAAGGAGAGCCCTCAAAGAAGAAGGAGAGCCGTCAGAGGAGTAGGAGAGTCGTCAGAGCTGGGAGAGCCGTCAGAGCTCTTGTAAGAGCCGTAAGAGCTGTCAGAGCTCTTGTAAGAACTGTCAGAGCCGTCAGAGCTCTTGTAAGAGACATAGAGCTGTCAGAGCTCTTGTAAGAACTGAAAGAGCTGTCAGAGCTGTCAGAGCTCTTGTCAGAGCTGTCAGAGCTGTCAGAGCTCTTGTCAGAGCTGTCAGAGCCGTGAGAGCCACGAGAGCCGCCAGCGGTCCAGCCGCTCGGAGGCCTTGCCGAGTGGCCTTGCGGGAGCAGCTTCGTTCCGGGAGTGGCTTCCTCGATGTGAGGCCTCCTCGGTGAGCGGCCTAGTCAGGAGCAGCATCGTCTAGGGAGAGGCCTCATCCAGAGCAGCCATGTTGGGAGCGGCCTCGCCGGGGTCGTCGCTGTCACCTTTTCGTAAGAGACAGCCCTGACCGGTCAGTTTGAGTCTTGATGCTTGGCGTGAAATAAAGCTTTGCTTGACCTTCGCTTTGTATCAGTCTCTTTCCTTTGATCATGGACCCCAACAGTGTAGATCAACTCAAAATTTTAAATTTACATCTTACGCATTTTTTGTGTAGAAATGTTGAGATGAGCACAAAAAAAAAAAAAAAAAACTACAAAGAAATACTCTTCTCATCTATCAAATTGTTAGTAATACTACTGGCACATATTATTGGATAAAATAATTAAATTATACATTATGAACTAAAAATTTCAACCTAAAGGTGAATTATTGTGGGAAAATTGAGTAGAGAGATATAATTTTCCTTATTTTTCCCATTAAGTATATCTAAAAACTCATAAAAAGACTGAAAAGTGGAGAGAAGAAAGGTCAGGTAGGAACCTCAGGAAAAGAGGAATGATATGGTGATTGTGGGGTCTTTTGCTTCATATACCCCAGACTTGGAGCTGAAGAACCAGGAACACAGACACACAAAAATATTGCATAGCCCAAACAAGAGCCTGTATTCTTTAACCAAAGGGCCAAGAAAGGGGTATCCCTAGCAAGACAAAAAATTCTTAGATAATAACCACTCTACTTCAGCCAAACAACACAGAAAAAAACTAGTCCTATCACTACCCATACCAGCAAAGACTGAGTGGGGACCCTAGACTCCCCACCCTCCTTGTGAGACTGTAAAGAGGAGTCATAAAACCCTGCTGGGTGGTGTCAGAAATGGCCAAGAGCTAGGACATGCATCCATGCTGGCTTGGCAATAAACACCCCACTTTCTTAGCAACGATAGTGGAGACCATGTGGGGAACCTGGACATTCTCCTCTTGCACCCAATAGTAAGACAGCATCCCTTCTCCCTCCCTTTTGGGGTGGTGTCAGAGGAGGCCTAGAGCAAAGCTGGAACTTTGGCTATTGCCCAGCAGTAATGAGGCCACAATCCCACCTTATGGTGTCACTGGAGGCCAAAAGAATAGTGACAGGGTCCTCTAACTCCTCAGCCAGAATAATGTCAGTGAAGGCCTAGTGAGGAATTAGAAATCCCAACCCTTACCTCCTTAAGTATTTGGGAAGGTGGACAAATGGGGAAGTTGGGCTTCTACCCCCCATGGCCATAATGAAGTAGCACCACCTCTTCCTTTGCTAGAGCAGTATCAAAGCAAGCCAGGTGAGACAGAAGGTTCAAATCAGATCCAGTTTTCACAGCTACATTCAAAATGTCCAGGATTCAACAACAACTTTTTTTTTTTCCCCAACAAAAGACTTTTCTCAGCCCAAGAACAAGGAAGATCACTTGGATGAAAAAAAGACAATTAACAGACATTAACAAGTTGGTGACAGATATTTCAATAATCTAACAAAGATTTGAAAGCAGCCATCATAAAAATACTGTAGTGGGCAATTATGCAAATGCGTGAAACAAAAAACGGTCTCAGCTAAGAAATTTAAAGTCTCAGCAAAGGAATGGAAGAAATGAAGAAACAAATGGAAATTTTAGAATTGAAAACATACTGTAAGTGACATTTTAGAGCTCACTGTGTGGGCTCGAGAGCAGAACTGGATGGAGAGAACAATATCTACGGACTTGGAGATAAAACAGTATAAATTACTCAGTCTTAACGAAGGACAGAAAACAGACAAAAAAAATACAGATTCTGTGACACCATAACAAAAGATCTAATACATCATCTGAGCTCAGAAGGGAGGGGAGAAAGAGGATTGGCCTGCAAAGTCTTTGAAGCATTTTTAGCTGAAAATTCCCAAGTTTATCAAGTGACATAAACCTATAGATTCAAGAAGCTGAGTTAACCCTAAAAAACATAAAACCAAAACACGTATAAACTTCTGAAAACTAAAGTCAAAGAAAAAATTCTTGGAAGAGATTAGAGAGCAAAATAACACCTTACATATAAAGGGAAAAATTTTGAAAAAGCAGACTTTTCAGCAGAAACCTGAGGTACAACATAATAAAAGATCTATGAACCCAGAGGAATGATGTCCACAAAATGGTGGGCTAGAAAGGCCCAGGCCTTCATTCTCCCACAGAGACTTTGTCTAACAAGAAGATATGGAACAAACTGCTTTTGAGAACTCCAGAAAGCAGTTAAGACACTGCAGTACTCAGGTGAGTGCAAAGCCAATAAGAAATGCATTGGGGTGGATGGTGAAACTGGTGACATTTTACCAACCCCAGCCACGTCCCTTGTGTGGCCCAGCAAAGCACATTCAGGAGAAAACTCCCAGCTCTGGGCTTCTCCTTCAGAGGGAAAGAGAAACATCGACTGTGCAGTCAGTGGTCTTGCTTTCTGGAGGCTTGCCCAAAGGACTAGTGGGTTGTTAGTATATTCGCAGGTATGTGTAACCATCACCACAAGCAATTTTAGAACATTTTCATCACCTCAACAAAATAAAACCCCACACTCCACTATCACTGTCCCATTCCCTCTATACCCCCCAATCCTAAGCAATGATACATATTTAAAGATTTATTTATTTGTTTGAATCTCTAGCAAACTCCCCACTAAGCATGGAGCCCAACATGGGACTTGATCCCATGACCCTAAGAGCATGACCTGAGCCAAAATGAAGAGTTAGACACTTAACTGACTAAGCCATCCATGTGCCCCTTTTTCCGTCAGTTTTTGCTTAATGTTTTTGGTGTTCTGTTATTAGATGCATGTATGTTTTTAATTCTTATGCTTTCTTTTCTAATTAAGGGCTTTAATGCAGAATATATAAAGAACATTTACAGACAAACAGGCCTGTAAAAAAGATCTGAGTCCTTCACTTAAGAAGATACACAGATGTTAATTAAGTCATAAAAAGCTATTCAAAATTAATTATTGGGGAAAAGCAAATTATAACCACAATGAGACACCATCTCATACATACCCACACCGACATCCCCACACCAGAATGCCTAAAATTTAAAAGACTGACAATGCCAAGTGCAGGCAAGGTTATAATACAACTAGAATAATCACACATTACTGAGAGAAATGCAGAATGGCTCACCCCTTGAATTATTATATATTCTTAATGTAATGGCTTTTTCATCATTATAAAATGTCCTTCTTAATCTCCAGTACCTTTTTTTGTTTGTTTGTTTTTTTGAGAGAGAGAGAAAGAGACTGGCGAGAGGAAGAGGCAGAGGGAGAGGGAAAGAGAAAATCTTAAGCAGGTTCCACGCCTGGTGCAGAGCCCAATGTGGGGCATGATCTCACAACACTGAGATCTTGACCTGAGCCAAAATCAAGAGTTGGAGACTTAGCTGACTGAGTCACCCAAGCACCCCAACATTTTTTGTCTTGAAGTCTATCTTGTCTTATATTAGTGTAGCTACTCCAGCTTTATTGTGATTGATCTTTGCCTGAAATCTATTTATTCATCCTTTTACTTTGAATCTGTCTGTATCTTTGAATCTAATATATGTCTCCTGTAGACAGCATATGGTTCAACCTTGTTTGTTTGTTTGTTTTTTTAATCTAGACTGACAATCTTACCTTTTGAATGTGTTGTAATCCATTCACATTTAAGACTTTTAGGGACATAGTTTATTTACAACTGCATTTTAGCTTTTGTTTTCTACATGTCTTATGTATTTTTTGTTCCTCTATTCCTCTTTTACAGTAAGCAGAAATTTTACAAAGTAACATTTTAATTTCTAGGATTTTTTTCACTATAATTTTTAAAGTTGTTTCTTTAATGTTTCCTCTAGGCTTACCTTCTACATCTTAACTTACTAAAATCAGCTTCAGATTTATTATAACTTAGTTCCAGTGAGATACAGAGACATTACCACTATACAACTATTCCTCTTCACTCCTTTTTGTGGTATTATTGTTAGACATACTACATCTATAAAACCTACAAACCCAACAAGTACATTGCTATAATTATTAAGTAATGTGACTTTTGAAGAAGCGCACACAAAAAAAGGAAAACAAGTAACTATAGCTTTTTAAAATATTAACATCATTATTTACCATTTCTGGTATTCTTCATTTGTTTTTGTGGATTCCAGTTACTGTCTCAAGTAATTTTCTTAGCCCCAAACAGCTTTGCTTTCACTACCTTCTTTGTGCTGTTAGTGACAAATATAGATTCCAAAAGTTAGGCCTGACAATACATTATATGCATATTGTTTGATATTATTACTTTGTAAATAAGTTAAGAAAAGGGTGAGAAATCTGCATATATATTATCTCTTATAACTACACAATGACCTTTTCCAGCATTCTGTTTTATCATGCCAATTTAAATTATCATCTGAAAAACTTCCTTTTAATCTTTTGCAAGATGGGTTTGGTAGCAACAAATTTTGTTTTTGTTTATAAGGGTCATCTTTATTTTGTCTTCCTTTGAAAATAGCTTTGCTTAACAGCACCCTGGGTGGCTCAGTCAAGTTAAGCATCTACTTTTGGCTCAGGTTGTGATCCTAGGGTCCTGGGATGGAGCGCCACATCAGGCTCCCTGCTCAGTGGGGAGCCTGCTTCTCCCTTTCCCTCTCCCCAGCTTGTGCATGTACTCTCCCTCTCTCTCTCTCTCTGTCAAATAAATAAATAAAATCTTAAAAAAGAAAAAGATAGCCTTGCTGAATATGTGATTCTTGTTTGACAGATTTTTTCCTCTGAGCTCTTTGAATATGTTGCCTACAGCTTTGTAGACTCCACTGTCTCTGATAAGAAGATGGCTGTTTTTACTGTTTTTCTTCTAGGTGATGAGTGATTATTTTCCTGCTGTATTCAAAATTATCCCTTTGGTTTTGTCTCTTTGTATTTTTTTAAAGATTTTATTTATTTATTTGACACAGAGAGAGATCACAAGTAGGCAGAGAGGCAGGCAGAGAGAGAGGGGGAAGCAGGCTCACTGCTGAGCAGAGTCCAATGTGGGGCTTGATCCTAGGACCCTGAGATCATGACCTGAGCCAAAGGCAGAGGCTTAACCCGCTGAGCCACCCAGGTGCCTCTTGTCTCTTTGTATTTTTTTTTTATTATTTTTTAAAATTTCTTTTCAGTGTAACAAAATTCATTGTTTATGCACCACACCCAGTGCTCCATGCAATACATGCCCTCCATAATACCCACCACCTGGCTCCCCCAACCTTCCTCTCCCTGCCCCTTCCAAACCCTCATATTGTTTTTCAGAGTCCATAGTCTCTCATGGTTCATCTCCCCTTCCAATTTCCCTCAACTCCCTTCTCCTCTCCATCTCCCCATGTCCTCCGTGTTATTTGTTATGCTCCACAAATAAGTGAAACCATATGATAACTGACTCTCTCTGCTTGACTTATTTAGCTCAGCATAATCTCTTCCAGTCCCATCCATGTTGATACAAAAGTTGGGTATTCACCCTTTCTGATGGAGGCATAATACTCCATAGTGTATATGGACCACATCTTCCTTATCCATTCATCCGTTGAAGGGCATCCTGGTTATTTCCACAGTTTGGTGACCGTGGCCATTGCTGCTATGAACATTGGGGTACAGATGGCCCTTCTTTTCACTACATCTGTATCTTTGGGGTAAATACCCTGTAGTGCAATTGCAGGGTCATGGGGAAGCTCTATTTTTGATTTCTTAAGGAATCTCGACACTATTCTCCAAAGTGGCTGCACCAACCTGCATTCCCACCAACAGTGGAAAAGGGTTCCCCTTTCTCCACATCCTCTCCAAAACACATTGTTTCCTGCCTTGTTAATTTTGGCCATTCTAACTGGTATAAGGTGGTATCTCAATGTGGTTTTAATTTGAATCTCCCTGATGGCTAGTGATGATGAACATTTTTTCATGTGTCTGATAGCCATTTGTATGTCTTATTGGAGAAGTGTCTGTTCATGTCTTCTGCCCATTTTTTGACATGATTATCTGTTTTGTATGTGTTGAGTTTGAGGAGTTCTTTATAGATCCTGGATATCAGCCTTTTGTCTGTACTGTCATTTGAAAATATCTTCTCCCATTCTGTGGGTTGCCTCTTTGTTTTGTTGACTGTTTCCTTTGCTGTGAAGAAGCTTTTGATCTTGATGAAGTCCCAAAAGTTCATTTTCGCTTTTGTTTCCTTTGCCTTTGGAGACATATCTTGAAAGAAGTTGCTGTGGCTGATATCGAAGAGGTTACTGCCTATGTTCTCCTTTAGGATTCTGACATCTGACATCTGACATTGAGGTCTTTTATCCATTTGGAGTTTATCTTTGTGTACAGTGTAAGAGAATGGTTGAGTTTCATTCTTCTACATATAGCTGTCCAATTTTCCCAGCACCATTTATTGAAGAGACTGTCTTTTTTCCACTGTATATTTTTTTCCTGCTTTGTTGAAGATTATTTGACCATAGAGTTGAGGGTCCATATTTGGGCTCTCTACTCTGTTCCACTGGTCTATGTGTCTGTTTTTATGCCAGTACCATGCTGTCTTGGTGATCACAGCTTTGTAGTAAAGCTTGAAATCAGGTAACATGATGCCACCAGTTTTGTTTTTCTTTTTCAACATTTCCTTAGCAATTCGGGGTCTCTTCTGATTCCATACAAATTTTAAGATTATTTGCTCCAGTTCTTTGAAAAATACCAGTGGAATTTTGATCAGAATGGCATTAAAAGTACAGATTGCTCTGCCTAGAACAATCTATACTTTTAATGTCTCTTTGTATTTTTAATATGATATATCTAATTGTGTATCTCTTCTAAACTCATTTTACTTGGAGTTTGTTGAGCTTCCTGACTCTGTGGGGTTTTGTTTTTCAATAAATTTTGGATATTTTCAGTCATTATTTCCTCAAAATATTTTTCTTCTCCCTTCTCTGCCCTGGTTCTGCCTTTAAGCATATGTGGGTGTGCTTTACCATGCCCCACATTTTCCCTGAGTCTCCTTTCATTTTTTTCTTCTTTCTTCTTTCAGATTACATAATTTCTATCAATGTTTGCCTAATTCTTTCTTTTACTAGTTCAAATCTGTTAAGACCCTCTAGTAAGTTTTTCATTTCAATTGTATTTTCCAGCTATTTGGAGGTCTTTTTCTGCTTAATCCAACATCTATTAACAGGCAGTTTCTGGGGCCTGTTTATTTCCCAGTGTACATATTTCCTGTCTCATATTTTTTGTTGAAAACTGGACATTGTACATAATATGTGGCAATATGGTAGATAATACTGTGGCAAATCTGAGTACTTACCACCTCCACAGATCTTTATTTCTATTTGCTGGTTTATTTTTTTTTAACAACTGGCTAGATCATTTTAGTGAACGTTCTCCAACATAATATTAAGCCTCTGATGTTGCAGTTCAATGGGTGCAACCCTGGTCCTTCAAATAGAAGTGGGATCCAGGTTTAAATGACTTTAAGTTCTAAATTTAAGTTCTAGATCTGTTTCAGAGTGAGACATGCTCCAAGCAGGTCTCCAAGCAGAAGTACAGAAAATGCGTATAGACGTGACCAGCCAGGACCCAAGGTTTCCATCCCACTACTTGGGTGTCCTCAATATAGTTTATTGTGGGAGGGACCTCAAACTGACCCTCAGGAACGTAGATGGGCCAGCCCTGGAGCTGGTCCTGGGAAGTGGGACAAGGCCATATGCACAGGGAAGAACTATATGGAACAGACACTTTCAGGGCTGGCCCAGACCTCTGACCCCAGATCACTACCTTGAGTTTTGCCTTCCACAGGGGCCAAGGTCACTCTTAACAGGCTGGCAACAGAACCCTATAGCGCCATTGCTTTGGGCTCCACTTGTTGAGGAGCAATCAAGAAAGAGAGGCAGTGACAAGTTCAGAATGTTAAGTCCTTTCCAGTCTCATGCAGATGGGACCATGGCCAGAAGCTGGTCTCAAAATTCTCCACCCTGCTCAGGGCACAGAGTGGTGGCAGGGCCAGGCCATGTTGGTCACGTAAGGGCCATAAAGTCAAATATGTAAGAGACCTACTTGAGGAGATATGTTCCTCCCAGTTCTGGCCCAGGGTCTGCTGTAGACCTTCTCCATGAAGATGGGCCAGGGTTCACTTGTTAGCCACATGTATAGTCAGTCCAATGTAAATCCTACAAACTTATCAGCATCTGGGGACACTTTGCCAGCTTTTCTTTATGGCTCTGGGCTTGGGGACAAAGCAACTGTCCTTGTCAGGATGTGATTCTTCTTCCTTGACTCAAGATGAAACTCATTTCCAAGGACTCCCCAGTCATGTAGGAAACTCTGGATTCCCTGGTCTCTCCAAGAACTGACCTGAAAGGGATAGAGAAATGTGGATGTACCTTGGCATGACTCACACCTTATATGTGGGTGGTTTTCAGAGACTCTTTCTACATTGGTACGGTCCACATATGCCTTTATGTCTGCTGCTGGAAGATGAGAAATCCTTAAATGGGAAGGTCAGGAACCAGCATCAGCAGGCAAAGTAACGTCCAATCCCTATATGCATAAACCTGTCAGGAAGCTTCTGTATGTCTGGATAATATTAAAATTCATGAATGAAAAAAATCTGAAAACTGACTATACAAAAGGATTTTAACTAAGGAATTCCTGGTCTGAAAGGGCTCTCCCTTTGTTTTAGGGAAGGTGATATCTGTCCTTGTATGGGGCCTCATTTACCTTCTACTCACCAAGGTTGTGTGGGCAAAGACAGGGCTCCAAGTACCAGAGTCACTCCTGTCATTCACAGAGCTGCCCTGTGGGCCATGACAGGAACTTAGGGTTCATGAAGGTCCTAAGGCTGGGTGGGAAATACAGCGAAAAAGAAAAGTGGCTGTTAGATTGCTGTGGCCAGAAGGCTGCTCTTACCCCAGGGTTTCTTTTTCTTCCTTTGCTGCCTTAAGGTTTTTAATATTTCAATTAGCATAATGCCCTAGGTCCATCCATGCTGTCAAAACGGCATGATCTCATCCTTCTTTATGGATGAATAATAATCCATTGTGTTATATATACCACCTCTTCCTTATCCATTCTTCTATCAGTGATGGACACCTGGGCTCTTTCCATGTCTTGGCTCTTGTAAATAATGCTGCAGTAAACATAGGGGTGCATGTATCTTTGCAAATTAGTGTTTTGTTTTGTTTTTTTTGCCTTTGGGTCAGTACCCAGTAGTGGAAATATTGGATCATATGGTATTTCTATTTAAAATTTTTGAGGAACCTCCATACTGTTTTCCACAGTGGCTACCATGAATTTATGTTCCCACTAACAGTGTATAAAGGTTCCTTAAATCAGATTGAGAAAGATAAATACCATATAATTTCACTTGTATGTGGAATCTAAAAGAGCAAAAACAAAAACACATGACTAAGGAAACAAAAAGCAGAATCAGACCTATAAATATAAATACAGAGAACAAACTGACGGGGAGGGGAGGGGAGAGATGGGCAAAATGGGTAAAGGGGAGTGAAGATTATGTCTTCCAGTTATGGAATGGACAAGTCACAGGAATAAATAAATGGTGCAGCATAAGGAATATACTCAATGATAAGGTAATAGCATTATATGGTACAGAGGGTAGCTACACTTGTGGTGAACAAGTGTAAAAACTCATCAAATCACTATGCCATACACCTGGGACTAATGTAACATTGTGTCAGCTATACTGAAGTTGAAAAAAAAAATTTTAATTTCAGTGGAGTCATCTAATTAAAAAAATAAAAGATATCTTAACATGAGGCAGTCTATTAATGTCTTACCTGTGAATCTATTAAAATATGGGAAATCATAGTGTTGAAAATAATAATCTAATGTTCTAAGAAGTAAGCTAGAATCTAATAAAGAATCCCAAGCTTCCCGTTCTGCCTGTGATGAAAGCACAAGATTCAGACTTCCAGGACTGGATGGATAAAAAGCCAGAAGAGCTACATGAAACCTAGCAACAGGAGTACAGGACGGCGTCTGGAGGAAGGAACCAAGTGACAGGAGCTCCATGGCTGCCCCAGTTCAGAGCCCACGGAACTTCCAGGATAGAGTGAGGAGAGGATCTAGACAGAGGGGGGGGTCCCCCTGAGTTAAGGAAACATGGGTGATAATTTGAGCCTTGGGTCCAAGTACCAATGAGGTACTTGCTGCAACAAGGGGCAGTTGAAAAAACTGCCAATGAAGAGGAGTCCAGTGAAGAGTATGGTAAAAGAAGGAATCTGTTAGTATAACTGGCCCAATCTCTAAATATTCCCTTTAGCTAAAACTTTAAAGAAGTTTCTGGTCCTTTTAAAAATGTCTAACTGGGGGGCACCCGGATGGTTCAGTGGGTTAAGCTGCCAACTTTCAATTTCTGTTCAGGTGATCTCAGGGTCATGGGATTGAGCCCCACATCAGGCTCTGCATGCTCAATGAGGAGTTGGGAGCCTGCTTGAGATTCCCTCCCTCTCCTTCTGCCCTTCCCCTGCCTGTGTGCTCTCTCTCTACAATAAATAAATAAATCTTTAAAGAAAAATATCTAATTGGCATTGTGATACTATGTGTCTTTTATAATACCAATTCTTTGAAATATTTAAGACAACTTTACAGCCTAGCATGAGGTCATTTTTTAAAAAATATGTGATAAAAATGTGTTTTCATTAATTTTTTAAAAATATTTTATTTATTTATTTGACACAGAGAGAGAGATCACAAGTAGGCAGAGAGGCAGGCAGAGAGAGAGAGGAGGAAGCAGGCTCCCTGTTGAACAGAGAGCCCGATGTGGGGCTCGATCCCAGGATCCTGGGATCATGACCTGAGCTGAAGGCAGAGGCTTTAACCCACTGAGCCACCCAGGCGCCCCTGTTTTCATTAATTTTTGAATGCAATATTCCATATGTCTATTCATCAAATCAAAGTTGCTCATTTTGCTGTTCAGAAATTCCTTATCTTTGGTGACATTTTGGGGGGAGGAGGCCAGCTTTCCTACCAGTTACTGATAAAGACAGCTTAAAAATACCTCTATAATGGATTTGTCAATTCTCCTGTCAATTTTTATTTATATATTTTGAAGCTACATTGTTAAATATAAAAGAGTTTATTACTATTTTTCCTGGTGAATTAACTTTTTATTGTTATAGAATTATCTTTCTTATTTCTAGTAACACATTTTCTTAACATGCTATCTTTTATTTAACTAAATGTAGCCACATGAATTTTCTTTGGTTAATATTTGCCAGGTGTGTCTTTTTCCAACATTCTACTTTTAAGATGTGTGTATCTTTGTTTTAGCATGAAGCTATGTTTCTAAAAATTTAGTCTTATATTATTTTTCTTTTAATTGGAAAGTTAAGTCCATGTGCATATCTAGTGATTACTGAGAGGCCTGGATTTATTGCTACCATATCCTTATGTACCTTTTATTTGTCCAAATTTTTGTTTCTGGGTTTATTGCATATGTGATATTTTATTTTACTTTACTTTCTTTTATTTTACTTTTTACTTTATTTTTTTGTCTTCCCTTCCCCTTTTCCCATTCCTTCTGCCTACTTGTTTGGAAACTGCACATTCTATTTTGTGAGTTTTATTATCAAGGACCATTTCTCTATCAGAACAACTATGATGAATAGGCTCATGTGATTTTTTTTTTTAAGATTTTATTTATTTATTTGACTGACAGAGATCACAAGTAGGCAGAGAGGCAGGCAGAAAGAGAGGGAGGAGCAGGCGTCCTGCTGAGCAGACAGCCCAATGCAGAGCTCAATCCCAGGACCCTGAGATCATAACCTGAGCTGAAGGCAGAGGCTTTAACCCACTGAGCCACCCATGCGCCCCATGTGGTTTCTAACATAAGAATGACCTGTAGTGGTGGAGAAACTGGTTCAAGGTATTGTCTTATTGTAGTGACATATTTTTACTTACTTTGGTGCTATCTGGGGTACTTTAGCTTGATTAAATGAATTGTGGAATCTTTCATAGTTTTCAATATTTTACAATAGTTCACAGAGCTCTTAAGAGGAAACAAAGTTAGTTAAATAAATAAAGGTACTAGTTAAAAGTAGTAAAGAAATATTTTATTCAGCACTACTGTAATAGGGGAGAGAAGCTTCAGTAAAACTGAACTCAACTCCCAGTACAGCCAAGACAGCAGGGGATTTACAGTAACAGATTAAGGGATCAATGGATGGAAAATGACCAAAAGGAGACAGCGAAGTTGGGGGATTCTTGCAAACCTGTCTCAATAGGATTCTTGCTAAAGGCAGGCCAAAGATGCAGACATCAAGAGGAGGGAAAAAGGAAACTGATCAGATACCAAGAATGAGGTTTCTACCTAACTGACTTAGCAGGACTCTTGCTAAAACTAGGGGCTCTGCAGGCTAGGACTGGGCCCAATGTGGCCGAAAAGAAAGAGGACTCAGAGGAATCTGGTTTGTTCCCGTCTCTGTCACAGCAATAGAAAGAGGCAGAGAAAATTAGCATTTATCTTGATAAAGCTAAGTAGCACAGTCTATGCTACCGTACTGACAGGTCCCAAATGTCATGTATTTCTCCAAGTGCCAGCGACAGATCCAACTGAAACAACTCTGGCCACACATTCAATTAGACTTTTTCGCGGCATTCTACACTGTACCTATCTTGGGCGCCTAGCTAGCGGTGGGGGGGTGGAGGGAGGTGAAGGAATATAATAATCACCTCTCATGGGGGGCCCACTACGTATACGGTACGTTACTACCTTCTTCCGACAACTTTGCAGGTGGCTCGTCATTTCACAAGAGTAAAACGAGGCTAGTTAAAGCTCTCTACCCCCTCATCCCTTCGTATGGGTTAAGCCTCGACAGGCTCTAACCAGGAGGAACTTCTTTGGGGAACCGGCCCCCCCCGCCCCCAGCTTCCCAAGACAAAACCCCACTACCGCGAGGGAGCCATGCTGGAAACGCCTACTGTCCTACGGCTGGGATCGCCCCCTCCCTCCCGCTGGCGCCTGCGCAGTGACAGCCGCGCCGCGCCGCGCCCCTGCAGCCTTGTGGGAAATGTAGTCCGTCGCCCGGGGCGTACGCGCCGGGGAGGGCTGCGTCCGCACCGGTTGCTCCCGCTCCTACTGGGAGAGGGTGAGTGTGGGGCCGGGGTGAGACGCTCCGTATGGGACTGGAGTCAGGAGGAGGCCCACGCAGGAAAAGGCCCGGACGGCCGGGCGAGGCCCCTGGGGGGCGTGGCTGGCGGTGGATGGTCTGGGGGCCGTGTCCTCTTAGTCCCCGCGCGGCGCTGGGCCGCTAGCTCCAGGTGCGCCCTCTCTCGCCCCGGGAGCCCGGCTGGGTGGGAAAACCGAGAGATGAGGACCGTCCCCTGTCGGGAGCGGTGAGGGCGGGGGACCTGGTGCAGCGGTCCCGGGCCCGAGGGCTCTGGGAGTCACTCAGACCCTGGGCTCCTCCCTGCCGCGGGCTTTCCCCGGGCCCCACTTCAGAAGTCTCTGGGGATACCGCACTTGGTGCGCGGTCTTGGGGCTCCAGCACCTGCCCTTTGTGTCCGCCTCATCTCGCGGACGCGCCATCTGCAGTCTCTGATTCCAAGAGGCGCCGGCGTGGACCCCCCTTGACCCATCTAAGAATGGGGAGGTCGACCCCGTGCAGGTTTCTGCTTCAGGGAATCGTTTTATTTTTTTAAAGCCATTTTTTTCCTCCGTCTCCCCCAGCCCCCCAAAAAGGATAAGTTCACTATAGGAAAACTAGAAAATTCAGAGGAGCATTTCAAATAAAAAATTATTTGAAAACTCAAAATCTGCATGTTGGCATATAAACATAGAAAGCCTTTGTTTCTACACAAAGATGTGGACATTAGTGTCCTCTCCATTTACATTTAAAACCGAGCTTTGACAGACATTTGGAAGGGGTTTAAAGAGCACAAATATTGAGCTCCATGATTTTTTACAAATGTTTTTATCTGTGTAAATACCACTCGAATCAGGTAGAGAATAAGCTTTTTTTAAAAAAAATTAATATTTTGAAAACATACAGTTATGTCAATTTTTTAAAACAAGTGTCATTTTAAAGAGCGTGAAAAGTGTGTCATATTCAATCCTTCCTTTAGGCCTTTACGTTATTTCTCAGGTTTTTAACCCCCTCATGTTATAAACCATATAGGCCATCCAGCTACACACATCTTTGCATTCCTGTCTTATTCTTTAAATCTCTTCATATGAAAATTTCTGGATCATACTGTAAGACTTTTGATACCCTCCCACCTTACTCTCTCCAGAACAGTAGTAGTTTATAAGCATTTGCAAGATAAGGATGTCTGATGGATCCACTCCAAGTCTGGGTGTTCCTGTTCTCTAACTTTCTGAGAGGTGCAGGCAATAGGGTTGTTTAAATGTGTGTTTTGAACACTAATGAATATTTTATGAAATGCTGAGGTTTGTTTTTGAATTCTGTATCTAATACAGTGTTTTCTTACTAGGTAGAAATGTTACATTTTCTCATGGTTAGGCATGGAAACAATCCCTTCATGTTTGGGTCTTTGGCATCATTGTTAGGGGACCGTCTATCCCATTATCACAAAAATGTTCATCTGCAGTTTCTTCTAGTACTTTAATTTGATTGAATGTGCAAATTTTTATTCTTTTCCAAATGGTAAGCCCTCGTTCCAAGTTACTAATTCATTCTTTTTTCACTGATGAGAGGTTACGTTTTCATATCCTGAATTCTTACATACAAAATGTTCTCGGAATTGTTTGTGTTGGCAGGATTTTAATTTGTTCTACTGATCCTTTTCTCTGCTAGACTATAATCCATGATGGCATGGAGAGAACTTGTTTATCTGTTTTGTTTATGGCTGTATTTATCCTTTACCCTAGGAATCTTGCCTGGTACACAGTAGGTGGTCAACATTGTATCTGGTGCATGAATGACTCAGTCTATTCAATCAGTGTGTTCTAATTACTATAGCTTATCTGATACCTGGTGGGCAGGTTCTCCCTCACCACTCCTCCTTTTCAAATGTTTCCTGGCTGTCCTTAAAGGACGCACTTAACTTTAAAAAAGATATTTTCCATAATTATCCTTAAAATACTATTACTTAAGCATAACTTGGTTAGGAATGTGCGAAGTTTATAAATTAATTTCAAAGAAGTGACAACTTAGATATTGTGATAGCCTATCCAGGAATATGGTATGTTTCTCTGTTCATCCTTTATATATCTAGATAAGCTTAACAAAATAAACTTCATGAATATAAATATCATTTCCTTAAGAAGGTACCAAACATTTCTTATTTGGTTGATCTGTAGGTATTTTATTTGTTGTTCTTGCAGGCGTCTCATTTCTCATAGCTTCCTTTCCTTCCCTCAGCTCTGCTTCCTCTGGATCCTGCCCATCCCCTAGAAGGATGGCACAGGAAGGAAAGAGAAGGTGATGGCTATTGGGCCTCTGCCCCTGGCAGCTAAGGTGAGTGCATGTTTCTCTCTAAACCCTCTCCCTTACTCCTTAGCACTTATACCTGTACCGTATGTGGGCTTCACTGCAGAGGATGGGGCTACTGCAATCTCAGAATGTTAGATATTTCCCATAAATCCCCCCCTAGTTGGGGGCTTTAGTGTACCTCAGCTCTGTCCTCAGCAGCCTACTTCCTTATTCAGCTGGAAGCCCTGGTCTACTGAGCTTTTGGTGCCATTCAAGCATCATCGAAGGAACAAAAGTCATATGAAAGATAGTCTGGGTGCTTATCGGGTTTATGGACTCTCAGGGAACATAAGAGAGGTCATCTCACTCAAATAAATATATAAAATCTTAAAAAAAAGAAAGAAAGAAAGAAAGAAAATGGAATTTGCTAGTTTTATTAGAACCTGGAGTTTTTGCTGCTCTGGAAAAAGAAGATATCAGGGGGACTTGGCCCCAGGAGACCCTAAGTTTTGTTTTGTTTCTTATGGTTAGGCTTACTTAACTTTGTTTCCTATCCCACAGGACTCAAGGTGTTTTTCTCTATTCATAAGATCATGTATTAGCGTTCTCTCAGATATGTCACTTATTTATTCAAAAGAACAAGTTTAAAAAAGGCTTCAAGAAGACAAGTACTAACTGTTGTGATTTATGTTTGTCCTACTCTCTCTCCTCAGTATTATCAAGCTCAGTTACGAAAGGCATCATAACTCACAAAAATGGGCAGAAGAAAGAGGGAGTTTCCAGAAAAGAAGGTTTAAAGGGGGAGCATTCAGAAGATTTCGGTTGATGAAGGTTGTGGTTGGCTGTCAGGAGCCTTGGTTTTATTTTATTTAGTTAAAATAGTGTTAATTAAGTTTTTTGATCAGATTTTTTCCCCAGGTGTAATTTTATTTTATTTTTTTTAAAGATTTTATTTATTTATTTGACAGAGATCACAAGAAGACAGACAGGCAGGCAGGCAGAGAGAGAGAGAGAGAGGAGGAAGCAGGCTCCCTGCTAAGCAGAAAGCCCAATGTGGGGCTCAATCCCAGGACCCTGGAATCATGACCGGAGCCGAGGGCAGAGGCTTTAACCCACTGAGCCACCCAGCACCCCCAGGTGTAATTTTACATAAGATAACCCATTTTAAGCATATTATTTATTGAGTTTTGACAAATTTATGCACCAACATAGTCATTACCCCAGTCAAGCTACATTAACAGTTTCTTCACCCCAGAAAATGTTGTCACCCCCTTCCAGTCCACATCCCCTGCCTCAGGCAATCACTGGTTTGATTTCTGAATACCTCAGTATGTATTTCCTAAAAACAAGCTCTCATTTTACATCACCAAAATATAATTACCAAATGAAGATACTTATGTGGACACAGTACTGTTAGCTAACCTATAAACCTTACACATATTTTGCCACAAATTGGGTCTTTATCTGGTCCAGGACCTAATCCAGATCACAGCTGGCATTCAGCTGTCACATCTCCTTAGCCTCCCTTCACCTGGAACAGTTCCTCAGTCTTTGTCTTGGATGACCTTGACACTTGGACCTGGGAGGTATCAGTGAAGCACTGGAGCTGTTCTCCTTTTTCCATCTTTCCTTTTTAGGCTGGTCATTGGACTATGAATCACCCAGATAGGACTTGTATTTGCCTTTAAACTACATCTTCTTTTTATGAATATACATACTAGCTGTGTAGTTGTAAAAAAAAAATTTTAAGACTATAATATATAGTTGCAGGTCTCAAACTGTCAAAAATATGCACAGGCACACATTCTTCTGGCCTTTTAAATACCTGTTTACATGCTTGCCCAGTTTTATACTGGGTGGTTTATATATAAAAGAAGGCTTTTATGCAGTGAGGACATTAATCCTTTGCCATAAATCATTATTATTTATTCCCTGTCATTTCTCTTAAATGTGTCTATAACATCTTCTGCTATAAGTAAGTTTTGGAGTTTTATGCAGTTAACTTTCCTTTTCCCTTTGTTTGGCTTTGGAATCGTGCTATGAAAGGCTTTCTGTACCCTAAGAGTATATAAACATTTTTCTACGTTTTCTATTAATTTTATTCTTTTAAACTGACATCCTTAAGCTATCTGGAATTTATCATATATTAATGTGAGATTGGAATATAACTTCATTTAAAATGTGTAGTATTTTGTTGTCCATCTGTTCACTCAACAGGGGCTGAGCACCTGCCTATCACGTGTTAGGCAGTATTCTGGATGCTGGGAAAATGGTGGTGGGTGAGACAGGCTCGGTCCCTTTCTCCTAGGTCCTGTCTTTCAGAAAGGGAAGGCAGCAGAGAAGAAATAATTACTGAGGACATTGTTAGGTGCTGTGAAGGCCACATAGCAGGGTGGCATGGTGGAGTATGATGTCTGTTTTAGCTGGGTAGAGCCGGAGTGGCACTCTGGAAGAGATGGCATTCCAACTGGTGTAATCTGAATAATCTGCTTCTTTCCATAGATTGGAAATGCTACCTTTAATGTATGCTATGTTTATATATACATTACATAAGTTTTTCTAGGTTCCATTCAGTTGCTCTATCTCTGCTCTAGTACCACACTATTTTATTTGTTGTTTTAGAATTTATTTTGTTATTTCATAAAGCAAATTCTCCCTTGGTTTTCTTTCCAAAATTTTGCATTACAGTACTGTTCTTTTACAGTTACCCTTATAGTCCAATTTTATTACTTTTTATCAAGTTTTAACAGTAACAAAGTATGCAATTCTGATTTGAATTCCATTAAATCTATATCAATTTGAGGAAGACTGCCATCTCTTACAATGTTTATTCTTCCTATTAAAAAACTACCCTTCATTTTATTTGGATCATTCATAATGGCTTTTGTTAAGTTTGATTACAAGGATCTTACATATCTCTGTTAAGTGTTAAGTGTATTCTGGGGTGTTTTGGTTTTTTGTTGCTATTGTGACTGTGATTTAAACACGATTGAGATAAAAAAAAAAACCTGGATTGCTGGGGCACCTGGGTGATTCAGTCAGTTAAGCATTTGACTCTTGGTTTTGGCTCAGGTCATGATCTCAAGGTCCTAGGATCAAGCCCCATGTTGGGCTCCGTGCTCAGCAGGGAGTCTGCTTGAGATTCTCTCCCTGCCTGTGTACCCCCACCCCAACTCACAAGCTCGTGCATGCATTCTCTCTCTCTCAATTAATAAATCTTAAAAAAAATAAAATAACAATTGGATTGCTAAGAATTATACCTGAAGAAAGATATTGTGTTGCTGTGGTGCCTCAAACTTCATCACTGTCATACCTTCTTTATAAATTATGCTTTGATCACTTAAAATATCCCCACTTATTCCATTTGGTTCTCAGTCTTTCAAAGGATAACAATATCAAAAAGCCTGCGTCTTTAGGTTTAAGAAAACCTTTGCACGAAAGAGACAAATCCATGAAGCTGTTTATTTCAAACACCATGAGTTAAGCTGTGCTTTTAATGTAGCGCTGGGGAGAAAAGACCATACTAAGTGGAAGGGTGAAAGGGAAAAACCTCTGAAGGGATTAACAACAAATACGTTTTGTGAGCAATATCATTAAGTTTTGGTCTTTAGGAGCCCTTTTATATAACTCAGGGGCCCACAGGATGTTTTATAATAGAGACAAGCTCTGGGAGCTCGGTACTAAAGCTGATAAAAATCCAGGAAGTGGGGAATACTGGCATATAGCCCATAGGAGTCTGAATCTGGGCTTTTTTTTTTTTTTTTTAAAGATTTATTTACTTATTTATTTGACAGACAGAGATCACAACAGATGGAGAGGTAGGCAGAGAGAGAGAGAGGAGGAAGCAGGCTCCCCGCTGAGCAGAGAGCCGGATGTGGGACTCGATCCCAGGACCCTGAGATCATGACCTGAGCCGAAGGCAGAGGCTTTAAACCACTGAGCCACCCAGGCGCCCCTGAATCTGGGCTTTTAATTTTTCCCAATATATTCAGCTAACAAGGCAATTTATTGGGGAAAAAAAAAGTGGCTTAATTTTTGGAAAGAGAATATCCTATTTCTGTTACCTTTTTTCCTGTTCCCACATACATTCTATCTTATCTGATATTCATATGTTCTCCTCCTAGTTTCTTTTTTTCTCGTTTTTTTATTTACACTGGCCTGCTGTATCTTGTCTCTACCCTACCACCCCTCACCCCACACACATACACACTTTTTAACTTTCTGGTATGTTGTTTAGGTATATCTCTTGTATGTGCTATATTTGAAACCAATTTTAGAGTTTTTGTCTTTTAATAGAGAAAGTCAACTCATTCACGTATGTTGTTACATAAGTATCACGTCTTTTTTCTGATTATTTAATGATTTATGTTTATTATGCTTTCTTGTTTCCTTTCTTTATATTTGTTAAACTGATGTTTTTTCTTGGTTCCTTTTTCTCCTTTCATAAAATGGAAATTCAGCCACATAATTATGTCCTTCTAGAAGCTACCTTCACATTTTTGGACAATATTTGTGATTTTTAACATTATGTTGATATATCGATTAAATAAGTATTAGGAGGAAATAATGAGGTAGAAAGATAATGAACTCTGCCTCAGTGCTGACACTTTTCCTAGAAGTTCACAGCGAGCAGGATGTAAAATACACATATTTCTTGGGGTGGGCTTCGTCCCATCGCTGGTTTCCAGGCCTTTTTTCTCCACTACTTTTCTCCCCTTTGCCCACTTACATAGCACAGCACTCTTTGTCCTTAAATGAAAGCCTCCTCAGTGGCTTTATCCCCATTTCCTTGTCCTTACTTCTTTCCATATCCACCGCCCCTCCCACCACACACTCTCTCTCTCTCCCTCTCTCACTTGTTCTGAAGAGGGTTGGCCTTTTCCTCTAACAACACGAGGAGATAGATGGCCTGGGGTTTGAGTCCCAGCTGTGTGATCATGGAGAAATTATTTAGCCATTCTGATCCTCAGATTCTTCATCTGTAAAATGATGACTGTACTGCTAGCAATCTAGCAGGTTGTCATAGGGGTTAATGGGGTGAGGTGTGTGACTCTCCTATTAGCGCAAAGCTCAGTACAACAATGAGTACTCAATTAGTGCTCCCTCCTTGTACCAGGCTTCTTCAAGAAACAGAACCCACAAGCTGAAGAGTCCCCACGATCTACCCTCTGCAATCTGGAGGCCAGGAAAGCCAGTGTGTAGCACGACTCCAAACCCAGAGATCTGGGACTGAGGGTGTAAGTCCTGGTCCGAGTATGAAAGCTTAAGAGCTAAGAGTACTGTCTGAGGGCTGTCTCAACTCAAGCAGAGGCAGCAAATTTGTCTTTCCTCAGCGTTTTTGTTCTCTTTGGGCCTCAGTGGATTGGATGATGCCCTCCCACATTGCTGCAGGCTCATCTTTACTCGGTCTAATGACTCACTGGGAACACCCTCACAGAAACACCTAGAAATAATAATAATTTACTATCTATTTGGGAATACCTTAGCCCAGTCAAGCTGACACATAAAATTAACCATCACACTCATTAAACAGATACTGAATGCTTATTGTGTTTTACTTTCTAATCTAAGGGCTAGAGAACAGGGCTGAAATGGGCTTAGAAATTTGAAATGCCACTTTCAGGTCAAGCTGGATGTGTTCTTGGACTTCTCAACCATATTCTGCAGGTACCATGTACATGCTCCCTCCATTAACTGGGATTCTGCCTATATTGTAAAGCCTGAAATTCCATGTGCTGCCTGGACATCGCTGAGCCTCATGGGGCTCCAAAGCCCTGGCTATGAGTTCCCCTGGGTCTTCCTGCCCCAGCCCAGCAGGGAAAGCACCCTACCTAGCTAACTGCCCTATCAGCCAGACCGGTGAATCCCTCCCAGTCCTCAACCTTAATAGGTTTTGCCTCCCTACCAGCCCACAAAATTGTTCAGACAGGTCGACTGCAACTTCCTACGGTCACCTTGCTCTCTTGTCACTAAAAAGCCTGCCTCCCACAGCCCCTGCTGGTTCACAGGTACACTCCCTGAATGGCCCCGCATGGGGAGGTAGTTCCTCCTTCCCCAGGCTATAAGAACATGTGACTTGTAAATTGCTGTCAGCCTCTTCTGCCTGGTGCTCGGTGTCATGTGTTCAGTCATCTTGTGCTCTCTAAGGTTTGGGATCCCTCCTTCACCAACAGGGTAAATGGGAGGCCATTAGAACACTACCTACTCTTTGCCAGTGGTAATCTAGGGCAGCCTTCAGTACCTTTCCCTATTACTCTCTAATACCTCCTCTTCCATCCTTACAAGTCAAAGCACATTCTTTTTATTTACTCATTTTATTTAACTATTTGAGAGAGCGCATATGATGGGGTGAGGGGAGAGGGAGAGAGAAATTCTTAAGCAGGCTCCATGCCCAACATGGGGCTCAATCCCAGGACCCTGAGATTACAACCTAAGCCAATATCAAGAGTTGGATGCTTAACCGACTGAGCCACCCTGGCACCCCAAAGCACTTTATATTACATTTTTCTCTGGTTATTTCATGATAATGTACATTTTTTGTTTAGTTTCTTTTGGCAGATAAGACATTTTTCTCACACAGATCTCTATCCTGTCCCTTCTAACACTGATTTTTTTTTCCCCCACTTCCCTCAGGGGGTTTTATTAGCATAATCCTCTGAGCAAGAATTTATAGTTTCAGGAGTCAGTGACCATCAGGGATGTGTCTGTGGATTGCACTTAGGAGGAGTGACTTTGTTTGGATTCTGCTCAGAGGAACTTGTATGGGACAGTGATGCTACAGAACTACAGTGAGACTTGGTTTCACTGGGTAAGACCTCTTGTTCTAATTCAAAATCTCCCTACTGACATTTTTCCCCACCTACTGCCACCTTGTACAACCTTGTACAACCACAGATTGTACACTTGCAATCCTCATTGATAGGTCATTGTTTTAGGATGGTTGCTTGGTGTCCTCTCTGGACATGGAATGGAAAACGGGATCTTCAGAAGACCGGATGGGGAAGGGACAAGGACAGGTACTAGGAGTGGTTATTATACTCAGTTCAGAACCCAAATGTACTGTCTCTCCCCCAGAGCAGGGCATCAGCTTTCCAAACCAAATGTGTTTTCTCAGCTGGAACTTGCAGAACTGAGCTGGATGACAAATGGACTTAAGAGTGTGCCTCTCCAGGTACACATCAGGCTGCAAGGACTTGTTACTGAGTGTGTACCCAAGGAAATCCCCACGGAGCTCCCTCGGTCTCCTGGAGTGACAGCAACCCTGCCTGCCATTTATTCCCTCAAAGGTCTCTGCATTACTCATGTCACTCATCCTTCATCCGTCTCGCAAAAGCCCTCACCATGGAGGGAAGAGTGTAGGAGGATCAAATGAGTACTACATTTGTAGCACTTATTTATTGCTGTGAACATCAGTAAATGTACCAATTATTACTGCTTTTCTGTCTTTATCTGTAGTTTGAATCCCTATCTTTCTATCTTCTTCCACTTTATATTCTCTTTCCTCTGTTTCATGAGTCTTTCTTCTCAGCCGTAATCTGTATCCATGACTTCTTTCATTTAAATGTTTGTCAGCTTTCTTAAAGGAAACTGAGGTTTTTTTTCCCTGAGTTGCAAACTTGTATATGTGTTTTAGTCTTCATTTGAAAACAAATGAAGATGACGTTAGCTTTTCTATTTTCACTAGTAACCTTTCTCATTCCTCAGGTTTCAATCTGGATTCCATTCTCCTCTAAACATTTAATGTCTTTTTTAGTCTTTGTTAACAGGTTTTTAATCCCCCTTAGAAATGAAATTTCTGTCAGAGGTTATCATTGACTTTCTTCTGGAAAGAAAAAAAAATTTTTTTACAGTCTTTTATTCTCTATTCAATATGAAAGCATTTCTTCTTATACATTTTTTTAAATTAAAGGGATAGGCACATATTTTTTTAAAATCTCTGTATAAATAGTATATGGCTACCTAAGTATAAAGCAATAAAAGAAATCAGTAAAAGAACATGTTGATAGAAAAAAAGAAAAAGAATCTTATGAATGCCAGTTTCCAGTAAGCTTTCTAAAGAATAAGATTTGGGGCACCTGGGTGGCTCAGTGGGTTGAGCCTCTGCCTTCGGTTCAGGTCATCTCAGGGTCTTGGGATCCAGCCCCGCGTCGGGCTCTCTGCTCAGCAGGGAGCCTGCTTCCCCCTCTCTCTCTGCCTGCCTGTCTGTCTACTTGTGATCTCTCTCTCTGTCAAATAAATAAATAAAATCTTTAAAAAAAAAAATAAAGAATAGGATTTTACAAGAATCACTGGGTCAAAAGATGTATTTTTTATGATTCCTGCCACACATTGCACAACTTTGGATATTTTATGCCTTTTAATGCTTATTTATTAGATATAAAATGATCCCTGAAGGTAGCTTTAATTGCCTTTACTATAGATTCTGTGGTTTGATTACTGCTATTTGTATTTAATCTTATGTAAATAATCTTTTTATTCAACAAACATTTTGTGAGCGCTAGGCCTTGTTCCTAGCATTGTGGCTATAGCACTAAACAAGACAGGCAGCTTCCCCATGCAGCTTATAGTCTACTGGGGTAGACAATAAATTAATAAAGCAAGCAAGCATGGAAGGAGAAGGGAAAGGAAAGGGAGGGAATGAATAGCGTAGAGTCCTAGTGCTATGTGGAAAAAGCAAGCAGTGTAAGGGAACTAGATCAGTTAACAGAAGCTTTATTGTAGAAGGAGTGATCAGAGAGGGCCTCTCTTTGAAGCTGTATGTTGAACAGGTAACTCACAAAGTGATGGGCCATGTAGGAAACCATTTTGAGTCCAGGGAGCAGCAGGTGCATCCTACATGGCCTTGTTTGATGGGAAGAATGCCAGGAGATGTAAAGATTTCCTTAAAGTTAGTCTTTCAGTCCTTTTCTGGGAAAAAAAAATTTTTTCTATTATATCTATATCTTTAAATTTGTATGAGCCACCTTCTCGTCCTGAGTATTCCTTCTTTTTTTTTTTTTTTTTAAAGATTTTATTTATTTATTTGAGACAGGGAGAGAGACAGAGAGAGAGAGAGCATGAGAGGGGAGGTCAGAGGGAGAAGCAGACTCCCCATGGGGCCGGGAGCCCGATATGGGACTCGATCCCAGGACTCCGGGATCATGACCTGTGTTGAAGGCAGTCGCTTAACCAACTGAGCCACCCAGGCACCCCCTGAGTGTTCCTTCTTTCTTAACAGCATTATTTTTAATGCATGTATTTATTTGTCTGTGTGGGAATATTTAGGTTGCTTTTTGTTGTTGTTGTTTTCTCTTTGCTTCGTTTTTTGGTATATGTTTGCAGCATTTTTCCCCTTGTTCTCCAGATTACTTTAGTAGGTTTATATATGCCTTTTTCATTATCCCACTGTCATTTTTATTGGGGCAGCGGAGGCAAACGCATGTATTCTTGATCCTGGGTTTTCCTCTCTCTTCTTTACTGTTCAGGCTGCTCTGTTGGGCCAAACCTAAAGACTCTTCATTTGTTTATGCTTGCATTTCACATTATATTTTGCCTTGTCTCTCTGAATGTCTGTCTAGCCACTAGTATGCAGGCTCACTGAATTGTCATGATTGAGCTAACTTTGCTTTATATCCCCTGCCTGGCATGTTGCCTGCCAGAGTAGGTATTTAATATATGTTTGTTAAGTGAATACTGAATGACATCAAGTAGAATTTTTAGAAATTAGGTGAAAATACAGGTTTGAAATTTACAATCCTATCTGTGACTTGGTATCATGAGCATTATTAATTATCAGGATGAGGGAATGAGAAAGGCAAAGCAGCAAGGATGGGACCCCAAAGGACAGTAAGACTGATTTGGGGCCAAAAATGCCCCAGTGAAGGGGACAGAAAGAGTCATCAAAGGAGGAGAAATGTAGGGAAAGCCAAGGGAAGAGAGAAGAAGTGGGAGAGTAAACATGCCAACCAAGAACTGGAGGGTGCTGTTGGCCTTAGCCAGAAGGATGCTAAGGATGTGGCGTGGGGAAGGGCACTCTTGTTGCAGAGGGAAATGGGCTGTGGTATATGAATAAAGAAGCAAACAAGTAAAGACATTACAACTAGTTGTTTCAACAGGGTTCACGTCAGAGGGCAAGGAAGAAAGGGCAAGAACTGAGATAAGATGGAGGTTGGGTACCTCTGGTTTGCTTACCAGCAAAACAACTCAAGTGTATTTACAAGAGTAGAGAGGAGAAACCAAAGCCCCAGAAAAGTGGAGCCAGAGGATGAAGCCCAGAAAATTGGTGGTGTGCTAACTCTGGGTCTTGTTTTTTCCAGGTTTTGATGTTATTGCCAGATAAAGCTACCTTTTAGTCTTCTGTTCAAAACCAAGACAAAGAAGTGTGGAGGACTGAGTGCTGTGCTCGGCTCTTGTCCAGCCATCCTGACTCACTCTTTGTAACCATCTAAAGGGGTAGGTACTGCAGCACCCCCTCTTAGGAGAGACCAGTTCAGAGATGGAATGACATGCCAGAAGTTGAACACAGGTTTCTGGTTTTGTTTTGTTTTTGCCTTCAAGTTTAATGCTAATTCTGAAACAAAAAAGTTGTAACTTTCCTTCCCTTCCTTGCTGTGACAAATAGAACCTTAATGTCCTGGCCCAATTTTTCTTTTAGATGACTGTTTTCTTTCTTACTTTTTTTTAGAGAAAGAGAGTGAGTTTGGTGGCGGGGGAGTGGGGTGCAGAGGGAGAGAGAAAGAATCCATGCTTGGCACAGAGCCTGACATGGTGCTCAATCCCACCACCCTGATATCATGACCTGAGCCCAAATCAAGAGTCAGATGCTCAACCAATTGAGCCACCCAAGCACCCCAGTTAATTATTTTCTTTTTCTGTACAAAGGTTTTCATGTGTATAGGTCTTGAATTAGATATTGCCTATATTTGATAAAAGCTAAGTAGAAAATGTGCAGATAGAAGTTCTGCTAGAGACAGCATTATCACTAGTAAACTTGTTAATGTTGAGACAAAGATGGGAATTATTAGCAATGTGGAAAGAAGTGAGGTTTTAGCCTCTAATCAGTGGTCATTAGACTTAAATCAGTTGGTGAAGTACAGTCATGAAGAAAACAAACAAGAACATGTGCAAAGTATTAAAATCTATTACCAAAGATCTTGTCTATGAAATAAGATACAGTTAGGGATCCTGTAACATTTTAAGCCCTCCAGGAAGCCACCCTTTACTACCCCTAAATGTAGAAACCTATTATTTGTGTTTTATACATGACTTTGTATCATTCTCAGAAATGTACTGGGTGACAATCTGTGTGTGTGTTTCTATGTCTGTGTGTGTGTGTGCATGTGTACATTAACATGTATGTACACAAACACACAGAATTTATATACTGTTACGGAGTCCCTATTTACAGAGTTCCTTCTGCTAAGCTGAGCCTCCTTCATGTTTACTACAGCCCTGTCTTTGCCTCCATCAGTAGGAAAACTAATCTGAAAGATCATAATAAATGTAGAGGTATCCAAAGTGCATTGATCTTTACACAGCGCAGACCCACACCTGCCTTGGGGCCTCTGCACTGGTGGTTCTTTCTGTGTGGGTTGCTCTCCCTGTGATAGTCCTGTGAGTCCATCCTTAGCCTCTAAAGTCTTGGCTTCAATATCACTTTTTCACTGTGGTCTTTCCTGAAGACTCTCTGTGAAATTACATACCATTCCCCTCACCCATCATGCTCCCTGCTTCCATCTTACTGCTTTTATTTTTTTCTGAAAGTCATGCCACTTAAATTTTAAGTATTTTACTTATTTATTATGTTGGTTGCCTTTCTTCCTCTCATGGAAATAAAAGTTCCTTAGGCCAGAAATGTGTTTTGTTCATCATTAGCACTCTAATCAGCACCTGGGTCAATAGTGATTCTTGAAGAGATAATTCATGTTCAGAGGGTCAGTCTGGCTGCTAGATGGAAAATGCACTGTACAGTAAGTAGCGAGAGTGTTAAGTAGGAAGTCCAGTCAGGTGAATACTGAAATTATCTGGTGGAGTGGAAGGAGTAACTTACCAACTACACAGGGGATTGAAGAAAGACAAAAAGAAATAAAAACTTGCCGTAGGAAGAGCAGGACCTGCTGCCCGAGGGCTGTACCTGCCCCAGTTCTCTTGGGGCGGGTACAGTGGGTACAGTAGAGGCTCTTGGCCTCCTCTATGACCAGTGTCAGCCATAAAGACTGAAGGATCTGTGTTCTCCCAAGGTCCTGGGGGCTCTTGTTCATGTCCTGAGGAGTACCAAGATTATATATATAAATCCTGTAACTAGACATTCTAAGACAATAAGGAGAATGAGCTATCACTCCAAAGTCCTGTTTAGGAAAAAATGAAGAGAGGGCTATATATTTTTTTAACACAAAATAATCATGGTAATGATAACAGCTAACAATCAATGACCAAGCATATTGCTGTGCATGTTAACAGGGTCCTTGTTTAATGAGACAGCAAAGTAGCAAGCATCTGAAACCTCATCCAGTCCTAGAAGAGCTACAGTTTTTGATCCTTAGTGCTCCCATCCCAACCCCTCAACACTTCACTAATTCGGAGTACAGTTACCCTAACAATTTTGTGTTTTCCAGGGAGACAGTCATGTGATCTGAGAAAAGTAAAATTTCCTCTCCTCTAAGTTGTCTAATGTGCTGGTCACACTTTGGGAACACTATTAAATAGTAAGCATCTGTTCCTTGATTCTGTTGTTAGTGTGAATTCTGGTGTTTTATGTGTATTTGATACATTGCTTATACTTTTGTTTTTGAATCAGGATCCAACGTTGGATATTATCAAATACTTTTGAAGCATCCCTCATGTCCTACTAATATATTGTTATATATGTTGTCAATATATTCATATAATTAATATATAGTATATATTATATACAATATATAATAGATATATGTTGTGTAATATATAATATTAATATAGTATATAATGTTATATGATGTATTATATATATTACATAATATAACATATTATATTACTAATTAGTAGCATCCTGATAGTGACATTCTGGAACTCCTGGATAAATCCTTTGTTCAAATCAAATATCTAAGCAGTAGTTCAGGAATGGCTTCAGTGTACTACAATTACTAAATCTTTCATATTTAAGAATGTGTTTTGGTTTCCTCTACAACATGTATGGAGTACTGGCCATGTGCAATTCTTGAGTCACATTGATCTTTCCTCAGTCCCTGAAGACATGGCTTCACTGTCTTTCTGGAGCAATAGCTTCAGTCAGTTTAAAGAAAATTGTTGGTAATCCATTTTTCTTTTCCTGCAGCAAATCTCCAAAATTAACTTTTAAATTAGATCTCCAAATTCCATGAAGATATATGGAGTCTATTAAGTTTTCTTTAGTACATAATGATGTTTCAACTTAAAATTACTAGTATTTTCCAAAATTGCAAATATTTTGTTGTTCTCATTTTAAGAAATGTCTTATAGACAATATAATATACTATAGACAATACATATACTATTTAGCAAAAGTCTACACAGAAGAGGCCTTTATAAGTACTAATTTTTTTTCTTACATCAACACTATACACTAGGTGCCATTTAACAGCTGAACAAACAGGAACACAGACAGGTTAACATAGCCTTCCCAAGGTCACACAGCTAAGTGGAGCCAGGTAGCCTGGTTCGAAAGTTGTTGTCTTAACCATTATGCCATACTGCTTCTCTTTATAGTTCGTGATGATAAAGACGAACAAATAATAAGGAAAGCAAACACTAAGGCACTAGACCCCAGATTTAGAAACAGAACATTGCTTGTATATTAGAAATGCTTTGTGTGAGCCTCCTTATTCATGTCCTCTTACCCAAGACAGAACCATTCTTCTCACATTTGTGATAATTCCCTTTCCTCGCTTTTACTTACAGTACTGCCATCCATAAAGGAATCTCTAAACAATACATTTAGTTTTAGTCGTTTTTAAACTCGATCTAAATGGACTCTTACTACATACATTTTTTTGTGTGACTTTGCTTAAATTATTTACTCATTCTGATTATTTTACATAGCTTTAGCTAATGTTCTCTGTTGGTTCAGGTTGCTATGACAGAACACCACAGATTTGGTAGCTCTAACATCAGACATCTATTTCTCATAGTTCCTTGGAGGCTGGAAGTCTGAGATGAGAGCCAGCATGGTTGGCTTCCTGGTGAGGGCCTACCTCCTACTTCATGGACAGCTGCCTTCACACTGCATCTGCACATGACAGAGAGCATAGAGAGGGGAAGCAAGCTCTGTCATGTGCGTCACTTCTTATAAGGGCTTTACCTTCATGACTTAATGACTTCCAAAGGACCTCCCCCTCCTAAAGTTATCTCATTGGGGATTAGGCTTCAACACATGAGTTTTGGGGAGACATAAACATGACATTTTTAACACTCACTGTTTTCAGTTATTCTGTTGTCATAAATATTTCACAATTTAGTTATCAATTCTATTGCTGGTAACATATGGGTGGTTTCCAGTTTTTTGCTCTTATGTACAATGTTACCTTAAAAATTATGAATTGTGGTGCACCTTTGCAAAGCAGATTCCCTAAACATTATATATCTACTAGTGGGTTTACTAAATCACAGTCTCTGTACCTGTCCTACATTACTAGGTAGTGTTAAACTTTCTCAAACACCTGAACCAAATTACATTTCTACCAGTGGTATGTGATATTTCCATTACAACACATCTTTCTAAAATATGAAGCTATCAGTCTGCACTTTCTTTTCCCTCAAGTAGATGTTACTCACTGGAGCTTTAATCTCCCTTCTCCTGGCTACTGTTGAGATTGGGTATCTTTGCTTGTTTACTCACCATGTCTCCTTTTCTCAAGTCATTTGCCCATTTTTCTGGTGGGCTTAGTGTTCCACAGACACTGTTTTCCAGATCTAGGTTCTAGTCCTGTATGGGCCATGTGTTGCAAAGATCTCCTCCCAGTATGTCACTGTTTTTGTTTACTTCCTTTTCGATACCTTTTGATGACTGGAAGCATTTCATTATTCTTCCAGTATTTATTTTCCAGGTGGTTTTTATGGTTTTTTCCTCATTCTCCTGTTTTTGTTTAAAAATTTTATTTCTTAAACCTCTACATAGTTTCCAAATTTGTCATTTTCTGTGTATCACTTATCTTGAATGAGGGCAGTTTGGTCTGGAGTTTGTATTTGTCTAACAGTGTGAATGGCTCCTCTTTTGCCCTTTATGTTGCTTACTGGGTAGAGCTTTGGTTGGACAGTTGGATGTAATATAGTGACGGGAGGAGGCAGCCTCCAGTTCATGTGTCGCCTGTCGATATCCACACTTGATTGGATAGGTCCTTTCTGGGGTTACGCAGTGGTGTGTGTGTTTTAGAAGTGGAGCCTGCATGGCTTTCCACTTTTTCTCTTTTTTTACATAAGCAGGCCAGGTTGCAAGGAGGTGGTTTAGTTAATGCATACCTCATGCTTCATAGTAAAGCCTCCTGTCCACAGGCCTTTTTGTTGGTTCAGTATTGATCTTGGCTCTCGTAATTTTGATCAAGCTGACAGCTGATTCTCAGACTGTAGTTTTCTGTCCTCTGCCTTTCATCTCCCCTGGCCGCTTTGTCTAGGATAAGAAGTGGGATGTGAGAAAATAAAAGTCTGAGTGGTCGCAAGGTCCCTCCTTCAAGGCCCTATCTCAAGCAGCTCAACAGATCCTGCTTTGCCTCTTCCTGCAACCAGTTCACATCTCTAATGAATGGGTATTTAGGAAATGGTAGGGCCCTATACGCCCCTCTTACTTAAAGAGAATGAGAAACTTACAGCCTGTTGAAAGTTGGTGGTAAGGGGAACCTTTAGATTGTGTGATCGTCCTGTAAGTTTCAAGAAGGTTGTGGTATTTTATATTCCAAACAAGTGTGTTCCTGAAGGGTAGTTTATATGCATTATCTCACTTAATCCTCATCTGATTATTTTTATCTTTATTTTATATCTGTAAAAACTAAAATCCAGAGAAACAACTAGTTAAGAGGGTACGTTAACAGCCAGGGTTTAAAGCCAAGTGTGTCTGACTCCAGAGCCAACAGTTTTTGACGGTGTCACACTGTAGTGTTGTACAAAGATTTAGTGTCAGAATCAGAGGCAGCACTGCAGGGGAGGAGAAACTGCTGGTGGGAATACCAGGACTTTCTGATCTGCCTGCCCCGATCCCAGCTTATCTGTATTTCCCCTTCATTCCATCTTCATTACTCAGCCATGTCCAGAGGTCAGTGATTTCAGTGTCCATCCCTTCTGCATACTCAGGCTTACTCTTTTCTCTGCTTACTACCTCCTCTAGTTCTTTTGTTATTTATGAACTAGTTCACTGTTCTTTCCCTCCCTTCTGTTTTTCTTCCTAACTGTAGACATCTCTGAAAGCTCTCACATGTGCCCCACAGTTATTTTCAGTTTCTTTCTTTCATTCCCATCATATACAGTTTTTTGTCTTCCAGCAGAGAAACCAATGTATATTTGATTTTTTTTTTCCCCCAGACTGGGAGACAAGACTTGAAACCAGAGAATCAACGACAAAGCCCACCATTACTGAAGATTTTTCCTATGGGGTAATAATGGAAAGAGGTCTCTGGCCTTCTTTAGGGGAAGCGTGGGAACCTGATAATTGGTTAGATGGAAAAGAGAAAAACCAGGACAGACATCCATACCAAGTGGCCCTTACTCATAAGGAAACCCTCCCTGAGAGGCGGGCATATGGTGGTCATGAATTTAAAAGATGTTCTAGTCAGAGGTCAATCCTTGATATACAACAAAGTGTTCCTGTGGGACAAAGGCCCCATAATCAGAATTCATGTGGCGAAGACACTAAACAGAATTCTGAATTAATTAAAGCTCAAAGTATGTTTGTAGGAAAGAAAATCTATGAATGTAATGAATGCAGGAAAACCTTCAGCCAGAGCTCATCTCTTCTTAAGCACCAGAGGATTCATACTGGGGAGAAACCCTATAAATGTAATGTATGCGGGAAGCACTTCATTGAACGCTCCTCCCTTACTGTACATCAAAGAATTCATACTGGAGAGAAACCCTACAAATGTAACGAATGTGGGAAAACCTTCAGCCAGAGCATGAACCTTACTGTTCATCAAAGAACTCATACCGGAGAGAAACCCTATCAGTGTAAAGAGTGTGGAAAAGCTTTCCGTAAGAATTCATCCCTTATTCAACATGAAAGGATTCATACTGGAGAGAAACCCTACAAATGTAATGAATGTGGGAAAGCTTTTACCCAAAGCATGAATCTTACAGTTCATCAGAGAACTCACACAGGAGAAAAACCCTATGAGTGCAATGAATGTGGGAAAGCCTTTAGTCAGAGCATGCACCTTATTGTACATCAGAGAAGTCATACTGGAGAAAAACCCTATGAGTGTAGTGAATGTGGAAAAGCCTTTAGTAAAAGCTCAACCCTTACCCTACATCAACGAAATCACACTGGAGAAAAACCCTACAAATGTAACAAATGTGGGAAATCCTTTAGTCAAAGTACATACCTTATAGAACACCAGAGACTTCACTCTGGAGTAAAACCTTTTGAATGTAATCAGTGTGGAAAAGCTTTCAGCAAGAATTCATCTCTTACTCAACATCGGAGAATTCATACTGGAGAGAAACCTTATGAATGTATGGTATGTGGAAAACATTTCACTGGGCGGTCTTCCCTTACTGTACATCAGGTTATTCATACTGGAGAGAAACCTTATGAATGCAATGAATGTGGAAAGGCCTTTAGCCAGAGTGCATACCTTATTGAACATCAAAGAATTCATACTGGTGAGAAACCCTATGAATGTGATCAGTGTGGAAAAGCCTTCATTAAGAATTCATCCCTTATAGTGCATCAGAGAACTCATACAGGAGAGAAACCCTATCAGTGTAATGAATGTGGAAAAGCCTTCAGTCGGAGTACAAACCTTACACGACATCAGAGAACTCATACATGAGTTTTTTCATTGAACCCTTCACCAGGATTAACTCTTCAGTGATAATCAGATAAAGCATGTAACACAGAAACCTAATAAATGTAATTATTGTAGGAATCTTTTAGGTGAAGTATAAATTACTATATCAGATAATACCACTGCAAAGAAACCATATAGAATAGAGAAATTGTAATTCAGAATGTAAAACATTCCTTTACACCAGAAGCTTTAAATAGCTAATGTTCTAAACAAAGAAGATTCATGAAGATAAGTTCTATTGTATGTCATAGTGTAGATCTTTGGATATCAGAGACTTCACACTGGAGAGAAAAGGTGAGAATGCTAAACTGGACAGCCCAAAGACCTGGTATGTAGTCCTGATCTGCCACTAACTTGGACAAGTCACCTACTTTCACCAGGTCACAGTATCCTTATTTGGTAAATGAGAGATTTTGAATTTAGAAGGTCTCCATGGTCCCTATTAATTCTAAAATGCTATGAACCTATAAATATAACCGACACTGGGAAATCCTTGATCTTTTACCATGTTATATGTGTTATCTAGATGCTTCTATTCCACCATCTGGTTTCCTTGGATGTTTGGGTCAAAATTCTCTACCTCTACCAAATCCTATTATTATCCATCCATGTCCCTCCCCCGTCTCCCGTGCTGTTATTTTCTCCCGTAAATCATAAGCTGGTTGCTACCGGGTGATGAAACAATTGTACGGATCATAATGCAATAGCATGCTATTTTGAGTTCTCAATTAATAGTCATTAAACTACTGTTAAGCAAGCTAATTATTTAGAAAACAGTGTAACCTAAATATAGTCTCTAAGTACATAGGATTCAAACATGTATCTTTGTACCATACTCTGTGTCAAAGTGAGAAGGAGAAAAAGCTAGACACTAATGGACATGAAAATGTGACATAGTAACAAAATCTTTGCAACTCAAAACAATCATAGGTTTTATAGATCTCCAGTGATGACATTAGATTTAAATGAAATAAATTTCATTGATTTCATACATACTTAAAAAGTGCTAAGTATGTGACAGACATGATTAGAAGACCAAAATGGGTAAGATATATTCTTTGCTTTTTAAAAAAGATTTTATTTATTTATTTGACAGAAAGAAAGATCACAAGTAGGCAGAAAGGCAGGCAGAGAGAGAGGGGGAAGCAGGCTCCCTGCTGAGCAGTGACTGTTAGGGTCGAGAAGACCTCAACCTAGGGAGGCGCAGAGGAACAACACCAAGGCAGCTCTTTCTGCAACAGCACGGGCTTTATTGTTCCAGCATGCTGGGGCTCTGCAGCATACCCGAAGATCAGGCAGAGGCTGAGAGCCCTGATCAAGGGGAACATATGGTTTTTATACATTTTTTAGACAAAGGCTTGGCACAAAGCCACAATCACAGTGACCTCTTTACACAGTTACAGTTCCTGGTATGCTCTGCACAGTTTACATTTTTCAGTTTACATTTTTCAGTTAGCCATATCTTATCGTCCGGGTGCAGCTGGGGTCAGGCGACTGTGAAACTAGGACAAAACAGTTCTCTTCTTTGTTAACCACAAGCATAATTCAAGGACATTTCTTTATTTCTTTTTTTTTTTTTTTTAAAGATTTTATTTATTTGACAGAGAGAAATCACAAGTAGATGGAGAGGCAGGCAGAGAGAGAGGGAAGCAGGCTCCCTGCTGAGCAGAGAGCCCGATGCGGGACTCGATCCCAGGACCCCGAGATCATGACCTGAGCCGAAGGCAGCGGCTTAACCCACTGAGCCACCCAGGCGCCCTCAAGGACATTTCTTAAGCAGGAAACGTGCTTAAGATGCCCTGATGTGGGGCCTCGGGGGAATGGAGGGGAACACAAGGGGAAGGCCATGCTCCTACTTCTCAAGGTTCAACCCGCAAAGCAGCAGAGCAGTTAGAGAAAAGCAAGTTAGCAGAAGCTCCACACAATTTAACTCTTTCAGCTCTGGATCTCTTCATGACCACCCCCCCAATGTGGGGCTTGATCCCAGGACCCTGGGATCATGACCTGAGCCGAAGGCACAGGCTTAACCCACTGAGACATCCAGGTGCCCCTATTCTTTGCTTTTTAAGGGCTCAACTAAAAACTGGCCTGGGATGGGAAAGGAAGAATTCAAGCAATAATGAGGCAGAATCTAGATAATGTGGTAATTGATTAAATGTAGGAACCTGAATTTACTTGGATGGATGGAGTACCATAATTAAGAACACACAAAGTTGACCGATTTTGTGGGGACATGGTAAGTTCAGTTTGGGGGCATTTTAATGAGTCTGTGGGTATCCTAGTGAAGATTCCTGACAGACACTAGAATAACTGGCAGGACAATTATGAAGGGTGCTCTGAGAGTACTGTCATTGAATGGGGGAGGTAGAGGAAGTGGAACCAGTAGGAGCTGACAGTAAACAGCAACCAGAAGGAAAATGAAAAAACAGAAGGAAAAATTAGAAGATGGTAGCACAAAAGTGAAAGAATTTCACCTAAGGTAAGAATAGTTAATACTTTCATATGCCATGGAGGGTTAAAGTGAGATAAAAATTTAAAATGGACTTTGGTTTTGGTTACCGAAAGCCTTTGCTAAATATTAGTAGGTTGAAGAATGAGTGGAAGGACTCATTAGCTTGCCTGAGGAAGGAGACACAGAGAAAGACTGGCATTGAGAGCGGGTATATCTATCAGAAGAGCTTTATGGCTACAAATACTGGAAAGCCTGGTTAACAAGGCTTACAAGCAAGCAGGGATTTTTTTTCTCCCCTCTTAACAAATCTGGAGGTGGGTGGTATTGTTTCAAAGCAAAATTCAATATCTTTAGTTTGATAGCTTTTCCATCATGGTCACATGATGGCTGCTCTGCTTCAGGTAAAGTATCTGATTCAAGGCAGGAAGAAGGAGGGTGGGAAGCACCAGCAACATCTGTGCCTTTTATCAAAAGAGGTTGTCCCAGAAATTGCTCAGCGGACTTCCGCTTATATCTCATTGACCACAGCTGTGTTACATGGAGGCCAGCAGCAAAGGAGGCTGAGAAACTAAATACACTTCCAGCCTCTAAAGTGGAGGTAGGCAAAGAAAAGGAGGTTTGAGCAAGGTGTTGATGTGGCCAATAGTCTGACGAGAGTGTGTTTGCCTGACGGCTGAAAGGACAGATGTGGGAGAGTGGAAGGTACAGCATGGAGGAGACAGGCAGCTCAAAGTGGGAAAACCGGACTGGGGCAGAGGCAGAAGCTATAGGAACCTTTTTCGAAGGAAGGAAATTTTTCACCAGGAGAGGTGGGAATCAAAAAGTGATGGGTACAGAACACGTCACACGTCTGTGGGTGGCAATGGACGAGGCTCCCTATGGAACTGGGTCCCTTGGGCAGGTCAGTCTCTTTGGGCTATGTGACCTCTATGCTCTAACTCTTGAGGGCTGGACAAAGACGGAGGGAATGAAACAACCTTATCCTCAGAAACTTAGATCTTTAGTATTTGTCCCTTACACCTAGTTTCCTTCTCTGCCTTCACAAAATTTTTTCTAGAGGAGGCAGAGATAAGAGATGGATAGAAAGTAGATGAAAATGAAAAAGACAACAGCAAAATAAAGGGTCAGAAGGAAGGCACAGGACAAGGAGAAGAGGAAATATGAAACCTACTGAAGCCTAAGATAATGCAATAACTCAAAACTTGGTGAAACATTAACCTATAAAAGAAGCAGCTGGAGAAATGAGTCAGCTATACAGAGGTTGCACTGTTTTTTCAGGAGTGTTTGCACGCCTTAGGTCCCTGTATCTCAGTTCTCAGTCATTCTGGTCAACAAGTAAGGAGGACAGTCTCTGCACCTCTTCTCTATCCCAGGGCCAAGACACCAGGTTCGAGCTACTAGACATGAGACCTCCAGCAAAACACTGAACATGTGGGTGCTTCACTTATTGTTAGTAGTGCAAACAGCACAGCTTGGGATTACAGAAGATACCCATGTAAAGTACTCATAAAAGTGCCCAACACACAGTGCTCCATAAACACATATTATCATCCTCATATACTTGAAAACAAAATAACACCCAGACTCCTTAGCATGGCATCCGGAAAATTATCTTGGAATCACTAGACCCTCAAAACAAATGCGGTGCACACACAAAGGCGGTATGTCTATGGGAGGCTGTCCGCCCCTGGGACTGTTGTAACAGCCTCCTACCCAGCTTCCCTGTATTGCCCGGGCGCCACCGGAGTCTCTTCTCCCCTTGCAGCTGACCAGCGATTCTTTCCAAATGTGCTCGGCCACGTCACTCGCACAGACTCCTTCGCTGGTTGCCCATCACACACGGAACGAATCCAAAGGTCTTCCGATGGCCTGCAAGGCCCCGGTCCGCTTGGAACCTCCCGTGCAACGCTCCCTTGCCCACCGGGCCCTCTTCAGTCCCTCCAGCCTCACAAAGCCTCAGGCTCACCAAACACACACTTCAGTCTTGGGACCTCGCCGTCGCCTCCCCTTAGACAGCTCTTCCCCCCCGTATTCACACGGTTTCCTCCCTCACCAGAGTCCAGTCTCTGCTCACGTGCTCCTGAAAGACCCGCGGATCCCCTTACCCAAGAATTCAACACTGCCACAGGATGCAAACAGCAAGAGGTTCTTTATTGTAGCGCAGGCGCCTGCGGGTGGTCAGCAGCTCCTGCTAGCTGAGCACACCAGGCTGGGGTGGTGCAGGATTTTTATAGACAGGTACATACAAGTCCCGGATGGGACGGGGCCGATTGGCTGACAATTTGAACATTTGAAAAAAGGCATACTTGGTGTTAGCGGATTGGCTTTGGAAGACCCCCGCGCGCGAAGAGAAAGGCGGGAAGGGGAAACAAAGAGGGGAAGTTTGACCTTATTACTCAGCAGAAAAGCATACTGTCTAGGTGACCTACGTGACCATGCAGCCCCCTTGCCTACGTGACCATGCCTCGGCTATTAGGAGAAGGTATCTTGTTCAAACAGGAGACAAGTGTCATGCCCTAAAAGCCAAGCGGTTACAGAAAGGCAAAAGAGCAGTTAAACTGAATTCAACCCTGGGGGAAGGGTCTTTTCATTGTAAGGGGAGGAGGGGTACTCTGACACAACAAAAGAGCAGTTAATTAGTTAAGGACGGGGGGGGGGGGGGTGTCTTTCACTCCCCTCAAAAAGGATTTCCCCAATCGACTTAACATCATCCCCACCCCACCCCCCACGCCCCCGTTCACAGGTTTCCGAAGAGACATTAAGTGCAGGTTCCAAGGCTCTCTCCCCAGCCCCCAGAACAGTGCCTGACACACGCGTGCTCCCAAAGTTGTCGAGAGGATGAAATCTCCCATAAAACCCCAAACAGAACGCCGTCGTGGGACCTAAGTCACTGACACCGCTTCCTAAACCGACAGACAGTCCCCTGACAAACCTCTGGTCACATTTTTTACTAAAATCACCGCCAACAAAGTTAAAACCTCCCCTTCCTCCCCGAGCTTCGCGAAAACATGTGTTCAAAGGCAACTAAACACCCGGCGTGGGATTCTCCACAGGTCACCCTGTGCCTTCCCGTCCCCGCAGAAAGGAATCCCACCACGGCCTCTGGGCTCCTTCCTGCCTCGGCAAGCCGCCGAATCCCAGGTCCGCTTGATCTCCTCGGGGCTTCTCTCGGGTCCCGAGGCCGCCACCCTGGTCCCCGCCGCCAGCCCCGTAGCCCGGCCTCGCGCCCTCGCCGATCCCCCGGGCCACACCGCTACAATGGTTTGCGTTCTCCGCCCTCTCAAGTCGTCTCCGCGCGGTGCTCCTTCAGGAAGGCGCCTTTTGCGGCTTCTCACCTCTTACTACGTCCTCCGGTACCGCTTCCGATCCGCTCCCCGCGGCGGCGGACCGACTTTAACCGCGTCAACTTCTCGCTGGTCACTGCTTTCCCGGGCGTTACTTCAGGACTGAGGAGGACGCCGAGCCTGACTTGGACGGAACGAAAGCCCGCACGTGCTGCTTAGAGCCGGGAGAATTAGCTGCCCTAAGAGGAACGCCAAAGAGCCTGCCGTGGCCTCTGGGAAATGTAGTTTCAGCGCTCAAAGGGGCCGGGCTTCGTTTTGAAGGCCGGGCCCTGTCTGCGCAGGCGCGCGAAATCACTTTCTCCGCCCCACGCAGGGGCTGGCGCTGGCCGCCGCTTCGCCCTCTGGGAAGTGGAGTCTGGGGAGCCGAAGCGTTGCTGCTCTAGGACTCGCGGGTACTCGGCTCCGCGGCTCCCCGGGCAACGCGCAAGCGCAGTTCCGACCCGGGCTGCCGACTCCAGCTCATTGTGTTCAGCCTGCGATGTGGCGGTTGCGGTTTCTCGCCGCGGGCAGAGGCTCCTCCAAGGGCAATCCTGTGGTGACCAGGTACGGCGGGCAGAGCCGCGTCGGGAGAGCGGGATCGGCCGTGGGGTAGTCGGGCCCCGGGGGGCAGGGCTGCGGGAAAGAACGGCGACTCGGTACGGGTAGTAGTCCGTGCCGGAGGACGCTGATCCGATACCCCAAACTTCTCGGGACATATGACTGAGTTTGATTTCACAGAGGAAAGGGGAGGACGGCCAGGTTCAGGCTGTTGGCTTTAGGGTCCGAATGTGCGAGCGCATGTGGAGGAGGATGCGGTCCAGGCCTCTGCGTGTGTCTCGGAGGAGCCGACTCCGGGGAGCCGGGGGACGCCTCCAGAGGTGGATGCTCCGGGCTGTGACGGAGCCCTGTCTGCGGACCTCGCCGAGGCCCGGCAGCCGCAGCCGCAGTCGCGGCAGCAGCTTCCGCGAGGACCCGGCAGAGGGCCGGAGGGCCGGTTGTATGAAGGAGACTCCCCGCCGCCCAGACACACAAATGCACTGCCTCTCGCCCACTCTGGCTCTTTGTCATCCAGACTGGGTGGAGGGGAAGAGGCCTGAGGTCAGAGAAGGGCTTGGCCTGAGAGGCCTTGGCAGTGACGATCGAGCCCTCGTAGCTTGCCTTTGGAGGAGAAAGAAGACCATCTTTCTCCACTTCATCCACTCTCCTTCCAGGCAGGGGGGAAACTTCTCTTGAGACCTGTCAGGTAACTTCAGGGTAAAGGCCAGGGGGTGGGTAGAAATCCCGAGATCTGGGGCTGAAGGGTGCTTTCTGCAAGGAAAACCCAACGTATTTAAGATACGGGAAGATGTGGAGGATTTGACTTAGATGCTGGGAGAGAGTGTGGGGCTGGGAATGGCCGCATGTGGAGGGATCCCCTTGACAGTGGAGGCCGTCAAAACTATCCTCAGAAAGAGAGAGAATTGGAACAAATAGGAACCAAGAATCTACTGCTTCAGGGTACTGGGGGACTCCTAGAATGGGAATGCTCACAGCCTCAGTCTGGACTGTCTGTCCTCTGATCTCTTTTAACCCAGTTCTCCTCATAACAGGTGTGTAGAAGTTTCTAGCCTTGGTCCCATTCTGCCAGTCTCTGAAAGGGCTTATCAGAGAAGGAATGGCTGTCAGGCACTTGCCACCCATGGTCCAGGTGAGTGGGGAGTTGCTGCAGGGTCCCCGCCCCCCAAAATTGACTTGAAAGTTTTGAATGTAGAGGTTTGGAGAGGGTGGGCTTGGTTTTTTTTTTACCCTAACCAAGAGCTTTTCTCTTAATCCAATCTCAGTTAGAGGCCTGACCCCGTTCCTCCTGTATAAAGATATAAAGATAGATAGATAGATAGGTAGATAGACATTATTCTTGTAGATATATTGACATATTATTTATTGACATTGGGCTTCTCCTTAACTCCTTCTCAGGGCACACCACCTCTCTTGGCTTCTCAGCCAAGAGTTTCTAAGCAAGGCACTAGTTGTGATCAGAGGGAACAAGGTCATATTGTCCAGAATAACTGTTCTTGTGGGAACAGTGTTCGTGTGTTGGAGGTGAGTAGGTGAGCAGCCAAAGACAAGCAGGAAGGAGTTGCTCAGCAACAAGTAATAGGTGCTGGGCCATGTTCTCCAAGACATGCCAGGAAGACGAGAGATGGGGACACAGTCCCTAGCTTCTTGGAGTTAACAGTCCAGTGCGGGGGGAATCTGAAAGTAAACAAGAACCCACAGTAAAGTGAGACGGTGCTTTGCTGGGCCTGCTCACTTGAGAAGGGAGTTGAGGACGGCTGTGCCCAGGAGGAATTGTGGAGGCTGAGGTCTGGGTAGGATTTGGTCATGGGGTGGAGGAGGGCATATTGAGGGAAATGGGAGAAAACGTTTGGGGTGAAATGAACAGCAAGAATGAAGTCTCAGTGCTGAGGAAGCCTATCTTCTCCACACAACGTGTTTCTTCAAGGCAGGAAGCAAAGTCTGATAAAAGCTCAGCCCCGGGACACCCTGAGGAAATGCTTACGTTGTCGTAGAACTCCAGCCCACTCTGTACTGTCCTGCACCTCTCAACGGGCTCCTGGGCCTGCCAGGCTCAGCTCTTCCCAGAGAGCCATGGGAGGGGGTCACCGCTGGTCACCAGGGATGGGGTTTGCTGTTACAGGAATCAGTGACCTTCAAGGACGTGGTCGTGCTCTTCACCCGGGACGAGTGGGCACAGCTGAGCCCTACTCAGAGGGCCCTTTACAGGGATGTGATGCTGGAGAACTACAGCAACCTGGTCTCACTGGGTAAGCAGGGGCCTCCGAGGGCTGAGCTTCACACATGGGGATCCCTTAGGGACCCTTAGAAACTCTCAAACTGGTTCCACACAGAAGACTGGGCTGAGAATGGGCTGATCGATGATGCTCTCTGTTCAGGGCTGCTGCATGCCTACCCCTGGTGTCCTGAGGACGCAACCCCTTTGGAGTCTAAGTGCAGATGCTTCAAAGGCGACAGGGCTGAATCCTCTGTGTCAGCAGGGAGAAGGACATGGGAACAGCTGGTCTGTGTCAGGCCCCAGGCTTCTGTTCTTCCTTCTGAAGAGCTCACCTGTCCCCTGGCCTTCCTATCGGGTCACCTTTTCCAGGAAGTCCCGAGGACTAGGTCTCTTCCTTGCAATGATTTTATCACTGGTATGAATAAGATGTGGTCCATTTTCCCCCCCAAAAACAGGACTCTTAGGACCCCAGTCAGATGTGTTTTCCCGACTGGGAAAAGGAGAAGAATGGATGCTGGAGGACACGTTGGGAAGCTTCTGTCTTGGTAAGAGCCCTGCGTATGGGAGGCACCAGGAGGGCCTCCACAAATGCTCCAGACTGAGGAACACTGTCTTTTCCCTTCTCATTCACCTCAGCATCTGGTTGCCACATTGGCCCCTGTGTGCATGGGAGCCCTCCTATCCATGAATTTTCTCCCTATTTGGTATTGATTAATAGTCTTCAGTTTGGAAAAGGCCTCCAGTGTAACCTGGGCCGCTCCCCCTGCCCCATGCCTTGTTTAGCATCTCAAAGTACGGTCTCTGCTGGCGGTTCTCAGTGATGAGGAACCTCGCCAGGTTGCACACACGGCAGGGTGAGATGGGCCGGCTAACCATGTGCCTTCTGAGCAGCCGTGCCAGCTAAACCCTGCATGCTTCTTCAACCACCTTCGTATTTGTTCATCTGTGTGTGCACAGATTCAGCCAACATTTAATTACTCTCTGCCTATTGTCAGCACCTCACCATGCAGGAAGTGTCATGAGAGTGTGGCTAGGATTATACTTGGCCGGGTCCCTCCTTTGGCACCTGGTAGGTGGCATAGACTTGTAGCCCGAGCATATAGAGAACGTGACAGTTTAGTGATTGTTACTTGTCTCGAGGAGCCCGGTGGTTGCCCCTCCCTTTGGTGCTAAATTTTCTAAGAGAGCATATTGCCTTATCCAAGGCATTACGACATTTCTGTTTGAGCTGGCGTTTTGCAGGCTATGAAGTATTTTTTAAAACCTTTTGGTACTGATCTTTCACCCAGCAAAACAGGCAGGGATTTATACGTGGAATGTCTAGGACTCAATCTGTTCTGGAATTTAAATGTCTTAACTCTAAAATTCAGTTTTCCAAAGAAATCTCTTCTAACTTACCTGGTAGCATTCTGAATTTGTGTGTTCTGTTATACCATTTTTAGTATTTCATTCCGTACTATACAAGCAGGGTTCTGACAAAAGAAGGGGGGCATGGAGGAATTAAGCAAAAGAACCTTATCTGCTGTCCTGGCACTTGAGCATAACCTCCTCTATTCTTCCATTACTCCTCATTACGGTGAGTTCTTTCCTGTACTTGGGTGGGGGGAATATGAAGATGAAGGAGTTTTGTGCCTAGAAACAATTTGACAGTCACGTGTGGGTAATGACCTGAAAAACCAGGTGGTCATGGTGCAGGCCTTCCCAGTGCCTTTCCCGACTCTCAGGGTTCAGCACTTCGTCTTCCTGAGTTGCCTGGTCACCCCAAAACCTTGAGCTGATTCTGGAGGGATGACCAGTGGTTAGCACTGATCAGGCATGGGAAGAAGTCTTACTTTATATTTCCCAATAAAGTTTTGTGGCTGTTCCTCTCATTATCTATTGAAGATTTATTTTTACTTTTGAATAGAACCATCTTCTGTTTTCCAGAAATTGCTGCTGTAGAGAAATGGTAGTCATTTCCAATATCTATTGCCCTCTTGTCACTCTCTGTCAGTATTCTTAAAGCATTCATTAGATCATTTTTAGTTTGTTTTTTTCTTATTTCTGTTTCACTTCATGATGACTGATGAGGACGTCAAAAAGCCATCTAGAATTTCTCCATTGCTGCACCAGTGACTCCTGATTTAGAACAGACACTTGTTTTCAGTTGTAGGGAGAAGAAGTCCTTCTGATAGGTTTTCTTTTCTCAGGGCCATGCACTAGCAGAGGGAGAAGAGAGTTGGCATTTGAGCACCCGGGAACTACTACCGTGCTAGGTGTTTTCCAAGGGAATTTATGCGAATTGCCCCATTCAGTCCTTACAACCTGTGAGGCAGGTCCAAGGTTACCTGTGAGGCAACCCCGCTTACAGAAAACCGGGCCTCCCTATGGTTAACTCATTTGAACAGATTTAACATTGCTGTTTCCTGGCAAGTCAGGATAGGGGTGAAGCCAGCATTGAAACCCATCTGACCCTCAAACTCATGCTCTCCCCTCCTCCAGAAGAGCTTCAGTCACCTAGAAATTGTTTACTCAGTGAACCTATAGATAACTGCCTGGTCCCTTAATTTGGGTCATGTGCTAATAACTTTTCATAGTTCTTCCGTATTTATTAATCCTTTGAGGTTTCTTTCTGTTACATTGGTTATACATTTTACCAATTAGCTTTAAACTGTTGGTAGGGGTTTTTTGTTTTTTGTTTGTTTGGTTTTGGTTGTTTTGTTTTTGTTTTTGTTTTTATTATTTTTATTTTTTGGGGTTTTGGGGGTTTTTTTGTTTATGTTTTTTTTTTTTTTAGCCATGAAGTATATTCGTTCACAACTGGGCAAAGCATTCATGTAAAAATTTAACACTTTATATTGTGTCTTCTTCCCCATTTCCAACTTTATCTGCTTTTTTTTCCTTTCTCCCTCTTAAATTGGTTGGGAATTTTTTTCAGAGATTCAGCTGTTAATTATATCTCTTACAGGCTATAATTTTACTTTGACACTTGTGGTCATTTCCTTGATTTATTTTAAAATGAACATATTTTGATGTCTGTATGTTCTGTATACAAACAAGAATCAGTGGTATTTTTGATAGTCTGAAGAGTAAGGAAACAGCACCCCTACCCCCACTGTCCAGCCAAAGTAACAAAACGGAGGGGCACCCATGGAGTCTGATGTGCCCCGCATCACTGCCCCTTCCACTTCTCAACACCCGCCAGAGCCACTAGCTTATCACCAGCAGCCCTGTTTCTCATCATGGTCTTTCACATGTATCTCTGGCTCTGAGCAGTCACAATCAGCTTTGCGTGCTTTAACGTTTGATCCATGTATTGTACAGCAGATATCTTTCCACAGGCTGTACTTTTCAACCCTTGCTAAGATGTGTAGCTCTGCCTTTCGATACTCCCTCAGCGGCGATACATCAGTTTCTCCATTCTGTGGCTGGTAGACCTGTAGGTCGTTTCTGGACGTTGCTGTATAGAATAATGCTGACCGAATATTCTTATATGCATTTCCTCATACGCATGGGCATTCTTCGGGAGTCTTTAGTAGGTGTGGAGACATTGGGTTTAAGGGTATATGCTTCGTCAGCTCTGCTAGATTTTCCCAGATTACTGATTAAATTAGTTGTTCCACATTATACTGATAGTTGACGCAAGTTCTTGTTACTTGATACTCTTGCCAAAATTGGGAACTGTTAGACATTTTTTCCCAGTCCCACTCCTGTGAAATGGTATCTCCCTGTGGTTAGAAATTACATTTCCTTGTTTCCTAGTGAAATTGGACATCTTTTTGTGTGTTGCTAATTTGTGTTCTGTGACTTACATGTTCCTATTCTTTGCCTGTTTTTCTATTATAGTTTTATCTTTTTCTTACTCATTTGTAAAAAGTCATATGTCTTCAGGAATCCAGGATTTTATACAGTAATATATATATATGGTGTATATATATATGTATATAATAGGAACCCAGTATTTTATCAGTTAATATGTGTGTCACCCTATAGTTTCTCTTCTTTACTAACAGAAATTCTTTTTTTTTTTCATTTTTAATTTTTTTTAAAGATTTTTAATTTATTTGACAGACAGAGATCACAAGTAGGCAGAGAGGCAGGCAGAGAGAGAGGGGGAAGCAGGCTCCCGCTGAGCAGAGAGCCTGATGGCGGGGCTCGATCCCAGGACCCTGAGATCATGACCTGAGCCGAAGGCAGAGGCTTTAACCCACTGAGCCACCCAGGCGCCCACATTTTTTAAAATTTTTTATTAACACATAATGTATTATTAGCCCCAGGGGTACAGGTCTGTGAATCGCCAGATTTACACACTTCACAGAATTTACCATAGCATATACTCTCCCCAATGTCCATAACCCAAGCACCCTCTCCCTACCCCACTCCTCCTGGCAACCCTCAGTTTGTTTTGAGATTAACAGTCTTTTATGGTTTGTCTCCCTTCTGATCCCATTTTGTTTCGTTTTTTTCCTTCCCTACCCCAAAAATCCCCACATTGCCTCTCAAATACCTCATATCAGGGAGATCATATGATAATTGTCTTTCTCACTAACAGAAATCTTAATGAAGTAAAACATATCAGTCTTCTGCCTTAATGATCTTTATTTTCATGCTTTTTGTATTGTGTTGAAATGATCCTTCCTACCCTTAGATCCACAAGGGAAGGACTTAGTCTTGCTTGTTCTTATATCCTCAGATGTAACCATTGAATGGAAGCATGAATTTCTAATAGTACTTAAGTTTTGTCTTTTTTTTCCCTGTAATATCTTGTCAGAGGTTGTTTCTTAATAGACTTTTTTTTTTTTGAGTAGCCCAACATGGGGCTTAAATTCACAACCCTGAGATCAAGACCCAAGCTGAGATCAAGTCAGGCACTTAATGGACTGAGCTACCAAGGCACCCCTTTAGTAAACTTTTTAATGAATGTGTGACTCTGCTGATCCTTTCTATTTTATCTTGATCTAGTTCATTGATTTTTTTGCCCTTTATTTCTTACCCTGAACTTTCTTGGATTTTATTCTGTTCTTTTTTTTTTAATATTTTATTTATTTATTTGACAGAGATCACAAGTAGGCAGAGAGGCAGGCAGAGAGAGAGAGGAAGGGAGGCAGGCTCCCCACTCAGCAGAGAGCCCAACTCGGGGCTTGATCCCAGGACCCTGAGATCATGACCTGAGCCGAAGGCAGAGGCTTTCACCCACTGAGCCACCTACCTGTTCTTATTTTTAATAATTAAGTTTTATCACAGTAATACATGTATTTCATGGAACTACAGTGTTGAATATAAAAAACGAGTGGCCCCTTTGTCCCCCCCTTTTCCCCATTCTTCCTTCTGGAGAGATAGTCCCTTTTCTCTTCCTTTAGCTGACTATTTGATATAGTTGCTTCCAAATAATGACGTTTTTGCTCTCCCTAAGAGTTCCCTCTGACCTCTTTGTAGTGAATCCCCTTCCCCATCCATAACCCAGGCAACCCTAATCTGCCAGGATTTCACAGGAATGGACACATAGCCTTCTGTGTCTGACTTCTGTCACTTAGCACAGTATCTCTGACGCTCCTCCTTGTTGTTTCACGTGTCAGAAATTCTTTGCTGTTGCTGAGTTAGCACCCTGTCATATGGTGATAGCTCTGTTCAGTCATCGTTAATGAGCATTTTGGCTATTTTCAGGTTTTGGCTAAAGCTGCTATGAACAGTCTGGTACAAGGCTTCTTCATGTGGCTGTATTTTAGTTCATATGCTCTTTGTAGACATCTGTGCTCACCAAGGTACATGCCTAGAAGCAGGAATCCCAGGTTGTGCAGTAGTTGTGTGTTGAAACTGGGACACTCTTTTCAGGGGACGCAGGAGCCAAGGTGCCCCTTACTGTGCTGGGTTGGACTCCAGCACCTTAGCAGCAGCTCTGCAAGGGGCTACCCCTCCTTGTTCCCTCTCTCGGGGGAAATCACTCTATCTTTCACGATTGAGTCTGTCACTGGATTATTTTGCAGACAGACATCCTCCTGATGTCAGTTGGAAGAAGTTGACTCATCTGATGAGAGTTTTATCATGACTGGATATGGCATTTTTCACGAATGCTTTTCCAAATCCTGAAGATGCTGCTATGTTTATCAGTTACATTGATTGGTTTTAAAATGTCAAATCAAATTTGCCTTCCTGGAAAACCCCAACTTGGTTTTCATTTCTTGTTTTCAAAATATTGCTGGATTAAATTTTTACATCTGTAGTCATGATAAATTAGTCTGATCTGTTCCTCGTAATATTTTTGTTTTTGATATCAGGGTAATGTTAGCCTTATAAAATGAATTTGGACATTTCCCCTTCCCTATTATTTTTTGGGAAAATCTGTACAGAATTGGTGTTATTTCTTCCTTAAACGCTTGGTCAACCCAGTGAAGTTTTCTGGGCCAGGAGTTTTCTCCATGGGAAGGTATTAAACTGCAGATTCAGTTTCCACGGCTTCTTTTCAGTGGGCCACAAATGTTAGCTGCCTCAGCCTCCCTGAATCCTGGGCTCTGTCACTTCAGTTCACTGAGCCTTCTGGGCTGTTTTGGTCCCTGTGCTGGGACCTGGACACTGTCCCCGGGGCTAAATCCCTTGGCCTTCCCTTGTCTGTTTGCTTTCTTCCAGGGATCTCCATCTTTCCCTGTCATTTGTCCATTGCCTAAAAAGTTGTTTCTTTCTCTCTCTCTCTCTTCCCACCGCTCTGGTTTTCTAATTGTTTTACAGTGGGAATTCTCAGAGTTTTCCAATTCTGCCATCATTTTTAATTTCCAAGAACTCTTGTTCCTCTGGATATTGCTTTATTTATATGCTAGTATTCACATTTTATGGCTAAAATATTTTACCTCTAAAGATAATGGTTTTTTAAAAACATTTTTCTCTCTCTTCATAAGCTCTGTGTTCTCAAATTTTTCTCTTTGATTATTTTGGTATCGCTTTCCTGTTAGAAGCTTTCCTCCTGTATCCGGTAGTCCCTGATTGTCTGCCCAGGTAAACGGTGGGAGGATCAAGGTTCTTTCTGGAAACTCTTAGTGGGTAAGTGGGGCTTGAGTGTTTTACCTCCTGCCACCGGCTGCCCTGGTGTCTTCAGTCTAGAGCACCTTCGATTTACTCCCTCCAAGAGGAAAGGCTGGGACTTCTGCCAAGTTGGGAGAGGGGAGTCCCCAGGCTCCTCGGACTGGGGGAAGGAACGTGGGGGCCTAGTAGCTTTGTAAACTAACCTTAAAGCAATGCTCCATTATCCATTTCCCACTTCCAGAGGTACCTGATGGTGCCAGTTCCTGAAACTCTAGGTAATTTGGAAGTAAATCAGGTTAGTTTCTGATCCCTTCCTGGGGGTGACCTTTAGAGTACATTGTAAATGGGTTTTGATCATACCACTTGCATGCCTTGTATGAAACCCTGGAGTTATATAGTTTAAGACCATACTTTGTTTTTTGTAACATGGGACAATGCAGCTAGGGGTATTGCTTCTTAATTCAGCCCACTCTGAAGTGACCTGGGGGCCCCGGGGAGTGCAAATTCCTTGTGCTCAGATCTTCAGCAGGGGTCCAGTCTCTCCTAACCTCAGTTCATCTTCAATGTGGGAAAACTGGATGCACTTGACTCCCCTCTTAATTACATGAGTATTCTCCTGAAACACTAAACATTCAGAAGACAAATATTCTCTTTAAAGTACATGATTTGATTTTATGACCACAATCAAGAAAAGGCTTTAATAGATATAACTACCCAGCAGCTGCTAGAAAAGAAAGCCAGCATTTGGTTATTTTTGTTGAGCCATAGTATATCCCTTTTGAAAGCCTTCTGCTAGATTTTTTTAAGTAAAAATATTTTATAGTAATACTAACCCAGGAAAAGACACAAATTGTAAGTGTAAAACTCAACACATTTTTGCTGTGTAAATACTGTATAACTGGCACGTGTAACAAGAAGAATGTTACCAGCACATCAGAAACTTCGCATCCCCTCTATTTCTTTTGTTCTAAAGATAACTACTACCCTGACCATAGGCTTGTTTTGCCTGTTTTCAAAGTTTGTATAAATGGAATCATACAGTATGTTTGAGATTCATGCACGTATGGCAACAGTTGGATCATTCTCACTGATGTACAATATTTCACTCTGTAAACCTACCAACATTTCTGCTTTCTTCTGTTGTTAGACATTTGATTCATTTCTAGCTTGGAGCTATTATGAAGTGTACTGCTTTGAATGTGCCTGTATGGCTTTTAGAGAATATAAATGTACATTTCTCTTGGGTATGTAGTTATGAGTACTATGTTCATAATTATGCAAACTTTAGTCGACACTGCCAAGTAGTTTTCCAAAGTGGGTAGACCAGCAGTATGTGAGGGTTCCGTATTCTCTATAGACCTAGTATTACCATTAAAATTTTTTTTTCCACCACTCTAGAGGATTTATGGTTCAACTTATGACTGATGAAATTGATCATCTCTATTTTTAATCTCTTTAATATCCTCCTCTTTTGGAAAACACTTATTTACTGTAAAGAGAGAGAGCACAAGTGGGAGGGGCAGAGGGAGAGGGAGAGAGAATCTCAAGCAGACTCCCTGCTGAGCATGGGGCCCAACTCTGGGCTTTATCTCACAACCCTGAGATCATGACCTGAGCCAACACTAAGAGTCGGACACCTAACCAACGGCAGCACTTATGTGCTCCTAATATTCTCTTTTGTAAAGTACCTATAAGTCTTTCTTTTATTTTCTATATAGTTGTCTGATCTTTTCTTATTGATAGGTTTGCTGAATATTTCTTTTAGGAACTTTGCATCTGTTTTGATGAGAAAAAGTGCTCTGTGACTTTTTTTTTTAATTGTCTTCATCATATTCTGGCAGGTTGTACTAACTTCATAAAACCAATCAGAAAGGGCGCCTGGGTGGCTCAGTGGGTTAATCCTCTGCCTTCCGCTCAGGTCATGATCTCAGGGTCCTGGGATTGAGCCCCGCCTCAGGCTCTCTGCTCAGCGGGGAGCCTGCTTCCTCCTCTCTCTCTGCCTGCCTCTCTGCCTACTTGTGATTTCTCTCTCTGTGTGTCAAATAAATAAAAATCTTTAAAAAAAAAAAACAATCAGAAATATTTGTTCTCATCAGTTCTCTGAAAGAGCTTGTGTAAAATTGGTGTTATTTCTCCCTTAAATGTTCATATAAATTCAGTACTGAAGCCATCTCTGCCTGGCAGTCTCGCAGTGAGAGGTTTTTATTTATTTTTTTTTTAAAGATTTATTTATCTGAATGAGAGAGAGCGGGCAGAGAGAATGATCACAAGTTGGGGGAGGGATAAAAGGAGAGGGATAGAGAGAGAATCCTCAAGCAGACTCCCCACTGAGCACAAAGCCTGATACGGGACTTGATCCTAGGACCCTGAGATCATGACCTGAGCCAAAATCAAAAGCCAGCCAGTTAACCTACTGAGGCACCCCAGGCACCTCTGTGAGAAGAACATTTTAAAATGAAGATTCAATTTATTTATTAGATGTAAGACCATTCAAATTTTCTGTTTCTTTTTTTGTACCTTTCTAGGAATTTGAGCCTTGCTCTAAGTGCCCAAACTTATTGACATAAAGTTTCCTCATTAAGTTATTATCTTATAAGTCTCTGTGGAATCTGTCCTGATGTCGTCTTTCTCATTATTGATATTAATAATTGTTGATATTAGTAATTGATATTAGCAATCAATTAGTAACATTAGTAATCATTATTGACAATTAGTGATTAGTGATCATTAGTATTAGTAAGGCACACACATTATTGTGTGCCTTCTTTTTTTGATTAGTGTTGCTAGAAGTCTCAATTTTTATTAAGTTATTGATTTGTCTTATTTTATTTTATTTGTCTTTTTTATTTTTATTGTCTTTTTAATTTTTTTATCTTTCCTTTTATTTTTCCTTTTTGTTTCATTTGCTATTTTTCTAATTTCTTGAGATGTACACTTGACTGTAGCTGCATCCTATCAGTTTCATTTATTAGATGTAATAAATATTTTTATTATCATTTAAATTCTAATTGTTGTGATTTTTTTTCTTTCATCTATCAGTTATTTAGAAATGTATTGCTTAATTTAGAAATATCTGGGTTTTTTAAGTATCTTTTTGGTATTTTGGTGTTCATTTCCAGCTTAATTCCATTGCGTTCAGAGAACATACTCTTGAGTATTCTCATTCCTGTGAAATGTATTCATTTACAGCCAATATAAGGTCAGTTTTGGTAGACGTTCTCTATGTACTAATAATATGTGCTCTGTCATTGTTCGATATACTGTTTTCAAGTCTATTTTGAGTCAGATTTGTTTATCAGATTATTGAGAGCATCTCCATTCTTAAAGGTTTGATTTCTGAGTTATTGAGAGTGGTGTGTGAACACAAATTGCTAGGATTATAAAGATTTCTCTGTTTTTGTTTTTCGTTTTCTCAGTTTCTATTCAGTTTCTACTTTATACATTGTGAAGTTTATGCACAAATGTAGATTTGTTATATGTTCCTGGAGAACTGTCCCTTCTGTCAATGTGAAATATCTGAAAGTCTATTTTTTCTAATATTGTAAGATTTGTCTGATATATATACCAGCTTTCTTATGGTTACTGCTTGCTTCATAAATCCTTTTCATTCTTTTCTATATTTCTATACCTATGTTTTGGTATTTCTCTTCTAATAAGCATTTAGTTGGATTTTTTAAATCCAGTCTTACAATCTTAGTTTTTGTTTGTTTGTGACAGAGATCACAAATAGGCAGAGAGGCAGGCAGAGAGAGAGGGAGAAGCAGGCTTCCTGCTGAGCAGAGAGCCTGATGAGGGGCTCAATCCCAGGACCCCAAGACTATGCCTGAGCCGAAGGCAGGGGCTTAACCCCCTGAGCCATACAGGTGCCCCTGCTAAGTGTATTTAATTACATATATATTTTCAACCTCTCAAGACATAATTATTGTGTGCAATAATACTTACGTGTATTCACATATTTACTTTTCTATTGCTTTTCATTCCTTCTTACATTTCCATGTTTCCACCTGGGATTTTCTTATGCCTAGAACATGCTTCTTACTGTGTTTTGTTTTGTTTTGTTTTTAATATGGGTCTGCTGGTGACACAGTCTCTGTTTTTATTTGTATAGAAATACCCATTTCATATTCACTTTTTAAGGATATTTTCTTTCTATTGAATTATTTGGCAGTTATGTTTTTTCAACACTTCCTGATGTTGGTTCATTGTCTTCTGGCTTCCACTGTTTTTGTTGAAAAGATGGCTGCCAGTCTTACCTTTTTTCTTCTTCTTTTTTTTTTTTAATTTAATTTTTTAAAAGATTTCACTTATTTTATTTGACAGAGAGAGACACAGTGAGAGGGAACACAGCAGGGGGAGTGGGAGAGGAAGAAATAGGCTTCCCACAGAGCAGAGAGCCCGATGCAGGGCTCCATCCCAGGACCCCAGGATCGTGATCTGAGCGGAAGGCAGATGCTTAACAACTGAACCACCCCCCCTTTTTTTTTTTTATTCTTTAAAAGTAACGTATTTGTTTTCCTCTCAAACAACTGTCAAGATTAAACTTGGGTTTCCAGTCGTTTTGTGCTTAGTTGAATTTTCTATGTATTAATCCTGCTTGGAATCTCTGGTGCTTCTCAAATTCATTTTTCAGCCTTTGTGTGTTTCAGATAGTATTTTTGCCCCATTTGTTTCCTTCTCCCATTCCAGAACTTGTCACACATGTGTTCAGTCTCTTCATCATGACTTGTATGTTTCTTTTTTAACTTTCTTCAGGAACTTTTACTGTAGATGTTTTCTGCTTACGTATTTTTCCATTGCACTATTGCTCCCTTCTACTATGTCTAATATACTATTAAATCTGTCTGTTCAGTTCTTAATTTCAATTATTATATTCTTTTGTAGAATTTTCATTTGATTCATTGGTCAATCTCCTGTTGAAATTCTCATTCTTATCTGTATAATTGAACAAATTAATCACAGTTATCTCAAAACCCATGTCTGATAACTTAGATGTCTGAATTCTGTGGGTCTTCGTGTATTATCTGTTTTTTCTCTTGATTTAATTTCTTAGTACTCTGGTACATTTTGATTGAATCTTTGATATTGTATTTGAAGAAGTGAAGAGGCCCTGGGTGATGTTATATTCCTCCAGAGAACATTGCCTTTTTTTCTGGCAGACAATGAGTGTAAGGGAACCACCTTAATCGAACCAGGGACGTGTTAGATGGAGATTGGGCTGTGGTGTTTATATAAAGCTTTGCCTATCTCTTCTTTGCCCTTGCTACTAGGTTGTAGCCCTCCAGGAGTGCATATTGAGAGCTTTACATGTTTACTGTGACCACTAACCCCTTCTTTGGAAAATCCTGATCTCAGATTTTGGCTCCATATTTTCTTAAGATTAGAAAATTTTGAAATTCTGCTTAGCTTTGGTCTCTTGTCCTAAGAGGTTTTAGAATTCAGCAAATTCTACAAGGGAAAAAACCAGTAAATATTGGGATTACCTTTCTGTATTTCCCTTTTCTCCCAAATATTCAACTACCAGGTTGGCCTTGAGTGACATCTGATGCCTTTAGATAGAAATTTGTTTATCAATTAAGATTTTCCAGTTGTTTTCTGCAGGAATGTCTGCCACAGCTTACTTTATCAGGTCCAGAAATGAGAGTCAGCCCTTAAGGTGTTAACATTTGGCAGTCCTGGCATTTAACTGACCATTTTTGTTTTGAGCAACATTAGTCTGAGCTCACCAGGATTTTAGCTTTAAAATGCACCTGTTTAACTTTCTTTTCCAGATAAGTAAAGAGGTTAGTTTAGTTTGTTTTGTTGTTTATAGCTCTTTGTAGATTTTCTGGATGTGTAGGAAAAAAGTAATGAGGAGGCTTGTTCTTGATAGGACTTTCCAGGAATCTTTGCATCATTGCAAAGTAGTATCTAGCTTTTATCATTCATTTCTTAGTATAAAGTCTTAAAGAGACTTAACATAAAAGGCAGATAATCACAAATACATAGGAAAAACTAGTATGCAGTCCAGAACTCTGCTTGTTAATACAGACCTACCTCATTCTGTTGTGCTGTGCAGATATGCATTTCTTAACAAATTGAAGGGTTTTGGCAATCCTGCTTCAAGCAGATCCATTGATGCCAATTTTCCTGCAGTGTTGGCTCACTTCATGTCTGTGTCATATTTTGATAATTCCGGCAATAAAACTGAAAACCTCTGGAAAGGATTCACTATTCTAGATACCATTGAGATCATTCATAATTTATGGTCAGAGGTCAAAAAAATCAATATTGGTAGGAGTTTGGAAATTGATTCCAAGGTTCATGGGTGACTTGGAGGGGTGCAAGACTTCAGCGGAGGAAGTCACTGAAGATGTGATAGAAAGAGCAAGAGAACTAGCATTAGACGTGGAGCCTGAGGATGGGACTGAATTGCTGCAAGCTCCTCAAGACAACTTGAACGGATGAGGAGTTGCTTCCTACAGATGAGCAAAAAGAGTGGTTTCTTGGCATGGAATCTACCAAAGAGGATGCCGTGAAGGTTGCTGACATGACAACACAATATTTAGAATAGGGCATAAAGTTAGTTGATAAAGGTGAGGCAGGGTTTGAGAGATTGACTGCAATCTTGAAAGAAGTTGTACTGCGGGTAAAATGCTATCAAACAACACCTCATGCTACAGAGAAATCATTCCTGAAAGGCAAGAGTCCATCGATGCAGCAAATTTCATTGTTGTCTTATTTTAAGAAATTGTCACAGCCACCCCAGCCTTCAGCAGCCCTCAACACTGAGGCAAGACCCTCCCCTAGCAAAAAGATTTTGCTGAAAGCTCAGATGCTGGTTAGCACTTTTTAGCAATAAAGTACTTTTTAATTGTGGTATGTAGAGTGTTTTTCTAGACCTAATGCTGTGCTACTGAAAAGACTACAGTATAGTTTAAACATAACTTTTACATGCACTGGGAAACCAAAAATTCATTTGACTCACTTTACGGCGACATTCACTGTATTGCGGCAGTCTGGAACCGAACCTGCAGTCTCTTTGAGGTATGCCTGTGCCGTGAAACCAAGGGAGACAGTTATTGAGTAAGTGCAGAATTTGTCTGTGGGGAGAGAAATAATTCTGTGAAATAATAAGTGGGACCACAGCTCATATCCTAATAGCAGAGTCCCATTTCTAGTGACTAGTATACCGTTTTCCCCAGTCAGGGCCTCACCCTCTAAGGTGTACTGGGTATATCCAGGCAGATTTACTGCTTTGTTCCTAATATTCCCTCCTGACATACACATCTTCATGGTGCATTTTCCTCATATAGATGTTATATTATTCATATGGATTTAAAGACTTTACTTCCTCACTAGTAGTAGAAGGTCCTAATTTTACTAGCAGATATGAGTGTTTTACACAGCCTTTACTGTGGCTTTTTTATTACCCATCTGAATGAGTATATAAAACATAAAAATGGGGGCGCCTGGGTGGCTCAGTGGGTTAAGGCCTCTGCTTTCGGCTCAGGTCATGATCCCAGGGTCCTGGGATCGGGCCCCACATCGGGCTCTCTGCTCAGCACGGAGCCTGCTTCCCACCCCCCTCCCCCGCCTGTCTCTCTGCCTACTTGTGATCTCTCTCTGTCAAATAAATAAATAAAATCTTTAAAAAAAAAGAATGTTGCTTTTATTAGTTATAGGAGTTGAATGACTTTTCTCCCAAGTGTTGACCTCTAGTTTCCCTGATTTCTTTAGGCTGCGTGAGGGTTATTTCAAATACCGTACCACTAAAACGGACAAGGTACATTTTTTTTTCTTATCTATTAGCATAGTAGAGTCTACGTAGGCTTTTTGAGGCTTAGAAAGTCAGATAACTTATCTGTAGTCACAAAGAAAATGAATATTGTACTCAGGATCTCCCATCCCAGGCCTGTGACTTCTGAACTCAAGCTCCCAAGCTGTCCTGCTTCATACATCTGACATTAAATCAACCCCTTCCGGCTACGTCCTCTGCTCACCTCTCTTACCCTTTCCTTTCCTATCTTCCCTTCAAGATGCCTTCAAAATGGCAACCTCTTTGTCAGCATTATAAACAGGCTCATCTTCTTACCCTAACTAGATAAAACATATGTTTATGTTTGATGTTTTTCAGACTGGATGACTATGCCTGTGAGTAAGAACTCTCCTCCCAAGCCGGATATTCCTGATCAGGACTTGGATCAGTGGATGATAAAGGAAGGATTCACTAGAGATAACCACTGGAAATACGATTGCCAGTTGGAATGGCAGCATGGAGGCCAGGGGGTACTTGCTCACCAGAAGACCCCCTCTGTGCTCCACGCCCAGGCTGGGGATGAACCTGGGAAGCAGTGCACTGTGAGCTCATCTTTTGATCAGAGTCAGGAATTTCAATCTAGCAAAAAAGCCTTTGAGTGTAGTGAGTGTGGAAAAGTCTTCACTAAAAGTTCAACCCTTAATAAACATCAGAAAGTTCATACTGAAAAACTGAATGCAAATCGGAAAACTGTTATTAAAGAGAAACGATATGAATGTAGAGAATGTGGGAAAGCCTTTCACCAGAGTACACACCTTATCCACCACCAAAGAATTCACACTGGCGAGAAACCGTACGAATGTAAAGAATGTGGCAAGGCCTTCTCTGTGAGCTCCTCACTCACTTACCATCAGAAAATTCACACCGGAGAGAAACCTTTCGAATGCAACTTATGTGGGAAAGCTTTTATCCGAAACATACACCTTGCCCACCATCATAGAATTCACACTGGAGAGAAGCCTTTTAAATGTAACATATGTGACAAAGCCTTTGTGTGCAGGGCACACCTTACCAAACACCAGAATATTCATAGTGGAGAGAAACCTTATAAATGTAATGAATGTGGAAAAGCCTTTAATCAGAGTACGAGTTTTCTTCAGCATCAAAGAATTCACACTGGAGAGAAGCCCTTTGAATGTAACGAATGTGGAAAGGCCTTCAGGGTGAACTCTTCCCTGACAGAGCATCAGAGAATTCATACTGGAGAGAAACCTTATAAGTGTAGCGAATGTGGGAAAGCTTTCAGGGATAATTCATCCTTCGCTCGACATCGGAAAATTCATACCGGAGAGAAACCTTACAGGTGTGGTTTGTGTGAGAAAGCCTTCAGGGACCAATCAGCCCTAGCCCAACATCAGAGAATTCATACTGGAGAAAAACCTTACACGTGTAATATATGTGAGAAAGCCTTCAGCGACCATTCAGCCCTCACTCAACATAAGAGAATCCACACCAGAGAAAAACCTTACAAATGTAAAATCTGCGGGAAAGCATTTATTCGAAGCACACACCTTACTCAGCATCAGAGGATTCACACAGGAGAGAAGCCCTATAAATGTAATAAATGTGGGAAAGCTTTCAACCAGACTGCAAACCTCATTCAGCATCAGAGACATCATATTGGAGAAAAGTGATAGGATTATAGTTTATATGGCAGAACTTCGAGACCAAGTGTGTTAATTATTGAATGTAAGCGAATCCATTCCAGAGAATAGCCATGAAAACTTCGGTGAAGATGGAATTTTTATTTACAGAGAGTCAACCTTCACGGTACTGTGGGTTTGAGAATTTAAGAATGGCATGCCCTCCTAGTTCAGAACTGCCTCAGTTGAATAACAGTAATGTTTAATTAGTCTGAATTATCAAATATTGTAACCAAAATGAAGCTTCATTAACAACACAGAAATTAGATGATCACATTTACATTTTGACTATTAAGAGAAATTATAAAATTGCAGAAGACCAGGGGAAGAAGCAAAAGAACAAAAAAGTAAAAACGGCCAATAAGCATTTCACTCTTTTTATATAAAAGGGTTTCTACTTTCAGTGGAACCCTTTGTTCTCACCCACCCACTTTCTCAGTGTAGGGAAAGTGCAGTCACCATGCATTGGCCCCAGAGTTACCCAAATTATGTTTCCCACCTTCTGCTTCAAACCATCTTCTCAGATCTCCCTGACTTAGTGTCCACTGGCTGCTTACCCATATTCTCCTTCTGGGACAACTCATTTGAATGGTGTGTCCCTCTTGATTTAGCACCTCCTAACTGGTGACATCATGTCACTTATCATCACCCCATTTGCCCTTGGGGAATGTGGTGATCTGGCCTCCTACACAGTCCATGATTCTGGTTATCGCAACCAGACCCAGCATTCAGAACTCCAGGACCTCTGGGAGACAGGTTGATCAAACTTCTTGAGTTATCCAGTTCCTCTGGGCCTCACCTTTACTCTGACACTGGGATGGTACCTTTAAGTAGGGGCTAGGTTGTGTAGACATTACCTCCAATTGCTCTGCACTGTCCTTACCCCACACACAGCATCAGGGGGCCTGCTCAGCTTCAGATGTGACAATCCAGCCACCTCACAGTGTTCTAGACCCTCTCCACTTCTGTGATTTGCCATTTCCTAATATGCAGCTGACACAAGTTAGAGCCCCAAAGCTAGTCCTCAAAGGCTCTGACCCACTCTTTCCCTTCGCTGGCAGTCCTCTGTGTCCACTGCGCTAGAGGATGTATTCCTCGCCCCCAGAATACGAACTGCTGCATCCTGGTCCCTGCACTTCTTCCATCCAATTTTCGGAAGGTCTCGAGTGTTCACAGAGCAAACAGCTTTGAATTTCTCCTTTTGCATTTGGAAGTGGGCATTTCCTCTCCTCCATCTGGGTGTTCTATTTAAAGACTGTCCCATTCTGACAGTGGTGAGCTATCCGTGGAGTAATTCCATGGGTCAAGACATGGTCAACAGCATCGTGACGTTCCCTGGCAGGGGACTGTCCATGCCCAAAACTTGTAGTGATACTCTGTTCCTGCAGGTACAGTTCTTTCTCCATCTTTGATCCTTCACTGCTCTCAGTAGAAAGCACAGAGATAAAATAACATGTGTGCCTTCACACACACACAGCCCCTGGTAGCACTGTCCCCTTCCCCACCACAAAGGACGGGGAGCCTGCACTACTGCAAACTGGAACAACACACCACATCATGAATATGGAAGAGCAAGTCCACCGTTGTGGGAAAAAGAGTGGCAAGTTCTCAGTCCGTGGAGGGGCTCTCCATCAAGTCGGGCAGCCCACTGGCCCCACAGATGCTGCACCTCAACTCCAAGTTACAGAAGAGGACAGTCTTTTTCCTGGTGGAATTCTAAATTCACCTTCCATCGAGTACAGGCTTTCAGTGTGGGCAGGCATCTGTGAGGGGGTCAGCAGCAGCTCATGCTTTCTCCCCTACTAAGCTGCAGATGAAGCAGCATTTCGAGGGGTGACTTGGAGCTCTTTGTACGCTGGGCACCCACATGTTCATTGGCAGCCCCCAATTCCACAAAAACTTGAAAACCTGCTCACTGCTATAGATCCCTGCCTGTAGTACCAGCCATGTGACCCACCTGCCCCTAACAATCACCCTCTTCCCTTGAATCCCTGTGGGATGCTGCTCAGCTGAGTTCAATGTTCATTTTGTTTGTGTCTAATGAGAGCTGCTGCCACGGGTCCTGTGCCTGCAGTCGAGCCAGAGCCGAGACCAGGTGTCCCTGAGAGCCTCCTGTATCCCGGGGATGGCACCGGCAGCTGTTCTTGCACCAGAATCCATGCAGCCCAAAAGCCCTCAATCTGGGATTGCTCCCTGCCCAGTCAGTGCACAGACTTCCCAGTGCACCCATGACTATGCCGTCGCAAGATAACGAAGGAGCCAGTCTCCACACCCCCTCAACAGGACTAGAGAGACAGAGGAGCCAGAGAAGCAGATCTAGACCCACTTCCCACATCTGATGCACCAGAGCTCTCCTGGTCTACCATGGAATTGCCCAGTGGTCAAACTCAGTGGCAGTGGCAGTTCCGCTCTGCCCAGGGGAAGGGTTTGGGAAGAGGATTAGCACCATAAACCTTGTTAAAAGTCATCATTGGCTGTGGGCTCCCGTGAATGCCCCCCGAAACTGCCAGCTCTTGGGGGGAAAATAATTGCTGCAGTCTCCCCTTTCACATTCCTCTAATGCTCTCTTGTCAGGTCTTCCCATCTCCAGCTGATAGATTAGGCGCCTGGGTTCTCCCTCGTCACCTGAGCTCACCTCACTCTGCCATCAGTGTCTGCCCAAGACATTGCCTTTCTCCATATTCAGCAATGGCTTTTAGAATGGCACCTTGACCCTCAGCGGACTGGGGCTTCCCAGTTATAGTACCTGAGCCTCAGAGTTTTGGAACAAAACAACCCTAAACTGCATGCATCTTTGGTTGAGAAAACAACTTAATTCCCTCGAACATGAATTTAGTCCAAGTGCATACTCTCCAGCTGTCTGATTCCTCTTCCCTTTGCACTTTGCCCTCCTCTGCCCTTTACTGGATTAGCCAGCAAGGCCATGTGGACACATAAAACACTCCCGCCTACAGTGGGAGGAGTCCCAGCTTCTGGCCCCCCCTTGACTCCTGCTAAATATATTTTTGGTAATATTTTTACTTTTAGTATTTTTATACCAGTTTGCAAAGGCAAAAAGAAAATGCAAGTTTTGTTTCCCATCACTCATGAACTTCTCAGTGGCGCTAATGACCATTCTCTGCCAGTGCCAGGATTTGGTCACTCGGGCATGTTCCTCCTCAGCCTGTGTGTTACCCTGTCTACGGCTCATCACTGTTCTTAAAAATTGTTGCCATAGAATGGCCCATCAGTGTGTCTTTCTGAAAATAAATGCGAAAAGTACACAGTGTTCTAAGAGGTACAAGCTGCATTTGTGTTACCTGGTTATCTCTTAAGACATGGCCAAAAGTAGTGCTTCTAAGCGCTTTTATCTTTGTATGGCCAGTCTGGTCCTGCCCACAATAAGCATCCAAACCTACCTGGTCCCAGAAACCATAGTTTAGGCTATGGAATAGAAGAGAGCTGTATCCCCAGTCGTCAGGGACAACAGTTAACATTTGAGGATGTCCCGCAGGCCGGGTACTGTTGTAAGCACTCTGCATGTAATAACTCATTTAATCCTCACAATTCTGTGAGACTGTCTCATCCCCACTTGAAAGTTGAGGTTTAAAAGCATTTCAGAAATTAAACAGCTGGTAACATGCATGGTCTGAGAACCTGATCCGGGCACTGTAGCTGGGGCACACATGCCTCCCTACTGCACTCAGCTTCCTCCTTCATGGACACATTCTGGAGGGCCACTTGGCTCCAGACATTGGAGTGGGGCAGATATGGCTATGGGTGGGTGGGGGTGGGTCCCCAGCCTTGCGACCGTGTTGCAGGCATGGCTTTCTGTACCCATATCCTCCACAAAAAGACCTTTCCTCGGCCCTGGGTTGGCAAGGTGGAAAGGGTTCGGGTGCTCCTCTAGCCTGAGAGTACAAGAACCATGGGTTCGCAAACGCCTATCAACCCTTGGATATCTCGAGGGCATGGCCTAATAACCATAGCAGGTCCTGGACGTGGCCACATGAGAGTAATTACTATAAGTGCCCTTCTTGAGGTTTTCCAAAAGCAGAGAGGTGGGGCATCTGGGTGGCTCAGTTGGTTAAGCGTCTGCCTTCAGCTCAGGTCATGATCCTGGAGACTCAGGACTGATCACTGCATCTGGCTCCCTGCTCAGCAGGGAGTCTGCTTCTCCCTCTGCCCCTCACTCTGCTCCTCCATGCTTTCTTTCTCTCAAGTAAATAAAATTTTAAAACACACACACACACATAGAGAGAGAGAAAGCCAAAGCTAGTAGCTAGAGAAACAGCAACAGCCAAGCATGGTACATACACAGAGGGTATGTATGCACACATCTAAGTACTGCTTTCATGGGACTTAAATATGGAAGACAGGTATTGCAAAATGAAACACAAATAATGAGCAAAATAACTGTAGTTTGTGGGATACATGTTTACACAGATGGGGTACCACAAAAGAGAGTGTGAGAGGCCTAGCTGTAGATTGTGTGGTCACACTGGGCTTCACTAGAATTGACAACAGATGCAAAGCACAGTTCAGTGAGACAGGGAAAGAGGTTCGGACACACAGGCAGGAACAGTGCAGGCTGGGTAAGTGCCATTAAAAAGGCGGTGGAGCCCAGAGTCAGCATTGGTGTTAGCAGTGTGAGCTTCCACAGGAAGAGACAGGACCACAGCCCAACCAGCCCCTGCAGTGAACTTGGATGGTGCTCTAAACACAAGCCATTGCCAGGGGTCAGGTTTTGTGCTTCAAACTCTCACGCTACAAGTGGTTGCTATTGATGAGTAGATTTTACCAGAGCATTGGGGGGCCTGGGTGGCTCAGTTGTTGGGCATCTGCCTTTGGCTTAGGTCATGATCCCAGGATCCTGGGATCAAGCCCCACAAGGACTCCCTACTCAGGGGGAAGCCTGCTTTTCCCTCTCCCACTCCCCCTGCTTGTGTTCCCTCTCTTGCTGTGTCTTTCTCTGTCAAATAAATAAAGTCTTTTAAAAAAACTTTTTACCAGAGCACAAATACTGGGAAATTTTCCAATTAGTTTGTTCTTTCCCAATTAATTTTCCTTCCAGTGAATAAGAAAATTCCAAATTTAGAAGAACTAAAATGCGGAAACTTAAAAATCACATAAGTTTTGATTGCTAATTTATTTCAGCAATATACTTCAACCAAGGTACAGCATTGCTCACTGTTACCTAATGCTATCATTTCTAGCCATTGTGATAGTGGGGAAAATGGGGGTATAGATATTTACAGGCAAGGATATACCAGATTCCCCTGGTGCATTGCCTCAGGCTCTTCACCAATCATTCTGGTCCCCTCTGGGCCACCTCCCATTCCAGCCACCAGTGACTTTGTCCACACCACAGATCCAGCCACAGGACTCACCTGTGTAAACCCTTCCATGGCTCCTCCAGGGCCAACCATGGGAAGCAAAACCTTCAAGACCCTTCACAACCAACCTATATAGAATTCATATTTTTATGAGGGAAATACAGCACAGCTTTCTCTATAGCTTTCCCAGTTTTCAAGAAGGAATGTTATTTGGGAGGTCTGAGATGGGGTCTTGGTATTGGTCACCTGAGGGATTTATGTAATGAGTGGGGTCTGTTTGGGCATTGACTGTTAGGGCTGGGAGGGTGGATGCTGGGAAATGGGGTCAATGGTGTAGGCATCTGCAGGGATCAAGGTGACTCTGGCTGCAGCGACTGTGGGAGAGGCTAATTATCTTGGCCAAGGTCACTAACTAGCATGGCAGAGCTGCCATTGATCTCAAGAAGTCTTAACCTTGACATTATACAATTTCTAGATATGAAAGCTGACTGAAGGAAGTCTACAGTGTCAGGGGCAAGACAAAATCTGTGGCCCCTGGAAATTTCCCTGTCTGGCAGATTGGGATTGGAAAAAAAAAAAACTCGGAAGTTGATAGTATGGGTAAGTTCAACATTCAAAAGCCCTGGTAGAATAAGCTAATAATACTTCAAATTTGCCAGATTACATCAGTGAACAGCATGTGGAGCCGGACCCATGTCCTTCCTGCAATTTCCGTTTCTGAGTCTGCATGCAAATATGAGAATGAATCATAGCCAGACTCCAGGTGCCAGGAGAGAGCAGGGCCCATAGCAGCATCACTATTAATGGGGAGCACTGGTGCCCCAGAATGATGATTTTGATATTGGTGTGCGGGATGGAGGGGAAAGACACAGGAAGCAGAGACTAGTTAGTATCCCACCACAGTAACCCACAAGAAGCAGGAAGGCTCACAGTGTCCAAAACCAGCCCCTTCACTAATCTGTCTCTCTACACCCTCGACTACCTTTCATCCAAGCCTCCCCTTGGAGTTTCTGTGTTCAGAGCTGTGCCCCATCTTGAGTTCTCTCTGTTCCATAAACTGAAAGATCATCTCTGAAACTCCCAGTCTTCTACAGCTGTCACTACTCTGTCCACACAGCAGCAGGCTTCCCTCGTCAAAGCCCGGGAAATGGAAAATATCTACACCTGGGAATTTTTCACAAAATTCCCAAATGGCGAATTTGGTGACGCCACTGAAAAATGGTGTCAGTATAGTGGAGATTTCTGAAGAGGTTTCATTCTGTAAAATGATGGTGGGAAGATTCACTTGGAATTGTGTACTTTATTCTAGTTTAGAAGCAGTCTTGCAAATTGTTGACTACATAAAAAAAAAAAAAAAGGCAACAGAAAATGCAAGTTAAACTTCTGGGAAAAGTTGTATTTATTCAACAAGAAGTCAATGAGTGAGAGACAATGAAAGTAATGAGCTTGGGGGAAATTTCCAAATAGCACAAAATTTAATAAATGGGACAGAGCTATACTGAATGCAATAGATGTGTTGAAAAATTCACACTGGTGAAAAGATAAAAGCATATAGTCAACATGAGAGAGGCCCTCCTTATGCAACTCTCTACACATTTGACACAGACAATAACCTTACAAATTGGTGAATTAAAGTCTATATCAAAATGTAATCTTCCTCTGCTTTAGAGAATTCATGCTGGAGAGAAACCCCGTGGTTGTAACATGGGAAAGCCTCCAATACAGAGCCCCATTTTCACTGAAACACAGAATTCATACTGGAAGAAATCACTCAGAGCAATGAATGTGAGAAAGCCAACAAGCACAGCCCAATTCTTACTCAGCAGCATAAAAGAAACCAACACCTTATAAATTCCACAAATTCGAAACAAAACAAAACCTTTATTCAGGGGTTCAACTTGATTGACTGAATCTCAGAGAAGGCAAAACAGTGCATGTAAATAGCATAGTAAATAGTAAATGGGAAGACCTTCAGGAAGTTGTCAACCCTGCACCGAACCTCAAATGATCCTTTTACACACTGATCATAGAAAAGCCTTCTTCTGGGAGTCCAAACTTTGCATACAGTAGAGAACTCATAAAGGAGAGAAACCTCCCAAGTGCACTAAGTATGATCACATGTTAGTAACAGAGGATTCTCCACCACATACAAAATGGCACATGCTATAGAAATCATTACAAGTGGACTGAATGTGAGATGCCCATAAGAAGGAACCAGAACCTGCCTGTGGTCAAGCATTCATTTTCACATCAGAGACACCAGCATGAATGAATGTGAGGAGTGTGTGAAAGTCTTCAGCAGGAAGCCAGGACTCTAAAGCAGAAACCTTACACTGGGGAGAAACCCTCTAAATGTTCTACTAAGAAATCATCCAAACTCTAAGTCACAGAGTTCAAAGTGGGGAAAACCACTAAAAAGTTTTTAACTAGAAGTCAATGCTTATTGAACATCAGGGACTTCATCCCAGGAGAAACACTAAGAGAAAAACAACAACAACAAAAACACAGAAACGTCTTCCTTTGGAACTGAGAGCTAACTGACTCTGAGAGTTCATATAGCAGAAAAACACTCTCGAAGCACTAATATGGTAAAGCCTTCAGCAAGAGAATACACCTCATCACGTTACATCAGAAAACCCACACAGGAAAGCAGCTCTATGAAATAATGAATTTTGGAAAGCACTGAGCAATAAATAAAACTTCCTAATTCACAATGTGGAGAAACCATAGAAATGCAAAAAAATGTAAGGAAGGAGAATATGTACACCAAAAATGTTATTCTGAGGAGAAGCCCTATTAACTTAAGGAACACCTGGTCCCAGGGACAAAAATCTATTTATGCAATAGAGGAAGAGGAAAAAGCCTTTATGTTGCATAAAGGTTCGTTGACCTTCAGAATCAGTTCTGGACATCAGATACTAGAGAATTCTGAACTGATAAAGGAAAAGAGCCAATTTCACAGATAGAAATTGTACCATAGGGAAATACAATTCCGTAACTAAAACCAAGCTTTTGGGAAAAAAAAAAAAAACCCTCAAAAATAAATGTCCATGCATCTGAAGTCTAAGTATCTTCCTTCCCATGCTTCATGTTTGCCTTTCAAAGGGGACCTCTCAGTAAATGTTGGGAGAGAAAAGTGTGGATATTCATCCTAAGATGTCTACTTGGAATTCATCATCACCAAGGACACAACCCAAAACTCCTGACCATAATCTCTCATGGGCATCAGAAGAGGGAAACTGCTGCCCCGTTGCTTTATTCTCACACCGCTAACACCACACAAGTGTTTGGGGGTCGTTTAAGGGAGGATGCACAGGGAAAGGCAAAAACTATAGTCCACATGTTGACATGCCCTAGATCCCAGGGGTGAAGGTCCCAAGAAAAAGACCTCAACACAAGTAACCCCGTAGGGTATGTCCCAGTGCCTCTGCTGGCTCCCACGTCCTGTCCCAGGTCGATCCCTCACAGAGCTCTCTCACCTGAGGTTCGATCCTTCAGAGCCAAGCCTGAGTTACTCAGGCCAGAAGAAAGAACCTCAGGTCTCTTGGGGAAAAGTCCCCTCCTCAAAGCCAGCCCCGCATTTCCAGAGTGAGATCTACACATTCTTGAATGTTGCACAGTCCGCACATTCTGATGGCTGTTTGGGTAGAACTCTCACTCACGCTGGGCCAAGCCCAGGGGCTTCATCACACTCTCTGAACTCAGATCAGGAAGTGTAAGTTCAGTCCTCCCTAGAGTAGGATCCTCTTGGTAGCTGTTTCCCACCATGAGTAGAAAGTCTGGTCTGCAGCAAGTACGTATGATGCCAACAGGCATGCAAAAGCAGGGATGAAGTGTGGTATGTTAGTCCAGGTCTTTCTGGAGGCCAGCCCCATCCTGGTGGGCATGGACTTTGAGGACTCCCTGCTTCTGACTGTTCACTGCAGTCCTGGACTTGTCACAGCTTCCACCGTGAAGCAAGAGAAAGAAAGAACAGAAGGGAGGGAACAACCACTCCCACTCCTTCCCCACTCACTACTTGGGGGCCTCTGTGTCCTCGCCCTTGGGTGGGGCTGCCACTGTTGAGGTCGCCTTGAGGCTCCGCTTCCGCTTCTGCACATTCTGCTCCGGGTGGAACAGGATGACGTAGGTTTTGGGCACATACAGCATGCCAAGGGACACTGACGCACTCAGGCTCAAGGACACAGTCAGTGTGGTGGTTTGGATGTAGATCTGAGCCATGGAGGAAAGAACCGGGTGGGACTCAGCATTTTTCCTTCCCAACCCCACCCCCACATGAGTCTGTGTTCATCTGGTGGATGGAAAGGGCAACCATATAAGCAAAGGCCCTGTGGCATGAAGAAGTGATGGTCATGGTGTGACTCTGACATAGGCAGGACGGAGAATGAATAACACAGGACCAAGTGGACAAGTGACCAAGGGAAGGGCTCATTCACAGTGGGTGACATCTGGGGAAGGGTCCATATGCCTAAAAAGCACTAGAGCATGTTAATGAATGGATGAATGTTTTCAAATGTACACACGAATGAACACTTTGAAAGAAAGAGCGAGTGGGCAAACATGAAGGACAGTGGTGAATAAACACGTTCTACTATACACGCAAGGAATACATGAATGAACAAAGGAAAATTGGGCTGACTGAAGCAGCAAAGGGAGACTGACAAATGAATGGATGAGTTTTTAAGTACGTGAATGAATTAACCAACAAGCAGGCATTCATGCATGTGGCCCAGCACTTGGGACCACCGAACCCTTCCATGGACAGTCAGGAAACAAAGGAGGCAGTGGAACTGACGGGGGACCCCAGATTACCTTTTCAGCTGACTGGGCAGTGCCAAAGAAGATAGGCACAAAAGCCAACCAGATGATGCATGTGGTATACATGGTGAAGCCGATGGGCTTGGCCTCATTGAAGGTCTCAGGCACGCCGCGGGCTTTGATGGCATACACCGTGCACGTGACCATGAGCAGGAGGCTGTAGCCCAGGCAGCCGATGAGGGACAGGTCCGACATGTCGCACTTGAGCACCCCTCTGGCCTGCTCTGGGTCCACTGTCCGTTGTTCTTCATAGTCGATCACGCTGTGTGGGGGCTGGGCCCCCAGCCACGCCATCACTCCCACCACCTGCAGGAGCCAACACGGGTCAGGGACACATGCAGCCTGGCCACCCACCAATGTCTCTGGCAGGTTAGGGTCACCTTGAGGCTCCTGGCCTACTTAGTGGGATGCTCAGGCCTGAGAGTCCCCATGGAGAGGGGAGGACCATCCAGGAGGGAACTGCCTACGCAAAGGCTGGTGGACAGAAGGGGTTGCCGTGAAGATATGTGCTGGCAATAGGAGGGCTGGCTGAGTAATGGGCCCTGGATGTCCTCTTCCTGTATCCCAACCATCACCAAGTCCTGCAATATACAGCGACTACAGGCAGAGGTGGCCTACACACAGTCCCTCTGAGCCAGCTTGGGGAAGGAGCCAGTGTCTGTCCCACTGATTAAGGGCTAGACTCAGCAGAGATTCTCTTTCCTAACAACACCCCACCCCTGGTCGCCCAGGGGTAGGCAGTACCATCTCCATTCTGTAGATGTGAAAACACTCGCTTGATCCCGTCTAGCACCATGGCAAACCTAGTTCCTTCATATCAAACCTAGTTCCTGAGGACCCATTCCTTCTCCAGATCCTGAGAACTTCTGAACATAGTATAACGAAATCCTGTGGGTATGCAGAGTGAAGCCCAGAATGAGGCACTAAACAGAGTAGAAAGGATGTGAGCTGATGCTGGGTGGCCCTGGAGGTTATCAAAATCAAACTCAAGCACTGGATGTTGTACACAACTAATGAATCATGGACAGTACATCAAACACTAATGATGTACTATATGATGGCTAACTGAATATATATATTTTTAAATTACTGCAAAAAAAAAAAAAATCAAACACAGGGATGCCTGGGTGGCTCAGTCAGTTAAGCATCTGCCTTTTAGTCAGGTCATGATCCCAGGGTCCTGGGATCTGCATTGGGCTCTTTGCTCAGTGGGGAGCCTGCTTCTCCCTCTCTCTCTGCCTGCTGCTGCTCCCTTGGCTTGCGCGCTCTCTCTCTCTGATAAATAAATAAATAAAATCTTAAAAAATAAGTCAAAAGCAAGCACTAATAGGGAGGAGATGGAGTAGCAGTTCCCTCACAGAGACAAAAGACATGACCTTGAGCAAAAGGAAGCTGGGGAGCAGGAATTAAGACACATGCAATGAAGGCAGGACCCTGGAGGGGCTTCCCCTTCATTTGTGCTGGTTGCTCACTGTACAAGACTGTCTGGTATGTATATATGTGTGGGGGGCATGTAGGGCTGAAATCAAGCCAACACTTCAGTGCCATGCTATGAACCTAGAGCAGGGCTGTGTGATCCCGGAGAAGGGCATGCTTTTTAATAATTTGTTCACCAGAAAGGAGAACCTTTTTGTGATCCTTCCAGAGGCAGCAGCTCCATGGACAAGGGACTAATAACATCCCACCCACCATCCAGGAGAGCAGTCTGGAGGCTCCTCCTAGAACAAGCTTCTAGGTAGGAAAAAAAGTTGCCTATGAGGAACTCTCATCCAAGGCCTGAGATATACAGGAATAGCAAACAAAAGGGACCCCACCAATTTCACAACCCCTGTAATTGAAAAGGAACTAGCATTAGTACCTGGAAACAAAACAAACAAAGAAAAAAAAAAAACTCCTACAAAATAATAGAAAATAAGCAAAGCACAGGAACAGGCACATCACAGAAGAGGGAACCTCAAAGGCCAGATGCACTAGTAATTAAGTAGATGCAAATTAAAATGAGATGCCATTTCATGTCCACTATATTGATGAATGACCCAGTAACACTGCAGGTATGCCTCTTTGCAGGGGTTTGGGATTTCCGGAAGGGAGGGTATAATGTGGGGAGTCCAGAGATGAGCCAGGAAGTACTGACTGTCGTCTAAGTACCTCTGTCCTGGGGGCAAAGGGACATTGCAGGAGTTTCGGGCGGGGAAGCAGGGAGGTAAGAGGTCGGGACATTAACAGGTGCTGGACATTGGCCTTCTGGATCTCACAGGGATAGCTCAGACCCTGCTATCTGCAGGAAGATGGCAACACCTTTCAGTTATGGAGAATTACATGGCCTAAGGTTTGCAGGTAGGAATAAAAGAGGCATACACAGAGCTAGGCAGGGGGAAGGGCTTTCCTGGAGTGCAGAGCGTGCACTGTCCAAAGCAGGCTGAGCACAGGCCCTCCGTGTAGCCCTGAGAACTGGCCTGGCTCTACGATGCCACAGTGCCACCCACACCTGTCCCTGAGTGCTACTCTTTGCACAGAAAACATGCAGTGCTTTCCAGATCATGAGAATAATTTCCAACGTCTAATACTACCACAGAAAACCCCCTGAAGGCACTCTGCTTTTTGCTGCATGTAAGTCATGAAATCCTGGCCATTTGTGGAGCAGGACCCCCCACTACACAGTAAGGTTGCTGGAGCCCATGCCTCTCATCCAGGTTAGCCCAGTGACCCGGCAGCAGGAACTCCGTTTACAGAAACAGCTTCTTTTTCTGCTTGAGAAAACTTATCAGATGGCTTTGCCTTATTTTTATATGGGAGCGAAACTGTGGAAAGCATGTTCCGTGTAGGAAAATAATCTCATTGTTTTTTACAGAAACAGCGCTGGATGCTGGCACTCCCCAGCTTACTAACCCAGTTCCCTCGAGGGTGGAGCAGGATGTGGCTGGGGGGAGGAGTTCTCTTTATAGGAGAACAGTGGGGCCGTGGCTCCTGCAAATTTTTTTTTTTTTAAAACATGGGAGCCAAAATAGAAGAGCGTTTATTGGATTTTCCGAGTGGAGGACAACCCGCCAGCCCAGCCGTGGTCCCTTCCCCCTTTCCCCCCTCGCATGGCCCCAGGAGCCCGTGTCCCACCTGCACGGAGGTGAGGCTGAAGGTGATGGCAAGCTGCGAGGTGGGGCTGATGAAGGGCGGGGGCGTGACGGAGCGCTTCCCCTGCTCAAAGATGCGGTAGATGCGGTTGGTCTTGGTGAGCAGGGCGGAGTAGCTGAGCGTGGTGCCCAGGCCCAGGAAGAGCCGGCGGGCGGCGCAGACAGCCGCCCCGGGCTCGGCAACCATGAGGAAGGTGATGGCGTAGATGAGGAAGATGCCGGTGAGCAGCACGTAGCTGAGCTCGCGGCCGGAGGCGCGGACGATGGGCGTGTTGTTGTGGCGCACGAAGGTGGCCACCACGGTGGTGGTGGCCATGCTGCCCAGCACGGCCAGCAGGAGGGGCGGTGCGGCCCACGGCGAGGACCAGGTGAGGCGCACGACGGGCGTGGGGCGGCAGCCCGTGTGGTTGCGCGTGGGCCGCATGTCCCCGGGGCAGGCCTCACACGTGAACTCATCCACCTGGAAGCGGTAGCCATCGCAGGGCTCGCAGTGCCAGCAGCAGGGCACGCCCTTCACCATCTTCTTGCGCTCCCCTGGCCCGCAGGGGAGGCTGCACAGGGATGAGGGCACCTCACGGGTCTCCCCCGACCACTGCAGGGCTTCCACCTACGGCACAGGAGACGCGTGGGCCTGAAACGTCCACCCGGGGTGGGCTGGGGGTCTGTGCGCCCCTCCACCCCCGCCACCCCGGGCTCCGCCGGTCCGCGCCCACTCACGTCCAGCCTGAGGTTCTCTGCCCACTGGCCCACCGCCTGGTAGCCCCCGCTGCCCGCGCTGCCGTTGGCCGCCTGGTATTGGAAGATGTCGTAACGCCCCGGCGCGTCCCCGTTCTCATTGAACATCACGGGGGTCCCCGCGCTGCCTGGAACGAGAGCCGGGAACCCTCAGCTGGTCCTCCAGTCCCTCCCAGAGAGGCCCCTGGGGCGGCCCAGGATGCAGGGAGGCGTGAGGCACTTGCGCAAAGACGCTCGGAGTCATGGGGGACATCACCTCCCCCCCACCCATTGGAGGTGGCCGCGGTTAACCACCCCCCCCCGGAAGTAACAAGCCTCGGGAGCACGTGGGGACAGTGGGACCCCGATGCATTGCTGGTGGGGATGCAAAATGGTGCCGTCACTGTGGAAAACGGTGTGGCGGGTCCTCCAGAAACTGGACGTAGGATTACCACCTGGCCCAGCAAGCCCACTTCCAGGCGTATGTCCGGAAGAAAGGACTCAGCTCAGAGCCTCAAAGATGGGTCACCCACGTTCATGGCAGCATCATTTGTAGTGGCCAAAGGTGGACGCACCAGGGGTTGAATAGACAAACAAAATGTTCCCCTATTCATGCAAGGTGATTCTTCAGCCTTAAAAAAGGAAAAGAGGTTCTAATGCCGGCCACAACGTGGGTGAACCTTGCGGATGTTATACTGAGGGAAAGGAGTCAGTCACAAAAGGACAAATAGTGCCTGATCCCTCTCACAGCAGGTACGTAGAGCAGGCAAAATCATAGGGACAGGAAGTAGGATGGAAGTTGACAGAAGCTTGCAGGAGGGGGGATAGGGAGTTAGTGTTTAATGGAGACAGAATTTCAGTCTTGGAAGATAAAACAAGTTCTGGAGAATGGTTGCACAACAGGGCACACACGACTAAACTGTACACTTAAAATTGGTGAAGATGGGGGCGCCTGGGTTGCTCAGTTGGTTAAGCATCTGCCTTGGACTCAGGTCACGATCCCCGGAGTCCCACATTGACTCCTTGCTGGGCGGGGAGCCTGCTTTTCCCTCTGCCTGCTGCACCTCCTGCTTGCACTCTCTCTCTCTCTCTCTCATTCTCTCTGACAAAATCTTTTTTAAAAATGGTGAAGATGGCAAATATGAGCCTACATGTATGTCACCACAGTTTATAGAGAAAAAGAAAGAGCTTAGCTGGCCGGGCCAGACGGTGGGTCCAGACCTGTACAAAGAACAATCAGCCTTGTTTCTTTCAGAGGCTTGTTCAGCCAGTTCGTGGGGCTGGTCTGGGGTGATGTTAAGCTGTGCTATTTAACAGACAGCTTGGCAGGCAGAAGGTGCTCCATATTTGGTGGGAGAACAGTTTTTAATTTTTATAAAGGGTAGTCACTGAACAAGAAGCGTATCTTTCCGCACAAACCAGGAGTGTGGCTTGAGTCCTCCTGGGCCTTTTCCAGACCTTATTCTGAGCCCTGCCCACATGCCAGGCCCTCTGCTGCTACCAGGGGACAGGATACCATTCTGCCTCTCCCATCCCTTTGATCCTGAGTCAGCCCAGGTCCAGCAAAGAAATCCATGCCAGGGACATCCCTTCCCTTTGGGAGGGGATCTGTCTCTCACTCACCATTGAAGCGGACTGCTCGGATATACTGCAGCAGCATCCGCCCGTCGGTGGTCTCCATGGCTGGGCACAGGCCAGTGAGCCCGGGGCAGAGCGCCTGGTGCATGCTGTGGAGGGCGTGGGCAATGGCGTACACCGCGTCGATCACAAACTGCACCTTCCCCTCCTGCTCGTAGGTCGAGTCCCGGCCGATGCGTTCCTCGCCTGTCCTAGGGATGCCCAGAGGAAGTGTGCCCGGCCCTCTTGGGTGCCCCGCCCGGCCTCAGGCGTTCTCCCCGACCTCCCGTGCCACCCCGGGCAGCTCTCACCTGTGCATTTGCGGATGGTGTCATCTGACTGGGTACCTGAGCTGGTCAGTTTGCAGTTAAAATTCTCCTCCCAGAACTCGGCAAACCAGATGTTGCGACGGTTGTTCTCCAGGGAGCGGGTCATGAAGTACTGGTCAAATCCTGAGAGGGAGGAGAGAGGGCAGCAACCATCTGAATGATTCCTCTGTGCCCCTCTACCACTTGCTTACTGTGCAGCTAGGACTGGCCACACGGTCAGCTTCTGGCCTGTGATTTCAAAGCCGTCTGGGGGTTTCAGGGTAGACTGTGCATCCTATTGTAAACTCAGAGCCTCGCCACCTCGAAGACTTTTATGCTGCTCCTTCTTTCCTGGTTGGGATGAGGTGGTAAAGATGTAATGGGAGGAGCTCCCGCAGCCACTTTGTGAATAAGACACCTGAGTCACAAAGGCACAGAGCAACTACGGAGAATGGTGGAACCGAAGTGGGGACAGAGCTCAGGGCTTTGAGAACATCATTAACTCACTGCCCCCAACCTGAAGTGGCCTGTTTTCAGACATCTTATCTGGCGATGACATGCCTTTATTGCTAAAACCACTCTCCTTCTAAATTGTCAAATGCAACCAAGTGCACTCTAAGGAAAAGAAAGAGCATGAGGAGGGTGGGAGGCTGGGAGCCCCGGAAAGTCAGGGTTCTGAGTCTTTACGAGGTTCTGTACTTCATTAAAATAGCCTGAAGCATCTTGTCGAGGCATCTTCAGTTCGAGCTTTGGGAAAACGACCAAATCCTGTTGTAAAGTGAACCTCTCTGCTGGGTTCTTCCAGATATTCATGGGTAGGATGGTGAAGGGAGGGAGGGAGGCAGGTTTCATCATTTGATCGATGGGACAATATGTCCCCATCCTCGGTTTTGCTCCCCTTCCCTCCATCCTCAAATTAGTGTGTCTTGTGCAGAACCAGAAATACCAGGAAGATAGGCATTGAATTAAAACAAAAACAAAAACAGAAAAGCCACAACTAATTCTTGACCCTGTGAAGTGAGGGTGGGCTTTTCCTCCTTTGCCAACTCAAACACTGCTTGCTGGGATGTAGTCACAGAATTTTAGAATCCTAGAATTTGGGAATCCTGGAAGGGACATGGAGCAGGATACACAATTTTACAGATGGGGAAAACGAGTGCCCCCCAAGAGGGGATCGTGGGGAGGACAAGCAGGGGCCTGGGATGTGGTGGGAGAGGGCATCCCGGCACTCACCATCTATGGAAGCTCTTTTGGGCAGGATGGTGATGGCCCCCACAGCCACATCCTCCAGGTTCAGGATGGGAGAGGTCTTGGCTCCCCAGCTGTCTGAGCCGACCCATAAGAAGTGACCTGTCAGGTTGGCGTGGCGTGCGGCCTCTAGGACCCTCCTGGTAGGAACAGGGTCAGGGTGAGTGAGGACCGGAGATCCCCCTTCTACTTTCTGTTTTTCCCTCTCCTTCTATCCCATTCCAAACCACTCACCAGACCCTCATTAAGCAGTAAAAATGGTGGGAAAGCGGTTTTGGACACTTGCTCCAGGGTTCTTAGGTAGTAAAGTTTCTAGCCAGGCTCTGGCCCTAGGCTGCCCTCCTGTTCTGTGCACTTGCAGCCCACTTCAAGGAAGAAGGGCCTCCCTTCTCTTGCCAAGCCTCCTGCTGGCCTGGAGCCACACAGGCCTCAGGTCAGGGTCCATGGCCCCCTGCTGATACCCCCTGCACTACCCTAGGTCTCTTTCTCTGACAGCTCATTTTCGGCACTCAGATCTGCCCATGGGTCTCTCCCCCACTGTGAATGGTAAGAACAGACAGGTATTCCTCTGTGGTTTCCCTTGGCTAGTCCTGGAGTATCTCCACCCACACCCAGCCCGGTTCATTTCTGGGTGCACCAGACAGACAGATGGGAGCCGGGAACGTCTGTAAGGGCAGGAGAGTTGGGGGGGCATCAAGAAGAGGGAGGAGGAGGAAGGGAGGATGTGCATGGCTGGGGGATGTGTAAGAAGAGGGGGCAGGGCCTTCAGGGAGAGCCTCTGATAACCACAGTGACTGAATGTGCCGGCTATACCACCTGATGTCGTCCTCGTTGGCAAAGATGATGATGCCCCGGGCGTTGGGAGTCTCCATCAGTCTCTTGATCACCTTGTTGAATTCTCCTGGCTTCGGTTCCCTGGGAATCTTGATGGACTGGGCAATGCAGACCCCCCCTGGGTGGGGGGATGCCAGAATCACCTCTTGTTCAACCCAAGTACCCACCCACCGGGGCCACCATGGTGCAAGACTGTGATGGGGACCGAATGCTCCGAAGGGGCGCCTACCCACAGAGGCACCATCCAGGCTCCCCACCATGGGCCCAGTGCCCCATCTCATGGCTTTGGCCTTGTCCGACGGCCCCTGGCTCACCCCTGTGTAGGCTCCTTGATGCCTTGGACCCCCGCTCCCAGCTCACCAGCCTCCCGGGAGATCTGCACAAAGGCCTCAACCCCGCTCTCGCCATAGTTGCCCTCGGAGGCCAGTGTGGACACGTAGTTCCATCCCAGTGCCCTCACAATGTCCACCATGGCCTGGGCCTGATAGGAGTCCGGTGGCACAACTCGGGAGAAGAAGTCGTAGCGTGTGGAGTCACTGAGCTCAGGCGCTGTGGAGGCGTAGCTGATCTGGGGTATCTGGAAGGGGGAAGGACACCTGGGCTACAGATGGAGGGAGGGCAGCAGGGATCCAGAACACAGGTTGGGGCACCGAAGTCTGGGATTAGGGCACCAGGGGCCCACGTGGGAGAGCCACATGGAGAGCCCCAAGGGCATGGGGAACGCTCTGTATTTGAGATGTGGTCTGATGGAATATGGGAGGTACAGGGGTCTAGGGAGAGGGCAGGGCACACCGTACACAGTGGTGGCGACTGTGTCCAGGCAAAGGGGAAGTGGAGGCTCAAGTCCAGCCTGCAGCCCATTCAGCTGCTGGGCAAAGGCTGCATTGGCAAGGGGAAATGGAACTCCTTGTCAGTCCCGGGAGGCAACATGTTTTCCTAATTCACACAAAGGGACAAGTCTGTGTGGGGGAGCAGCAGACCCAGGCAGGGTCAGAGCAGGCAGGGGGCTGGGACGGGGTTATTTGAGTCAAAGCTCTTTCTGGCCTAATGGAGGGGTCTGCTTGCAGCTGGGCTTATCTGTGTGCTAGAGTGATTGACAGCTGGGATTATGGGCTAAGCTGATCCTGGAGAAGGGGGGAGGGGAAGAGCAAGTGTGAAAGGAGAGTGGAGAGTGGAGAGGCTAGCAGAGCAGAGGGCTGAGGTGGGAGCTGGTGTGAGGGGAAGAAGAGAGAGAAGGTTCTGGAAGGAGTGGGCTGAGCTGGTCTAGGGGAAACAGGGATGTCTGAAGCAAGGCAGAAAGAAAGTGTGGAGTATGGAGGCATAATGGGAAGAGCAAGAGGGAGAGAGAAGGGAAGATAAAAAGAGAGACGAGGAGAGAGAGAAACAAGAACCACAAAGAAGGAGGGAAGGTCAGAGTAAGGTCCAGCGTGCTTAATGGATGCTGTAGCTACTCTGGGCACTCTGGACACTAAAGTTTGATCCTCAGAACCACCTTCCTGTACATGTTGAACTTCCTCCAGGAAGTTTATCTAAAATGCATTGCGATCACAGTGATGCACACACATAAGGAGGTGAACTCGGAAACCCTCAGCCCTGCTCCTGGACCAGGAACAGCAAATCTGGCCCTGGCTGCCTTTCCTGCACCAGTGTCTTCATTCGTTTAATTTTTAAATTGATAGCCAGGGTCTAAAACGTGGGAGTGGGGCACCACCCCACTCTTGGGCTGATCTGGCGGCAGTGGGCTCTGGACTTGTGGGGGTCCTGCTTCACTCATCTACACCCCAAACCTGGCCCCTGAAGACCCCCGAGTTTGAGATCTCTGCACTCAGCCTAGAGAGGCAGACATAGGGAAAAGGACAGAAACTAAAGCTCCAGGCAGGACAGGGGACAGAGGTACAAATGCAGACAGACATGGGCAGGCAGGTGAGATGGAGACTCTTCCCTGTGCCCCCCATCCCCCCTATAAACTCTCCCTGTCCCAGCTAGAAGGTGTGTCTGTACAACAAGCTCTTGTCCAGGGGGAATCAGGATGGGGGGAATTATATGGATGCAGATGATGGAGGGGGGCCCAGATGAAACCCCTACCCAGCATGGTAGAAACAGGCCATGCCTGGGAGAATGGGAGAAACTCTCAAGAAACACAAGTCCCCTCCCCTAGCCAGATGGAAGCAAAGCCTTCCTCTGGGCTCAGAAGGACAAAGCACAGAGATGCCCCCTTCCCCAACCAAACCCCAATGAATGACTACTGCAGAAAACCCCCAAACTCTAATGCCAAAGGCCCCCCAATCCCTGATTCCTGTTGCCCTCCCCCAATCACTGCCCCCCAGGATGCAAGGAAGGGCTGCCCTGCATTTAAGATGGTTCCCTGAAGATGAGGGAACTACCCTCGCTCCCCACCTCCCCAGGAGTCAGGGGTATGTCCTAGTTGTCCCACCAGAAGGAGGGGCCTGATCCCAGGAAAAATTTTCACTCATTTGAGCACTCCCCAGGGCCCGGGGTGAGACCACCACACAGCAGAGTGCAGTGAGTGTGCCCCAAACAAGGACACCCATGCTAGTGACCAAGTAGGTGCTAAATTAGGGGCTGCCCTGTTATAGTGAATCGCGTCCCCAGCCCAAGGCTGCAACCGCTTCTGGGAGGGGGCCCACCTTGACCCTCCAGAAGGTAGTTTTCCTTAATTCTCACAAACGGCTGTGTGTGCACACGGCAGCTCTGGCAGGGCCCCAGAGCAGACAAGGAAGGGTGGACCGGTTGGGTTGATGTGGCTCGGGCGTACATCTGGTGCAAGGGACGGGGTTTGTGAATGTGAGGATTTCTGCCGGGAGATCCGACATCAGCCACCCGGAGGGCGAGGACGGGAGGAGGACGGAAAGAGAGTGCCCTCACCGCAAACAGGCGCAGCACGTTGGCGACCATGATGGAGACGGAGCTGGCCGAGGCGCCGACAACAGCCACGACGCGCTCCGGGGGCGCGGTGCGCAGTGGGGGGACGCCCCCTGGGCAGCGCACGGCCCCTTCGTCGCCGTCGCCACGGCGGCGAATCAACGCCTGCACGAAGCTCAGCGCCTGCTCCAGCGCGTACGTGTCCCGCGAGCAGGTGTCGAGCAGCCGCGCACCCAGGCGCACGCCGGGCAGGAGCTCGGGGTCGGCGTTCACGCGGTCCAGCGCGTACAGCATGGCCTCCAGCCGGTGCACTCCCTGTTCCTTCTTCAGCTGCCCGCACGCCCGGCCTGCCGCGCCCCGCGCGTGCACCGGGAACAGGCCGCCCAGCGTGAGGCCGCCCGCCAGCCGCACCGAGCCCGCCGCGCCCGCCGCGCCCGCCTGCGCCAGCACAAGCACCAGCACCAGCATCAGCATCAGCAGCGGCGGCAGCGCGGCTCGGGCGCTCCCGGGCCGGGCCATCCGCTGTCCCGCTCCAGGGCCGGGAGGGAACAGAACGGGGGAACGCTTTGAGCGCCTGGCAGGAGCCCCGGGTCCTGGGGAGAGGGGAGGCGCGCAATGAACGTCGGCGGAGCCCGCTGGGGAAGAGGTGGGATAGCAATTCGCCCTGCGCTCCCAGGCCTCCACCGCGCTCTCACACCCTAGGGATCTTCTCACTCAGGTCCACCTGCGCGACCGCGGTCTCCACCTCGCCAGCCTGCCTCTCCCCGACAGCCCTGGGCCCCTGGTCCTCAGCACTCCCTAGCCACACTCACCTGCACCAGCCGCTGTCGCTGTTGGTCAGGACAGGGTTGTGACAGATGTGCAGGGCCCAGAGAGGATTTAGGGATTCTGGGGAGGGGATGAGAGGCCACCCTGAGGGGTGTGCGCAGAAAGGGCACTCTACACCTCCTTTCCCTCCCTCTTAGGAGAGGAGGGAGCCCTACTCCCTGGGGCTGTTTCTTTCCTCCCTCTGGATGTGTGTCTGACCCCAACTCTCTCTGGCTGTTTCTGACACACATACACAAAACACACACACACACACACACACACACACACACACACACACACACACAGTCTTCTGTCTCTCCGTTTGTTTCTCTATCTCTGTCTCTACCCCCTGCCCATCTCTCTCTTCTCTTTCTGTCTCTATTAATTTCTCCTTCTTTGTCCCCCTCTTCCTTTCTTTCCTAGCCACCTGGGCCTTGGTTCCAGCTGCCCAAGGCACTCCCCAACTTTGTCCCTGCAAAACCCGAATGGAGGGAGAGAGGAGCTCAGACTGACTGAGCCGGGTACACCTGAACAGCAGGAAGGAGAACAGGGCTGGCCAGGCAGGAAGCACCAGCAAGCCGACCTTTAACCTTACTAAGGACTCTGCTTAATACACACACAACAACCCTGCAGTAAGGAGACATTTACCATGAGCCCCGTTTTGCAGATGGGAAAATAGAGACCTCAAGGAATGAAGTCTCATCTGAGGCCACATAGTTGGCATGGATTAGCCTCTGGATTGGCGCTCAGACTCGTACGAAACCAGCTGCCCACACTGCCTTTAGTGGAGAAGGTGGGAGGGACAGGGCCAGCTCACCCCGCAGCTTCTGCCCCAACCTCTCACATGTGATGATGGAACCCTAAAGCATTGTCCTTCTGGTCATGGAGAAAGCCTTCCTGGGTTCTGGGGTCTGAAGCAGTGACCCCAGTGACCACAGTGGGAGGCTCGGAACTTATATTTCCCCATCTCATCATTGAGGGCTACGGTGAGGGGGCTTTAGCCACAATATGTGTTTACCATCATTCCTGTCTGAGGCCCCGGATTTGGGTCTCTGATGCAAAGAGAGGGAGAGAACAAAGGGTCCCCTGGGGACAGGTGGTGAGCTCCCAGCCCCAGGGATTTGCAGGCTCATCCCGTGGGGGCTTGAGCCAGCTTGGGCTCCATTAGACAGGGTGGATTAGGATGGCTGCAGGGATTTGGGCAAAGCTGGCAGAGGGAATGAACAGAAGCCATGTCACCCTTCTCTCTTCCCCTACCACATGCAAGGGCCCTGCCAGTTTTACTCCCAGAGCTGTCTATGCACCTCTCCCTGGCGGAGGGTGGGAGCCAGGAGGACGGGACCCAGCTCTGCCTTTACCCATTTTCCACCTTGGGAAGAACGGAGCACTTAGCTGGCCCTAGGCCCCAAGCTTGACATTACAAAGGTCCATACAAACTGGGTGTTGTAGGTGGATGGGCTGGGCTCATACAGCCCGTCGCAGCCCTCCCCTGTTCAGAATGGATCAGATGAGGGCATCGCCGATGTCACAAAGCACGTTCCAGAATCCCACTGGCCCCTGAATGCAAGACAGACCATCAGCAACTGGGGCAGAGCCCTCACAGTGGTGCAGAGGGAGGCGACAGGGTCTGTGACCAGGCTGCTGGAGGTGGAAGGAAGGGAAGGAAGGGTGGGCCCCAGGCGTGGGGCAGGACTGGCTCTGAGAGCGAGGAAGAGGAAAGGGTCACGGCTGGAGCACCTGGCGGGGGGCGGGGCATGCCTTGAGAACGTCGGACCAGGACCACAGCAGGTCCATGGAGGGCAGAAATCAAGAGTTCAGTTTGGGACACCGGAAAGCGAAGAATCTCATTCAATTGGTTGGATCCATGAGTCTGGAATTAAGGGAAGAGGCCAGGGTGGGAGATAAGGCTGGGATGGCATCAGCAAGTGTGGTGTTTAAAGCCATGGACGGATGACCTCTCCTGGGCAGAGGATGTGGACGGAGGGTGAGGACAGAGCCCCAGCCACCCCCCTCCCCCAGCAGTAGGAGATAAAATAGAAGAGAGGAGGCTGGAAGGGAGCGGCCAAGGAGGTGAGCAGGGATGGGAGAGTGAGTGGCAGAGAGGCCAAGAAACAGGGATTGGTGAAGAAAGGAAAATTCATTATAATTAATTCAGCCTCGTGCAGTGGCAAAGGGGTTCTTATTCACCTTAACAAATGACACAGCCTAACCAGAGAGGTACAGTGACCCCCCCAAGTCCACACAGCACAGGAGACTAGGGGCTGCTCACATAACCCATCGTAAAATAGCTCAACAACATTTACTTCTGAGTCCGTAATTTCAGTTCCAGCGAGTTCAACTGACAAGACTAAATGAAACTTAAGGCTTGGGCTGCTGCTCTCGGTATGTTTTCATATTTCTAACCCCAAAGCTGGAAGGTTAAATATATCTATATTTTTAGACTAGCCTTCTTACCGAACCACCAGATGATTTTTATTGCAAAATTCATTTAAAACTCATGTTCTTGGGGCCCCTGAGTGGCTCAGTGGGTTGGACCTCTGCCTTCGGCTGGGGTCGTGATCTTGGGGTCCTCAGATCAAGCCCCTCGTCGGGCTCTCTGCTCAGCAGGGAGCCCGCTTCCTTCTCTCTCTCTCTGCCTACTTGTGATCTCTGTCTGTCAAATAAATAAATAAACTTAAAAAAATAAAAACAACAACTCTATGTTCTCAGGTTCACTTAATGGTTAACTTCAAAGCTGTTGATCCCTGGATTGGGTCCACCTTCTCATTTGTCGAAAGAGAGTGGGGAATATGGTTTGTGAGTGAGATGGCATGGTCTTTGGCACGAGGTTGTTGAAACACCCAGTTGCACCCAAGGACATTCCCCTGAACCCTTTCTGAATGTTCTGTCTGGAAAAATGTGAGGCACATGTGCCTTCAGAAGCCTCCCATTCTGCTGTTGTCCTGCCAGGCCTGCCCATGCCCCTATGGCACCTGACCCCCTCACAAATCCTTCTAAACAAATGTTCATGGCAACATTATTCATAATAGAAGTTAGAAACAACCCAAGTGTCCATCGTGGACGACTGAATGAAACAATTAAGATAGGTTCATGCAATGGAATATAATTTGGTTGCAAAAGGGATGAAATACTGACACAGGCTGCAATGTGGATAAAATTCAAAGACGTTATGCTAAATGAAAGAAGTTAGCCCCCAAAGGGGACATATTACATAAATGCATTTATGTGCAATATCCAAGATAGGTTAAATTCAGGGAGACAGTAGATTTCTGGTCACCACGTCTGGATGCAGGGAAGGATTAGGGAGTAACTGCTTAAGGGAACAAGAGTTTTCTTTGGGGATGAGTCGGATGTTTTGAAACAATGTAGAGGTGGAGGTTGTCCAACACTGTGAATGACCTGTGACTATCATCAATGGAAAATAACCCAATCCAGACAAGACTTCAGACCCTTGAAGGTCACCAGATTAAGAGCAATTTGCTGAGGGGAAAGGGAATATAAAATGGGAGTGGAAGAAGGTAGTTATAAATACCAACTATGACCACATGACCAGTTATGCAAACAAGGATTGTGATTATCATGATTTCATTTTTTGTAATATGAACATGTTTATATGCTTTGTTTTCTTTCTCCTCTTATTATAACAGAAGATTTGTTGACTTTATATCATAATATTTAAGTTTTTTTTTTTTTTAGATCGCTGTACTGAAATTATGAACACCGGGGAGAAGAGTGAACATCACTTAAGGACTTCACCTCCTCTCCTGGGGGAGAGATTAGCACATTTTTGGTCATACTCCGGTTAGTTGTTGTCGGAGGCAGGCCCCTGGCCAGGGCAGCCTCCGCCATTAAAAGATGGCGCCTGGCGAGCTGCCGAGAAAAGTTGCCTCATAAGACTAAGCAGAACGCCCTACGAGGAAGCGTATAGCATTGGTTGCTGGCGCAGTCATCTTGCTTAGGCTCCCCCTGTGATTCGCCCCCTTCTGTACCCTATGCGCTCATTGGCTCTGTGAGGATATATAAGCATGTCGCTGGAAAATAAAGAGAGGAAAAGAGCACAAGACAAGGAGGCTGATTGTCGTCCTTGCGGGTTGAAGGCGATAAATGGTGCCGAGACCCGGGAACGCATAAAGGATTCTTGCAAGGTAATCCGCAGGTAAGCGGGAACATTAGCCACGTTTAAAAAGTGGGAAATCATGGGCGCCTGGGTGGCTCAGTGGGTTAAGCCGCTGCCTTCGGCTCAGGTCATGATCTCAGGGTCCTGGGATCGAGTCCCGCATCGGGTTCTCTGCTACGCGGGGAGCCTGCTTCCTCCTCTCTCTCTGCCTGCCTCTCTGCCTACTTGTGATCTCTCTGTGTCAAATGAATAAATAAAATCTTTAAAAAAAAAAAAGTGGGAAATCCGCGGCAAAGCGGGAGATAACAGGAAGCAAATTATATGTCTGCTAATGTGTATATGTTAATGTGTTAGTTTGTGTGTGTGTGTGTGTGGTTGAGTTCGCTAGTGTGTGTACAGTATGGGGTCTGAAGTGTCAAAATTGCGACTGGAAGGGTCCTTGAGAAACCTGCTGAAAGCTAATGGGACCCCACTAAAGACAAAAACTGCACGGGCTTTTCTGAAAACAGTGGAGGACATATCCCATGGTTTCTAGATGAAGGCTTACTAAATATACCTCAGTGGGATCACCTAGGGGAAGACTTAAAGAAGCAGGATCTTAAAAACCCCTTGCCACCCGGCACTCTAGCAATATGGACCTTAGTTCGGGGCTGCTTGGTGGGGCCTAAGCCGAAATGTGAGCCCGCCCTGCAGGAAGGAGCAGAGGCACTAGAGGAAGTGAAAGAGGATCGCAGGGGGCAGTTCTAGTGAAGAGGATGAGGAGCTGTCGGGGGAGGCGTTAGACCGCCGAGTGCGCTCAAAATTTGTACGATTGAAACTGTCGGCTCCAGTGCCCCTCCGCCATATAATCCTATGGCGGGCCGAGGAGCTTGTAGTTGCGGTGCCACGTGTGGTAATGACAAAGGCTCAGATTGGAGAGGAAGCGGCCTAACCTCCGCTTTTTCGGTTTTAGAGGACCAAAATAACCAACGATATCATCAACCGTTGGATTTTAAATTAGTTAAACAGCTGAAAGAAGCAGTAATGTAATATGGCCCTCAGGCGGCCTTTACAGTTTCCTTGTTGGACACTATAACAGGAATGAACTTGGTCCCGGAGGATTGGAGTAATGTAGCCCGTGCAGCCTTGTCAGGGGGGCAGTACTTAATGTGGAAAACAGCCTGGCATGAATACTCTCAAGATACAGCTCTTCGAAATGCGGCGGCCGGTAATCCTCAATGGGACCTAGATATGCTAATGGGGATGGGACAATATATGGGGAAGCAGGCGCAGATATTATATAATCCAGCAGTATATATGCAAATATCTGCGGCAGCCACTAAAGCATGGAAAACAATTCAAGGTACTGGAGATTTACAAGGCCAGCTGTCTAAGGTGATACAAGGACCAAATGAGCCATATGCTGACTTTGTAGCGAGACTGCTACAGACAGCAGGCAGAATATTTGGAGATACAGATGCCGCCATGCCCTTGGTAAAACAGCTAGCTTACGAGCAGGCTAATAGGTGGTGCAAGGAGGCCATTAGACCTTGGAAAAACAAGGACTTGAATGTATATCTCAAAGTTTGTAGGGATATCAATGAAAGCGTTATTCAGGGACAGGTCATGGCTGCAGCTATAACTCAGGGGTTACAAGGAATTCAGCAATTCAAACAAAGATACCCCCCAGGGGTTTGTTATTATTGTAAGGAACCAGGTCATGTCAAGCGTGAATGCCCTAAAAGAAAAGTGCTCCATCAAGAGCCTAGAAAGCCGGGCATTTGCCCAAGATGTGGGAAAGGTGTCCATTGGGCGAATGAATGTCGCTCAACAAAAGACATACAAGGAAACCCTCTGCCCCCAAGAGAGACAAAAAACGGGAAGGGGGGCCCTACACCCCAGGGCCCTCAAATGTATGGGGTGCTTCAGCAAATAGCTCGCACACACCATCCGCCGACGAACCAAGGCGAGCAACAGAAGGGAGCACCGGACTGGACATCTGTGCCGCCACCAGACTCATATTAACCCCTGAAATGGGAACCCAAATGGTTGAGTCAGACTTTAGAGGTCCAATACCTGAGAACACCGTAGGCCTGTTGCTAGGATGGAGCTCCACTGCGTTATCTGGGCTCATTGTGCATCCCGGGGTTATAGATGCTGATTACACTGGAGTGGTAAAGATCTTGGTGTCTTCCCCTCGTGGGATCATAGCTATTAATCCAGGTGATAAAATAGCACAAATCCTGATATTACCTAGTTGTCATAAGCTTTTTGAAAGTCATAAGATCACACGAGAGCAAAAAGGTTTCGGATCTGGAGCCCCCCTAGTATGTGTCACATTAGGCATGGAAAATAGACCCCTATACCCACTTTGGATAAGAGGAAAGAAATTTATTGGCCTTTTAGACACTGGCGCAGATCGCAGTATCATTAATGAAATTGAGTGGCCAAAAGACTGGCCTGTACAAAAGGCTGACCAAACACTTTGGGGATTAGGAATTGCCCATAGCCCCAAGTGCAGTGCGGCTACACTGCAATGGAAAGATGAGGAAGGTCAAGGATTTGTACAACCATATGTCTTAAGGATTCCCATTTCATTATGGGGTCGAGACATCTTAACCCAGATGGATTTAAAATTGACCACAGACCTATATTATAGTACAGAAGCTCAACAGCTAATGAAAAAATCTGGTTATTCAGGAATGGGAGGCCTTGGGAAACAGCTACAGGGCATCCCTGAACCAATTCCCCTAACCAATTACACTTCTCGCAGAACAGGTGGACCTGGGCTGGGTTTTTCCTAGGGGCCACTGAACCGTTAAAAATTCAGTGGAAAGATAATAAACCTGTGTGGGTCCCTCAGTGGCCCCTACCAAAAGAAAAGTGCGAAGTCACCCACACATTAGCAGACCCAACTTGCTGCTGGTCATATTCGCCCGTCCACGTCACCATGGAATACGCGCATTTTTGTAATAAAAAAGAAATCAGGAAAATGGCGACTGTTACTGTTACGTGCGGTCAATTCAAAAATGGAAGTCATGGGGTCAGTACAGCTGGGATTACCCTTAGTGTCAGCCCTACCCTCTGGCTGGCCCACAATAGTGGTAGATATCAAGGACTGTTTCTTTTCCATTCCATTACACCCTCAAGATACTCAATGTTTTGCCTTTACAGTGCTCACTATTAATCACTCCAGCCCAGATCAACGCTATGAATGGGTGGTATTTCCACAGGGCATGACCAATAGTCCAACAATGTGTCAGATCTATGTGGACCGCGCTCTAAAAGAAGTAAGAAAACACTTTCCCCTGTTAATCTTATATCATTACATGGATGACATATTGTTATGTCATAAGAAAATACAATATATTGAAGAAGCCCTTTTCTTACTCTTCAAGCATTTTGATAAATTTGGACTACAGATAGCACCTGAGAAAGTACAAGTAACACCTATCAAGGAATATGTGGGAACTAGGTTAGAAGATACCAAGGTTAAACCCTTAAAGGTATCTCTTCACATAGATCATTTAAACACATTGAATGTTTTTCAAAAATTGCTAGGAGATATCAACTGGATCAGACCTTACTTAAAACTTACTGACCAGGAATTGACACCCTCATTTGACATGCTTAAAGGAGACCCTAACCTCTCTTCCCCACGTCAGGTAACTGAAGAAGCAAGAGCAGCCATACAATTGGTCCAAAAAAGGTTAGAAAGTGCTCAAATAGACAGAATTGATTATGCCAAACCCTTGCTACTTTGTGTTCTTGCTGATAGATTCCATCTGCACTTTTTTTGGCAAGTTGGCCCTATTCATGGATTAACTTAGCTCATTCTCCAAAGAAGGTCCTACCTTGGTACCCAAATGCTATAGCACAACTTATACTTAAAGGAATAAAATCCAGTGTTACAGCTTTTGGCAAGCAACCAGATACTATAATATATAATAACACCTTATACACAGGAGCAAATAGTCTGCTTGGCTGCCTGTGATAATGACTGGGCCATTCTATTGACCACAACATATGCCCAGTTTGATAATCATTACCCTTCACATCCCTGGTTACAATTCAGCTTATCCAATCCAGTTATCTACCCCAAGGTTACATGCAGAGAACCCCTCCCTAATGTGAAGCTCATATTCACTGACGGCTCAAAACAAGGGATAGGAGCTATAGTTACTAAGGATAAAATTTGGACATTTCTCTTTCCCAGCTCCTCTCCTCAAGAGACTGAGCTTCTTGCAGTAACAAAGGCATTTCAAATGTTTGATCAAAAACCCTTTAACCTATCAGACAGCAAATACGTAGTTCAAGCTGTCTCTGTTATTGAGAATGTGGGTACTATTAATGTTCGTTCCACAATTGCTAAAGCATTACAGGAAGTCCAGACTTTAATCTGGGATAGAAAGGTTCCATTTTACATTGGCCACATACGGGCCCACACAAATTTGCCAGGTCCTCTGTCAGAGGGCAATCGATTGGTAGATTCACTAACCAGAGGAGACCTCATTTTTGCCCTTGAGGACCCTATAGAGCAAGCAAAACATTATCATAAGTTATTCCATGTAAATGCCTTGACTCTTCACCTTAAATTCAAAATAACAAAGGCACAAGCGTGATACATAATAGTCTCCTGCAAAAACTGTGTAACTCTGATACCCACACCATCCTTGGGAGTTAATCCTAAAGGCCTATTGCCCAATCATATATGGCAAATGGATGTCACACACATTACAGAATTTGGAAAGTTAAAATATGTTCATGTCTCTGTTGACACCTGCTCTGGCGTAATTTTTGCCTCAGCACATACAGGAGAAAAGGCTAAGGATGTAATATCCTATTGTCTCTCAGCTTTTGCGACATGGGGAAAACCCCGCCAACTGAAAACAGATAACGGCCCTGCTTATACATCACAACCCTTTAAAAGCTTCCTACAACAACTAGAGATTCAATTAATACACGGAATACCCTATAACCCACAAGGACAGGGCATCGTGGAGCGTGCACATCTTACCATTAAAAATGCACTTTATAAACAAAAAGGGGGAATAGGGGACACCTTCAGGTCCCCAAAAGATAAACTAAATACTATTCTTTTTATTTTAAATTTCTTAACGCTAGACAAAGAAGGTAAATCAGCGGCAGATAGACATGCGAATGCCGCTGCTGCTCCCCCCAAGCCGTTAGTCCTGTGGAAAGACATCCTTACAGGAAAATGGAATGGACCAGACCCAGTGTTAGTATGGAGTAGGGGGTCTGTATGTGTCTTTCCACAGGAAAAGGAGACCCCAATTTGGATTCCAGAATGATTGATACGCGCTGCTCTGCCCCTGGTCACCAACCATGACGCTGAAGAGGATGAGGATGATCGTGGGAATAATGCTCCTCCTGCGGCAGACGCAAGCTAGAGAACTGTGGGCGGTGGTAAAAGCTTGGCCATATCCTTTACCGGTTACTGACTCCTCTCTCCTGTTCCCTCCTTTCTTTACTACCAACTCAACTATAGGGCTATCCACTATTCATATAACCAATGATATTGCTAAGGCATCTAATATCACTATCCCCTTGTTGGGCACCCTCTGCTTTTCGCTATACCTCAATACATCTGCAGAACTCCGCCCAGACTGTATCCTCCTTAGCAATCCGACCTTGAGACGGTTTCAACCTTTTAACCATACTTCAGATAAAGGCAATGTTACTGTGATCCAAGGCCTAGCCCCTGTAAAACCTCCTAATGCCTTAGGGCCTTATCAACCTATTAAGCTGCCTAGATGTACATCTAAAAGGACATGGCCGCCAGAATGGTCGAGAGCACCTTACGATCAGTATATGTCAACTGTAAGCATAGCCTTACCTTCACTCCACGTTTCCCTACTATTAAGAATTCAACCTTCCCTGGGTATAATTATTCCTATCAAAATCCTACGCTGGGCAACCCCTCATCCCCTTTTGATGCATGGCTACTTTGTAACCTGTTTGGAGTGTGTACCGACATCTCTGCAATGTCTATGCTAACAGGCGGAAAATTCCTCAACTGTTCTTATGAACAAAATAATACGGCATCCTTTGAGAATACAGTTAAAGTAAACTGCCAAAATAATGCTACTGATAAAATATATCAACCCACGCCTGTATGCATGTCTCCACCCTTCCTCTTTCTTTTAACTAATGATAGTATACATACAGAAAACTTAAATTGCACAGACAATTGTTATCTTTCCCAGTGCTGGAACGTTACAGCCTTTTCACTTGCTGTGGTAATGCGCATTCCTACCTAGGTCCCCATCCCAGTTTCCATTCCAGAAGACAAGCTACCGGAGGTGCCATCCAGGAAGAAGAGGGATTTTGGAATTACAGCCACCATCGTGGCAGCTGTGGCCATTTCAACTGCAGAAGCGGTAAACACCCTTGCAGAAGGAACAGCAGCAGCCCTTCAAACACAGACTCAGCTCAATGCACATCTGCAAGCCTGTATCCTGATAATCAACCAAAGAGTGGACTTAATACAAGAACAATTGGACCTATTGGGAGAAATAATGGGATTGGGACGTAGAGCACCTTTTTCAGCAATCTGTGTTACTCCTGTAACTTACAAGAACACTAGCGAGATACGAAATACCTCCCAACGGCTCTCCCAGTACTTGCAGGGAAATTGGTCTGCAGAGTTCCAAAGTTACAGCCAACATTTGTTGATACAAATAACCAGGATTAATAATACCAGAGTAGATACTGTAACCCTCCCAGAAATGCTCAAAATCCTAAAAGGAGCATTCACCTTTGCAAAGGAATGGGCCAGCCTATTCGGTGTTGTACTACTCCTCTTAGTAGGCATAATTCTGCTAGCAAGAAAAATGCTTGCTTGGAGGGGACAGCAACAGGAACAACAACGCGTAATAGTGCAAGCCTTGGCAGCTCTCGAGACAGGCACTTCTGCCCAAGTATGGCTGAGCATGCTGGATTGGTAGTCAAGGACAGGTAAGATTGGTGGGGGAAATATACCAACCTAAGACAGGACACAGATCATTGATATCTGTTGTCTGATGATGGGTGAGGGTATTTCCTGCTACTGACAACCTAAGACAGGCACGATCCCCGCCATAATAGAAAAAAGGGGGAGATGTTGGAGGCAGGCCCCTGGCCAGGGCGGCCTCCGCCATTAAAAGATGGCGCCTGGCAAGCTGCCAAGAAAAGTTGCCTCGTAAGACTAAGCAGAACGCCCTACGAGGAAGCGTATAGCATTGGTTGCTGGCGCAGTCATCTTGCTTAGGCTCCCCCTGTGATTTGCCCCCTTCTGCACCCTATGCGCTCATTGGCTGTGTGAGGATATATAAGCATGTCGCTGGAAAAATTAAAAAAAGGAAAGAGCACAAGACAAGGAGGCTGATTGTCATCCTTCCGGGTCGAGGGCGCTAAGTTGTCATGTTAGATGGAAGTATGATCTTGTTATTACCTTCATTTGAAGAGTAAGTATGGTTTAAGGAAACCCAAATGGGTGTTGACAAGGGGTGGATTTGTGATGGTTAATTTTATATGTCACATGGCTGGGTCAAACATTATTTTGGATGTTTCTGTAAAGGTATTTTCTGGATGAGATTCAAACTGGTGGACTTTCAGTAAAGCACATTCTCTTCAATAATGGGGGTGGCCCTGACCCCATCAACTAAAGTCTTGAATAGAACAAAAGGCTGGTCTCACCCAAGCAAGAGGGAATTCTATAGCAGATGACTTTCACACTTCGTCTTGAGTCTCCTGACCGACTCTACAGATTTTGCACCCGCCAGTCTGTGTAACTGCGTGAGCCATTCCTTAAAGTAAATCTTACTCAGTTTCTCTCCAAACAGCACCCTCCCACCCTGATTTCTGGCTTTTGTGAAGACCCTAATACAATATGTTTTCAATTTTCTGGGGCATATACCTAAGAGTAGAAGTGTTGGATCATATAATTCCATGTTTAACTTTTTAAGGAATTATAAAAATGTTTTCCACAGTGGCTGAGCCATTTCACATTCCTACCCACGATGCATAGGGATTTCTACTTCTCCACATCTTCACCAACACTTGTTATTTTCCATATTTTTTCTATTTTCCTAGTGCATGTGAAGTGATACTATGATTTTCATTTGCATTTCCCTAGTGACTTTTCACGGGCTTTTTGTTTGTAGAGCTTCTTCAGAGAAATGGCTATTTAAATACTTTGGCCCTACTGTATTAGGTTTTTTTCAATCTTTTTGTGGTTGTAAGAGTCGTAAGAGTTCTTGATATATTCTGGATACCACACCCTTATTAGAGATATGATTTGCAAATATTTTGTTCCATTCACTAGGTTGTCTTTCACTTTCTTGACAGGGTCCTTTGATACACAAAAGTTTTCAATCTTGATAAAACCCAAATAATATCTATGTTTTATTGCTCATGTTTTTGGTGTCCTGTCTAAGAATCCATTGCCCCATTTGAAACAGGAAGATTTACACCCAGGTTCTATTGTAAGATTTTGATTGTTTTAGTTCTCACGTTTTGGACTTTGATCCATGTGGAGTGAATTTTTGTATATGATGTATGGGTAGGGGTCCAAGTGCATCCCTTGGCACGTGGACATCCAGTTGGATGCACAGACATCCTCTGTGGTAGGTCATATGTAGGCAGAGCCCTGAACCTGAATAAAGGGTGTGATGGAGCAATGTTGCCATCTCCCAGGCAGAGGGAAAAGCCATTGATGACTCTGGATATAGTCAGGTGGCACAAATGAATCAAGGAATGCATCTAGGTGTTTCTGCAGGAGCAGAGCGTATGTATTCCTGAAAATTTTTGTGTCACATAAAAATGCTTATAAAAGATAACTGGAGATATTGTGGGAAGAATGGGATTAGAACAGACCATTCAGACCACAAACAGGTTTAGAACCAGAACACTAACAAAAACCACCAGCCTTTTTTTTTTTTTTTTTAAGATTTTATTTGTCAGAGAGAGAGAAAGCACAGCAGCGGGAGAGAGGCAGAGGGAGAAGCAGGCTCCCACTGAGCAAGGCGCCCAATGTGGGCCTTGATCCCAGGACCCTGGGATTATGACCCGAGAAGGCAGACGCTTAACCAACTGAGCCACCCTGACGTCCTTTTTTAAAAAAAAGTATTCATTTGAGAGAGAGAATGAGCAGACATGGAGCGGCAGAGAGAAAGAAAGAGAGAAACAAACTCCCTGCAGAGCAGGGAGACCGATGCACAGCTTGATCCCAGGACCCAGAGATCGTGACCTGAGCTGAAGGCAGACGCTTAACTGACTGAGCTACCCATGTGCTCCCCCAAACCACAATCCTAATAAAAACTGCACAGTTAAAAGATGTTATAAGATATTAGATACATAAGTACATATACATGAGACAGAGAGACAGGGCGCTTCACTTAACAATGGTGAAAGGAGGGGCGCCTGGGTGGCTCAGTGGGTTAAGCCTCTGCCTTCAGGTTGGGTCACGATCTCAAGGTCCTGGGATCGAGCCCCACATCGGGCTCTCTGCTCAGCAGGGAGCCTGCTTCCTCCTCTCTCTCTCTCTGCCTGCCTCTCTGCCTACTTGTGATCTCATTCTGTCAAATAAATTAAAAATCTTAAAAAAAAAATGGTGAAAGGACTTTGGAAAAGGAATGTGATGGAAAGTTTGTTGTCAGTGAGTTAGGAAGACCACACAGAAGCGTTTCAGATTGAAAGCAGGAAGCCACACTGAGCTACGAGAGACAGTGGTGTCAGGAACAGTTCTGTTGTCCCCAGTTGGACTGCTCTCAGCTGTGCTGGCTTGCCTGCATTCAGATCCTCTTGTCTGAAGTATAAAAAATATTCTGGAGAAAAATCTCATACGAACCAAGAAAGCTTCCACGTAACACTGCATTAATCCAAAATATAGAAGCATTATTGCAGTACAACACACTTCTTCACAAAAAAAATTTTCAGAGTAGAAAAAAAATATTTTATCATTCATTTTATGAAGCCTAAACACAGCTACAACAAGAAAAAAGATCTTCAGCTAAACAAAGGAGTGTAGAGACCAAAATCCTAGTCAAAACATTTGCAAACCAGAAATACTTAAAAACCTCATAAGCAAGTCTGGTTTGTCCCAGAAAACAGATTAATGACTTAAAATTTATTAACGTAATTCACTGCATTAACAGATTAGAGGAGGCAAAAAATGATTATCTAAATGGATGCAGAGAAAGCATTTGATAACATCTAATATTCATTCACGATTTTAAAAACTTAGTAATCTCAGGAATATTCTTTAGCCTCATGAAGTTAGCTATCAAAAGCCTACAGAAAATATTATACTTGGTGATGAAGTCATCTCAGGTATTTATTTCCTTTAAACTCAGAACGAGAAACCATTCTAATTATCAGTTCCTCTTCGGGGGCACTCGTCAGTGCAAGAAAAAAAATAAGCATGACTGAATTAAAGATAAACACTCTCATCATTTGCAGATGTTTAACTACTGTATTCAGCGTCCCCCAGAGAAACAGAAGATAGATAGACAGACAGGCCCACATGGAGTTTCAGTCTGAGGCCTCAGAACCAGGAGAGCCCATGGTGTATGTTCTGGACAGAAGACCAGGAGGCCTGAGGTCCAGAAAGAGCAGATGCTTCAGTTCAAGTCCAGTAGAAGTAGAAGAAGACCAGTATCCCAGCTCAAAGAGGGGAGGGTAGGCTTTTTTGTCCTGTCTAGGCCTTCTGTTGATTGGATGAAGACTGCTTATGTTAAGGATAGCAATCTGCTTTATTCAGCCTACCAACTCAAATGTGAATCTCCCCTGGAAATGTTAGGGAACGGAGCTGACCACCCCTCAATTAGACAGAGAACACTCTCGATAATGCAAGTCACATAGTGAGGTTTATTTCCAGCTAGCTGGGGTCCAAGTATCTGCCCGGCACAGCGGGTTTCAACAAGGACCCTGAGTACACAAGCCAAGGGTTTGTATAGCATTTTCAAGGCACTTTTTCATAGCTACATACCCATCTTGGGCCCCACTTTGACAGTTTAACTTTGTTTAACATTTTGCCACCCCAGCGTCACCCTGGAGCCATCCTGGCGGTTAAGTGTGATTTAGGTTTAGAAGAAATTTAACTTTATTTATATTTCCTTCTGCCTCAGCCTCCAGTTTTATGGTGGGGAGGGCGACCTTAGGCCTTGAGGAACTGAGCCATTTGTCTCTGGAAATTGGGCCACTGAAGAGATAATCCTTTTTGTTGTAAAGCACCTGCAAACCAAGGGAGACTCCTGTCTTGCAGGATTGTGATCTCTGCAAGTTAACTATTTGCTTTTCTTTAACATTTGGTCCCTGTGGTGCCACCACCTAACTGCCAGCCTGTTAGGGACACTCAGTAAAATGGCTTCCAGGCCCTCATGATGGCCATTCTTATGCTAACCCACTCTTACAGAGCAAGGTGCCAGCTTTTGCTTTGCCAAGATGGCTGTACCTAGGTCAGGGCTAGACTCAGGTGGGTACAGCCTTGTTTTTCTTGGCCTCCACACCTGGAGCTGGTTTCTGGGACTTGTTTTTAAGTCCCCTGGGGGAAGGGGAGCAGGGACAGTTTAAAGGTTAAACAACAAAGTTATTGTTTAACCTCAATGGAAGCCTCTGGCTAAAATAAAAATATAAAATAGGTCCTTACAGAAACACTTACACAGACACACCCAGAATTACATCTGGGCAGATGTCTGGGCACCCCGGGCCCTTGTCAAGTTGACATATACAATTAAACATCACCAGGTCACCCCTTATCTACTTGGCACCCATAACCATCTCCTTAAGCCATACTCTATATGCTTCATATGCTCTATATGAAGGCAATAAGAAGGTCATACTTCATGTGATGCTACTATCCTGTATACAACCAAAACCTCACTAAGCCCTTCCCCAGAGGAGGAGGGGATGTTTTTTGAGTGATGTTTATGCTCCTCCTTGACATCCTGTTACATAAATACTGTAAGCCATCATTGGTCCTGGCGGGACTGGACAGTTGTACTCTTCCATTTACCTTAATCACAGGAGTTGGTGATATGACACACATCCGGAGAGGTCCCCTATGTCCACTGTGGAGTGGCTGTCTACTTTCTCCTCGGTGGTACTCCAGATCAGCCACCTAGGCCAGCACAGTAACTCCCTTCTTCACCTGTCGATTCAGAGGCAGGAGGAGTCCAAAGTGGCCATGTGAACCTCCAGTTCAGGGTAATTACTGCTGTGTCTCCAGATGGAAGCATTCTGCCCCCTGGAACTCAAGGCCCCTGGGCCAGCAGAACATGAGGTTATGGGAACCAGAAGCGAACATTTTGCTGGTGGGGCTCTAGGGGTAATACTGAGTGGTGCCTCTATTTCTACCCCTTGGTTCCTGGGTCCTCTAATTCTGGCTACGGGGGCAACAGTGATCGGTTAGAGTAATACTAGGTCACCCACTGACCTCAAGAAAATTTCCATGCAATGAGGTACATTGTAAAATACCATGCAATCTCTGAGCCCATGGCACGTCCCTCTTAGGGGTCAGTTTGGCTTTTAAGAAACTCAAAGGCTTAGTCAGAGAAATGGGATCCTTAAAATTCTAAAGAGTTCCAGATGCCCCCTTCCACCACACCTGCTTAAAAACTATGCTCCCAGAAGCTCTAAAGATCTGTGGAAATGGCCACAATTTGATTAAAGAAAGCCTAGAATTTTGTGTTCCAAGAACTTGGCTTGGTAACTGTCAGAGTGGGGGACCCCCCAAAATGTGGCTGGACAGAAATGCAGGTTGCACCCCACAGAAATGTGGGGTGAACTCAGTTTGTGGCTAAGGGTCCCAGCAAGCTGCTGCCAGCCCTCAGGGAGGATTACAACAGCTGTTCCGAGGCATGTTCCGATCAGAGAAGATCAATGAGGAGATGCACTTGAAAGCAAGGGTTCCCAAATCCACAGACCAGAATGGGATAACTACTTTAATTGGCATGCAGAAGCCTCCAAAGGGCTTCGAAATTCCTGAGCAGATTCATTGGCAGATTTGTTACAAAAGGCTAAGGAAAACTGAAGACTTAAGAGGTACCTAAAACAAAAGACCGGAAGCCTGACATCCCTCCTCCTGCCCCCTCCACCTTCCTTTCTTTGAATGCTCAGCTCTTCTAATTCTTGGTCTGAATTGCCTCTATGAGACTGTAAACCAGAGTCCACCCCGTTAGTGGCCTAATGGACATCCTCACGTCTATCCCCAAAGGAGGGCCCCTGTGCGGGTTCCTCTCAGAGTTGATAGGACCCGGAGATTTTCTGAGCCCAGGAAAAATAAAATTAACATTAATGAAATACCTTGCCAACTTCTGGTAAATAGCAGAGTTGCATCCTCTTCTTTAAAGCCTATTCGGAGCCTGCAGATAGGGTCCTGGGGAAACTGGCAGAAGTCAGCTAGAATGAGACTTTGGACCAGAATCCCCTCTCCTGCATGGATCTCTGTCAGGGAGAGACAAATCAAATTTCATATTGTCCTTTACCTTTCCAAATCCAGGGCACTGGTTATCGATTTTGATGATATCCCTTGCACCCTCCCTCCCAGGTTCTTGGGGCTGTTTGATGCTGCCTGAAACATTTAGGGTTTGGCCACGATGAAACCTGGCAAGGTATTTAAAAGGATTTAATAATTCTATGATCAGAAGTTTGGCCAAACTGAAAGCTGACATTCAGAGCCTAAGAGAAAATGTTTTAGGCCTTCCCCGTGCCCCAAGCAAATAGAAGATAATGCTGCGTGGGTGATTCAGCTTCGGATGTCATTAGGTCATTCTTGGGGAGAGGAAAGCAACTGTCTTGATCTCACACATTCTTGCAAAGCTCTGGAGGGAGTTCAAAGTTCACCTGTTCCTTTTTACCTATCCCCAAACCTCCCCGATTTCTCTTAAAAGGTTTGTAACTTGCGTTCTCTCCCCGTGCCTTTGGGAGGCAAAGGTTGAAGCACAAACTTCGGGAAGGTCATGCTTACCACAAGAAAAATAAATGGGGGAAAACTCATTTGAAACGGCTCTAGCCATCTGAGCAGGTGGCTTTAACTTACTCCATCTGCCAGAAAAACAACGGAGATCCAATTCCTTTTGAACTAAAACGGAAGCTATAAACTCTCTTTATTCTATCTGCATGTTTATGTGTGTCTCTGTATGCGAGTTGTGGACGCGGAGTATTTTCTAGCTCCAGATGCTATTACTAAAGTTAGTTAAGCGTCAGACTTCTATCTTCTTCTTCGTTTCACTTCTATCAAGTTCATAAAAATTCTTGAAAATATAAAAGAGACTAACCCAAGGGAATTTCAGGTTCATGTGATTTGGGAAAAAGATGTGGCATTAAAGTTATTCACTCAACATTAACCATAAAACTCGTATTCCACCTGAGTTCACTTACCAAGTAAGTTCACGCTATTGCTTACAAGATATGTCAGCAAGAAAAATAGCTTGGGGGTAATGGCTAACCTTGTCTAATGTTTAATGAGGTTTAAGTAGGTGCTCCAAACACAATTGGTGAAAACAAGCGATCTAAATTGATGTAAGAGGGGTGCCTGGGTGGCTCAGTACATTAAGCCTCTGCCTTTGGGTCAGGTCATGATCCCAGACTCCTGGGATCGAGTCCCGCATCCTGCTCTCTGCTCTCTGCTCGGCAGGGAGCCTGCTTCCTCCTCCTCCTCTCTCTCTCTCTGCCTACTTGTGATCTCTCTCTGTCAAATAAGTAAAATCTTTAAAATAAATAAATAGATGTAAGTGACCTGACAGGTGTTAGGAGAATTTTTTAGTTTCTCTGAAAATTTCGGTCATCTAAAACCTTGAAGTTTTGCTAAGTTACATTAAGTGATGAAATCATTAAATATCTAGATTACTTCCAAATAAGATACTCTGTATTTGTTAGATTGGAGGCTGCCTGAATCATGAATTAATAAGACCAATTAGACCTTCAAACTTACTTGGTTGCATTTTTATTGTTTAACAGATGTGGTGGCAGTGGTTGGACTGAAGGAGGCTTCTGGTGGCTTCAGAGATAACCAGAAACAGGTGCGGTATCCCATAAACCTTTTGAGTTTGCAGTCTTTCTCGTGGTTTCCAAGGGCCATAGGTAGATCCCCTTTCTGCCCTGAGCTCCATTTTCTTTGCACTGAGTTCCTGATTTAATTGGCTTTCTAGTCCAGGATTTAGCAAGTCAGTTTGAGCAGGTCAGTTTGACCATTAGTTCTGGTGATTCTTACCTGGTTCAGTTTTATGATCTTAAAATTACCAGCAAAGTCCATTCTATGAATCTTTCTGAAGACAAAACACTTTTGCAAAAGCATCAGAGTAAAATAACAATCCTGTAAATGACAAAGACGGAAAAATGCCATGGTTAGAGATCTGATTAGAGTTCACTGCCATGCAGTTGACAAGGAAATGTGGTTATTTTGTGACATACAACATTTTAAGATAATAACTAGGATTATGATGGGAACAATATTTAGTTATCCACTTAACCACAGTGACAAAGATTTCCTAGGTAAATTTTTTTTAAAGATTTTATTTATTTGTTAGAGAGAGAGCACAAGCAGGCAGAGTGGCAGGTAGAGAGAGAAGCAGACTGCCCGCTGAGCAAGGATCCCGACACAGGACTCTATCCCAGGATCCTGGGATCACGACCTTAGCTGAAGGCAGCGGCTTAACCAACAACAGAGCCACCCAGGTATCCCAAGTTATATGAGTTATTTATCTCTTTGAGACATTAATCCCTTATCAAGATACATGATAAATATTTTCTCCCATTCAGTAAGTTGCCTTTTCATATGTTGATGGTTTCCTTTGCTGTGTAGCAGCATTTATTATTTTTTTAAATTAGGAAATACTTGATATAAGGGTTGGGAGTTATAACTCCATTTCCTTCTTTGTGGTGTTAATAAGAAAACAGCAGGGCCAGGATGGAGTCACTTGTGCTAAACCCCATGTCAGCAAACCAAGACTTCATATCCAGTCTGAATAGTTTCAGCTCTCTAGGAATGTAACCTTTAACCAGTTAACCTGACATTACCTGGTCAGCACCACTTAGGAGGACCACCTGGTCTGGAACAATGCATTCATCCTCTGTTAACAATTTCCTTTTCTCTACCCCTCTCTGCCTTAACAAACCTTCCCTTTTCTGCAGCATTTTGTGAAAAGTAGACAAGACAAAAAAGTTTGGGCTTGGGTACTAAATGAGTCAAGAATAAGGTTTGTTTATACAGCCTCTTCAACCCTGAATTGTCTCTTGTGCTGCTTTACAAGTCAATCCCTTCACATTTTCCCCAGCATTAGGGAACCACTGATTTGACTTCTGTCCCTTCTGGCTTTGTCTCTTTTTTGTGTACTATATATAAAGGAGCACACACTATGGAACTTTTTGTGTTCTGCTTCTCTGACTTAGCATAATGCTTTTATTTACTTTTTATAATTTTTTATATTTTTTATTAACATATAATGTATTATTAGCCACAGGGGTACAAGTCTGTGAATTGCCAGGTTTACACACTTCATAGCACTCACCATTAGCATAATGCTTTTAAGATTAATCTGTGTTGACAAATGCCAGAAATTTGTTTCTTTTTATTACATGAAAGTATCAAAATCTATTGATCTATTTACCAGTGGGTAGATATTTCAGTTTCTAGGCATTGGCTATTATGAGTAAAGCCACTGTAAAGATTTTCATACAGGGGCATCTGGGTGGCTCAGTTGGTTAAGCATCTGCCTTCAGCTCAGGTCATGATCGCAGGGTTTGGGGATCAAGTCCTATGTCAGGCTCCCTCTAACTCTCTCTCTGGGTCAAATAAATAAAATCTTAAGAAAAAGATTTTCATACAAGTTTTTGTGTGGACATATGTTTTCATTTACCCTTCAGTAGATACTGATGAGGGAGCAGGAGGCTGGCTGAGGACAAAGCAAAAGCTGGCACCTTGCACCCCCTCTCCACCCACTCCCCTTGGTAATATGTGTGACATTTCTCAGGCACCCCTGACTGCCCTAAAAGAAAAACAAATAATTAACTTGCAGAGATCACAATCCTGCAAGGCAGGAGTCTCCCTTGGTTTACAAATGTCCTTGAGATTTACAACAAAGAAGTTACCTTATCAATAGCCCAATTTCCAAAGGCACATAACTCAATTCCTCAAGCCCTAATGTCACCCTCCCCTCCATAAAAACTGAAGGAGGCTGAGGTAGAAGGAAAAGTAAATAAAGTTAAATTTCTTCTAAACCTAAATCTCACTAACAAGGACGCTTGATAGCAGGAATGTGACATTCCACCAGGAGACTCCCAGTTGTCTTTATGTTAGTGCCTCATTAGAGGGAAAGCGGCCTTAGCTTGATAGTAACCAGGCCTTCAACATCCTGACAGTCTTCTTTACCCCAATAGCCCTTCTGAACACCCCTTTGTCCTCACCTACCCAACTCTTGTGTATATAACCAGCCACTCCTCACATGCTCGGCGCAGCAGCATCTCTGTCTGCCCACGGGTCCTGTCCCCGTGCTCTAATAAACCACCTTTTTGCACCAAAGCCGTCTTAAGAATTCTTTCATAGCCATCGGCTCTGAACCTCACCCCATTGAACCTCACCTAGGTTCAAGAACTTCATCAATACCTAGATGCGAAATTGCTGGGTCACATGGGAAGTGCATGTTTTGTTGGGTCCCCCCAAATTGGGTACCCCAATAATGGGCCCGTGATTAAAGGAGCGAGACTCATACAAAGTGAAGGTCAAGCAAAGCTTTATTTTGTGCCAAGCATCAGGAATCAAACTGGCCCGCCAGGACCGTGCCTCTTACAGAGAGGGCGACCCCTCCCTGCTTTCCAGACTAACTTTTATAGAGCAAAGGCCATGTGGTTGGGCCTGGCCACACACAGGTGGCCAATGAAATTGTAACACACAGAGAAAGCTGCACATTCATGCTAGGTGACCAAATGAGTTACAATTTACCCTAGTAGACATTTGATTTAGCCTATCACACCTTGGTTAGGATTGGCGCCAAAAGGCTCCCAAAGGGTGGGGGCCCATACTCCTTGGTAGCTAGGAGACAGTATGTGCCCCCACTGGTTGAATACCTCTACCTGGTCTGACCCAAGCTTGTACTTGGACTTTGTTACCTGGGACTGGTTTCCAGGACTTTTAAATAAGTTAAATAAGTTTTTAAATAAGTTCCCCTGTGGGGGGCCAGGTCAATTTAAGTTTTACAACAAAATGGCAGTTCAACCGGGGTGGGGCCACTCTGGCTGAATAGGCCCTTACAGTTTAACTTTATAAGAAACTGACAAAATGTTTTCCAAAGTGTGAGAGTTCTGCTCTTTTCACATTTTCATCAGCATCTTGTATTATCTATTAAAATTTATTAAATCATTTTAGGAGGTGTGTTAGTTTCTTTCTTTCTTTTCTTTTTTTAAAAAGATTTTATTTATTTATTTGACAGACAGAAATCACAAGTAGGCAGAGAGGCCAGCAGAGAGAGAGGGGGAAGCCGACTTCCTGCTGAGCAGTCCGGGGCTCTATCCTAGGACCTGAGCTGAAGGGCAGAGGCTTTAACCCACTGAGTCACCCAGGCGCCCCAGAGGCATGTTAGTTTCTTATCGCTGCTGTAACACACTGCCACAAATTCAGGGGCTTAGAACATGCATTTATTCTCTTGCAATTCTGGAAGCCAGAAGTCCAGAATCCATTTCACTGAGCCCAAGTCAATGTGAAAGCATGGACGCTTCCTCCTGGGGCTCTTTCTTTGCCTTTTCCAGCTTGTGGAAGGTGCCCACTATAAGGACCTATTTTATATTTTTATATTTTAGCCAGAGGCTTCCATTGAGGTTAAACAATAACCTTGTTGTTTAACCCTTAAACTGTCCCTGCTCCCCTTCCCCCAGGGGACTTACTTAAAAACAAGTCCTGGAAACCAGCCTCAGGTAACAAAATACAGATACAAGGATGGGTCAGGCAGGTGGAGACATCCGATCAGTGGGGGGTTGCATACTGTCTCCCTCGGTACCAAGGAGTATGGGCCCCACCCTTTGGGAGCCTTTTGGGCGCCAATCCCAATCAAGGTGAAATTGTAATTAAACTGGTCACCTAGAAACACTGTGCGGTTTTCTCTGTGTGTTACAATTTCATTGGCCACCTGTGCGTGGCCAGGCCCAACCGCATGGCCTCTGCCCTTAAAAGCTAGTCCGTAAAGGAGAGCGGGGTTGCCCTCTCTGTAAGAGGCGCGGCCCTGGCGGGCCAGTTTGATTCTTGATGCTTGGCGCGAAATAAAGCTTTGCTTGACCTTTGCTTTGTATCAGTCTCGCTCCTTTAATCACGGACCCATTATTGGGGCATAACACCCATGTTCCTTGGCTGACAGCCTCTTTCCTCCATCTTCAAAGGCAGCAGTGTGGCATCTTCAATTCTTTCTTTCTGTCCCCCTGCTTCCATTATCATATAACCTCTGTTCTGACTCCCTACTTGTCTTTTGTAAGGACCAATGTGATTATGTCAAGGACATCTAGATAAGCTAGGATAACTGCTCTATCTCAGGATCCTTAACTTGTTTAAGAGGGCATCGTCCTTTCTGCCATATAAGGTAACAGTCACACATTCTTGGGGTTAAGTTGTGGACGTATTTGAGGGGATGTGCGCTCTTCTACCACAGTAGGTATGTAGTGGTGATGAGGGAGCACGAGGCTGGCTGAAGACAAAGCAAAAAAAAGCTGGCACCTTGCACCCCCTCTCCATCTGCTCCCCCTCAGTCATATGTGTAGCATTCCTCAGGCACCCCTGACTGCCATAAGCGAGAAGCAAATAGTTAACTTGCAGGGATCACAATCCTGCAAGACAGGTGTCTCCCTTGGCTTACAAATGTCCTAAATCTCACTAACAAAGACTATTGATAGCAGGATTATGACATCCTACCAAAAAGTCTCCCAACTATCTTGATGTAAATGGCTGGCCTAAGGATGACATTGATCAAGCCAACATTGATCAAGCCACAAGGGCAAGGCCTCCAGTATCCTGGCACCCTGTAGGCTCTCTTTAGCATATGAAAACTCCACTGAAACCTCCCTTCCCCTCACCTTCCCCCAACTGCAGGGTACATAACTTGCCATCCATCACAACCAGGGGCAGCAGCTCTTCCTGCCCACGGGTCCTGTCCCCGTGCTTTAATAAACTACCATTTTGCACCAAAGATGTCTCAAGAATTCTTTCTTGGTCATCAGCTCCGGACCTCAGCCCACCGAACCTCACCTAGGTTCTAGAACTTCATTAGTGGTATCTCCCTATAGTCTGAATCGGTATTTTCCTAATGACTAATGCTGTTGTGCAACATTTTTTGAGTTTAATATATCTTTTTAGTGAAGTATTGTTGGGCTGGCAGAAAGGGCTACTTAAGATGGCGAAAGTTCCCGCCACAAAACCTGAACTCGGACAGGAGAACAAAGGCCCAAGCAGGAATCCGAGACCCTCTCGCCCTGGGCTCCCATGAACCAATGGGACCCTGACAAGCAAAAATCTGAGACCCCCGGCCTGGGCTCCAGTGGACCAATGGGACCCCGACAAGCAGGAGAAATATCCAAATAAGGGAAACTTGCCAAAAGACCCCTGAGCTCCCCTCGAGACCCCTTAAAAGCCCCCTCCTCCCTGCCTTGGGTGCGACTTCCGCCACTCTGCTTTCCAGAGTCGCGGAACCTCGCCGGAGGGTGCCCACCTCCTCCCAGCGCAACTTTCCTGGCTCCCCTTCTCCTGAGCCCTGAAACTTCGCCGGAGAGCGTTTTTAATAAATCTTGCCTTGCACCCACTTTGCCTGTTGTTGTGTTTATCTCGCCGAAAAACTTTACAAGTATCTGATCAAATCTTTTGCCCATTTAAAAAATTAGGGTGTTTGGTGTAGTACAATGGGAGTTTTTTGAAAGTTCTTTATATATTCTGGTTTATAAATCCTTTATCAGATAAATGCTCAAGTGGTTTTCCCCAACTGTGTCTTGTCTTTTCATGCTCCTAAAACTGGAAATTTTTCATTTTGATGAAATCCTATATGTAGCTTTGTAGACACTGAAAGGCCTGGACAAACCTCACCCCACCCGAAACTTGTTTCCGCCCAAAGTGTTATCAGCCAGCTACTTCTGCTTCTGTAAAAGTGCTTGCTCAAAGCGCGGGCTAACTAGCTACTTTCGCTTCTGTTTGAACGCTTGCTTGATGTGCGCGCGGGCTCCCAACACCAATCAACCAACACCAGGTATGATTTTTTTTAACTTGTCTGTACTCCTCCCCAAACTTGTTTGTACCTGCTTATAAAAACCCTGCATTTACTCTGCTTGGGATCTCTCAGCGTCACCGGCAACGAGTGCGTGGAGGTCCGGGTGCGAACTCGTAATAATCGACCCTTGCTGTTTGGCTTTGACTTGCGTCTCTGGTGGTCTTTTAAGGTGGGCGTACAACGCACACGGCATTACAACACCTGGTAAGTCTCTCTCCTTGGCAACATCATGGAAGTACAGGTTCCCCCATATACTTAATAGAAAATAAAATACAGTCAAGCCAGATCTCTAATTTTGGTTCTAAGTCTCCTTGTTGATACTGATGGGTAAGTAGACAATAACACTACTCCAAGAGATGCAGACAGCAAAAAGCATACTTGACAGTCTGGAAGGTAAGCTGCCAACAGCTGAAGTGGTGATTCCATCCTTGGCCAGTGTCTCTCTGAACAGAGGTCTGTGGTCCAGAGCACTGGTGTGTTAGGTCCTGGCAGAAAAGCCCTCCTTTTGGTGGATGTCTTATTCTCCCCGAAGCACTCCAAGCTGAGCTGGCATTACCTTCTCATGTATTAGGTCCAAGACTCCAAACACTGATGGCCTGGTGGGCCAGAAGGTGTGGGCAGCGCTGGTGAGTGAGTATTCACACTTTGGGGAATGAGGCAACTTGGTGCAAGTCCTGCTCTCCTCCCTACTCGTGCAGCCAGTGCCCTGGGTCCACATTCCAACCCAGAACAGAAGCTGATGCTGGGGCTCAGGACACAGGCTAGATGTGTGGAGAAGGAAGAAATATCCAAAGCTGGCAAATGGAGAGGAGGGCTGCGGGTCTCTCTCCACTATCTTGATTGGGACCTATGGCCACACAACAATTTTATCAAGAATTTAAAAATGTTACTTCAAAACTTTTCTAATCTGATGACACAACGAAAGCTTATGCAACAGATAAAATCTTGTGTTTTGAGACAAATATCCTTTTATTTCTATTAAACTGAATATACAATTATTGTTCCCCAGGTGACCAGCTTTTGTGTACTTTTTGTGTACTTTTGTGTACAGTGTGATTTCACATCAACAAAACACAGTGAAAAGGCAATTTTGTGAAGATCTAATTACAAAAATAAATAATTTATATTTTAAAAAGAATGTTGCCTTAAAAGAATATAGTTTAAGACTACTCTGTGACTGGCTACAAAGTGAGATACCATGTTTCCATTTGCCTACTGGTCTCTATTAAATATTTAATATACATACTTAAACATTTAAAAAAATTTACATCTGAAGTGAAATGGTATCTGTGTCATCCCCTTGAAAAAGACAAGTACCTTAGCCTGTCATCATATCTTTGCCATTCCCTTTTGTTATCATGTGTTTTTAATCCTATTATTAAATCTTCACAATACTCCCCAAGAATCATTTTGATCCCTGATATTTTACTAATGTACTTACTACATTCTCCTATAATCCATACAAGTTACACTGTTTTGATTTTTTTTTTTTTTTTTTGAGAGAGAGAATGAGAGAGAGCATGCAAGCAAGGAGGGGCAGAGAGGAGAGAGAGAATCCCAAGCAGGCTCTATGCCCAGAGTGGAGACCAGCATGGGGCTCCATCTCACAACCCAGAGATCATGACCTGAGGTGAAATCAAGAGTCAGATGCTCAACTGACTTGAGCCATCCAGGTGCCCTCTTTGATTTTTTTTTAAATGACTATATTTATCACTAATTCCATCAGAAATATTTTAGGGATTACAATCTATGCAAATACTTTCAACTTCCAAACGCATTTACTTCACTCACAATTGAAAGCTAGATTAAAGGGTTATAGACTTACAAGTTCTAAGTCATTTTACTTTAGGAATTTGAGGATATTAGTCCACACCATCTTCTAGAATCTGGTGCTGCTGCTGAGTCTGATATCAGCCTTACCCTCTTTGCTTTGCCTAGAAGAGTGGGCATGCTTGATTACCCAACATCCATTCCTATTTCCCAACAGAACCTTGATTTTGTCTCCATGTCCACATCACACCGAACTCCTGAGCAGCAGAGAGGAGGGAAGGAAGAAACTTGGTTTTCTGACGACCTCACTGAACTACTCATTCTGCTGGAGCTAGAGTCCTACCCAAGAATTTCTGGCTCTGCCTTTATCATTTGAGACAACTAAATTTTATTTTTATATCCTTGTAGCTCCTAGGATTTTCTGTTTATCCTTAAGAGTTCTGAAACTTTATCCAGGATATATTTTTTTGTAGGTCTCTCCTGGCCCAACACCATCATTATGTTCTGTAATTTATTTATAATTTTTCCTCCTTTTCATTTCCTGGCTGCTGCTTCTGAATCTTTCTACTAGATGGATTTTGGATCTCAGGGCACACTGCTGCATACCTTCCAAGATTTTCTCTCAATTCCTGGGGTTCTGATGGTATTTTCTAGAGCTGTAGGGGATCTATTCCTTTGAAAATTAAATTTGTATGTGTTTTTGTCATTTTAAGGAATATTAAGAGAAAAAAGGAGGCCATCATGTACTCAGTGTCACTTTATTATTATTATTATTTTTAAGATTTTATTTATTTATCAGAGAGAGGGGGAGAGAGTGAGCACAGGCAGACAGAATGGCAGGCAGAGGCAGAGGGAGAAGCAGGCTCCCTGCTGAGCAAGGAGCCCGATGTGGGACTCGATCCCAGGACGCTGGGATCATGACCTGAGCCGAAGGCAGCTGCTTAACCAACTGAGCCACCCAGGCGTCCCCAGTGTCACTTTATTTATACTTTGTAAATCTCAATGTTATATTGTTTTGCCAGTAACAGTTCATAACTGTTACATCTTTATTTCGTATTGCTATTATTTTTATTGCAGTAAAAGTCACGTAACACAAAATTTACCATTTTAGTCATTTTAAGTGTACAGTTCAGGAGTACTAAGTACATTCACATTGTTGTACAACCATCACCACCATCCATTTCCAGAACTTTTTCATCATCCAAACTCAAACTCTATACCCATTAAACAATAAATTCTCATTCCCCTCTTCCCCAAATGCCTGGTAACCACCATTTTCCCACTTTTTATAAATCGATTCTAACGACCTCATATAAGTGGAATCACAGTGTTTGTTCACTTTGAGTCTGCCTTATTTTACCTGGCTTGTCTTCAAGATCTGTCCACGTTGGAGCATGTGTCCGAATGAGCATGGGTTCTTTCCTTTATATGGCTGAATGATTTTCCATTGTGCGCCTACACCACATTATGTTTAGCCACTCATCTGTCCATTGACACTGGCTTGTTGCCATCTTCCAGCTACTGTAAATATTGCTGCTATTAACATTATACAAATACTAGTTTAAGTCATCACTTTCAATTCCTTTGGGAATATACCCAGAAGAGGAATTGCTGGATCACGTAGTAATCTTATTTTTAATTTTTTGAGGAAAATACTATTTTCCACAGCTGCACCATTCTTCAGTCTTGCCAGTAATGGATTCCAATTTCTCCATGTTCTCACGACCACTCATCTGCTGTACTGTACTGTCCTGTTTTGTTTTGACAGCAGACAAACTAATGGCTGTGAACTGCTCTTTCAATGCCTTTTTTGTTTGTTTGTTTAAGATTTTATTTATTTATTTCACAGACAGAGATCACAAGTAGGCAGAGAGGCAGGCAGAGAGGAGGCGGGGAGCAGGCTCCCAGCTGAGCAGAGAGCCCGATGTAGGGTTCGATCCCAGGACCCCGGGATCATGACCTGGGCCGAAGGCAGAGGCTTAACCTCCTGAGTCACCCAGGCACCCCTCAATGCATTTCCCTAATGTTAGGGATAGGGATTACCTTTTATCAATATGAAACAACTAATTTTGTCCTATTTAATTATTTTTATTTTGAAGTGATCCTTGTCTTATTGTAACTATGAAAGGAAAAACCTGAAACAGTCGCTCCTGTCAGGACAGTATGTTGAAAATGGAACCAGGGGGCCATTAAGGATGTGGGGCCTATGCAGTTCCACTTCCACACAAAACGCATACTTTAAGGATAGCTCAACACCAAACCGAAATATCCTGCTTCCTGCAGCCCAGACAGCAATCTGTGAATTCGACAGAAATTAGACTCTTTCAGCCAATCATAATTTTGCAAAGCAATCTAGCTAAGACTTCTACGAATTCCTCTCCTAGGAATCCTAGGAATTCCTCCACCCCCAAGGCAGAGCACTATATGGGTTTTCTCCCAAATACAGGCGTCTCTCCAAATGCAATTCCTAAGACCCCCCAAATAAATTGTTATTTGCATTTGTTTGCATTTTTTGCATTCCTTTTTGCATTTATTGTCTGACATCACACTGTGATCCCAGATTTTTTTTTTTCATATTTTTCTGGCATATTTTAGTTAATCTCTTTGTTTTGCACCTTCAAGCGCCCTTTTGTTCTAATTCTGTTTTGTAAACTGCAATGCTGGTTATTTTAAAAAAAGAAATCATTCAATCCTCAGGGAGCACCCGATCTTCACAGTACTAGTCACTGACTGATGCATTTAGGAAGCAGATTATAGTCAACGCTACAAGACAAACTTTACAATTCAAAGGAGTTATTTTTACTATTTATTTGTTTGAAGATTTTATTTATTTATTTGAGAGAGAGAGAGGGAATGAGAAGGGGGAGGGGTAGCGGGAGAGGAAAGCCCAATGCGGGACTCCATCCCAGTCAAGAACGTGGGATCATGACCTGAGCCCGAGGCAGACGCTTAACCTACTGAGCCACCCAGGCGCCCTCAGAAGAGGGTCTTCATTAGAAGACCCTCATAATGAGGACCCTCATTAGAGGGTCGTAAAAAGGGAAATGACAGGCTTGCGCTTGTGTTTGTTTTTATTTTTTTAACCCAATGTGAATGTCGGTTTAAAATACATCTTTTACAGGTTACGACACTCAGACAACTGTTTAGAAACTCAAAAACGTGTAAAATATATAAAAATAATAAACAGCCGAGAACAAAAGACCGCAATAATGAACATAGCAACGGCTCGCCGACTAGACGGGTTCCCTCCCGTCAAGGGAAGAGAAACCACAAGCTTAGTCCGGTCGAAGGATCCTGAGGAACCAAACCAGGCAGCACAGCCCGAGGAGACAAGCCGGCACAAAAGGCCGCAATATTCGCGGAAAGACCCCTGCAACGCATCTCACCACGCGCCTCAAGGGTCGGCCGCACCCTGAGGCTGACCGGAAAAGCGAGCTGGACCCTGCCTGTCCTCTGCTTCTGAGGCTCCCGTTCGGGACGCCGAGTCTGACCAGCTCCGATAAGGGCACAGGTCCTGGCTGTTTCTGCGCATTTAACCCGGAGCCGAACGAACCTTGGCATTCCAAGAATTCTTGTTGCCGCAGTTCACTCACCCACCGAGAACAAGCAGCAGGGAGTGGCTAATTTTGCACATTTTTTTTTTAAGATTTTATTTATTTATTTGACAGACAGAGATCACAGGTAGTCAGAGAGGCAGACAGAGAGAGAGAGGGAAGCAGGCTCCCCACTGAGCAGAAAGCCCGATGCAGGCCTCGATCCCAGGACCCCGAGATCATGACCTGAGCCGAAGGCAGAGGCTTTAAACCACTGAGCCACCCAGGCACCCTAATTTTTCACATTTTTAAACACATACTCACTTTTCCCGAAAAGCGCGCTCCACAGGACCGGCGGTGACAGAGGCGTTAAAGACGCGGCGGCAGCCTTCTGGGGGTTCCCAGGAAGACGGCTTTCTCCAGCCTTAGGGCTATTGGCCCATATCGGGCACCCTAGGTCGCCGTCCCGCGATGACCTCTGGGAAATAGAGTTCGTAAGGAAAAGCGCTGCCGTTCAGCCCAGGCACCGGTTTCCAAGTCTCGTGCGCAGGCGCAGTTGCGCCCGGCGGCCTGGCGGCGGTGGTGAAAAATGTCCCCAGGCTAGGTATCCTGCTTGTCTCCGGTGCGGTGCGCCGGTTGGCGTCCGGGTCGCGGCGGGCCCAGGTACAGGGTGCCGGTGAGAGCGGGCCCGGGGTGTGCAGCTCCTGCGGCGGGGCCAGGGCAGAGGGCTGGCCGCCGCGCGAGTCCCAGCCGAGTCCCAGTCGCGTGCGTCCGAGCTGCGGCGGCCTCGGCAGGTGAAGGCGGCCCGGGAAGGGGGCGTTGCCCCGGGAGCACTCCGTTCCCGCGGCCCCCCTTCCCCGGAAATCGGAGCTGTCACTGCCTGAGCCGCGGGAGCCAGCCTCGGGCAGCGCTCCTGGAGCAGTGGCCCCAGAACTGAGATTGCTGGGAGCTCTGCCCTGTTGGAGGGTTCGTGCACCCTGGGGCGGTTTTTGGCTGATCGCGTTTGTTGGTCTCTCCCCCCACCGCCCTCCAGTTTCAACTTTATTTTATGTGTATTAGTTTTTGCTATCCTTGCTGTATTGAGCTTGTGTGGCCCTGTTCTCAGAGTGAATCCTAGAGTGATTTGACTATTCTTTTTTTGTTTAATTTTGTCCTTTTGCTGAGTTACTTCCCTTTTCTCCAAAATTTAAATTCATCTCTAGCCAATGATGCTCTTTCTTTTGAGACTTGTGGGGGTTTTTTGGAGCAGGGAGAGGATGGGTAATGTTTTCGTTTATATTAAGGAGATTTGATAACTCTTTCTTCATAAAGGAAGCACCATTTCCAAGGGGAACAGAGGACTTATTTTTGGTTTGCTCTTCCGGAAAAGAACACCAATTTCCTTCAAATGTTAGTGAAGAGTGATGATAATTACCGTATTATTATATTTTGTTGTCATACATTATATCTAATTATAGAGTATGTTAGGTACAATGTAATTATTATAATTGTAGTACATCTCAAAATATTTAAGTACAGATGTGCGGAGTATTTACTTCTCTTTCGTTGAACATCTTTGTGAGCCGGGCCTTACTCTGTTAATGTCCATGGGATGGTTCTAATTCCTTAGTCTGATTTACCTTTATTCAGAAACCACTAGCTGAAAGGTAGCAGGCCGGGGACTGGAAGTAGGTTTGCCATGCACTCTGGGTTTGGGTGGCCATGCTCACGGACCCTCCAACGCAGGGATGCGTGGGCTCTCAGATTCCCTCTGGCTTTCGTCTGCAGAGTGCTCAGTGTGTGGATCTAATTTAGTCATGCCTCGTGAGGGTGGGAGTACAGACAGGATGGACAGACAGACTGCTCACAGTTTCTTTTTCCATTTCAGGAGCCTTCTCTAGGAGGGGCAGCAGGGAGGGAGAAATGGCCACAGGGTTGCTCCCAGCCCAAGCTCAGGTGAGTCAAGGCTCCTTTCTTTATCTGCTTTCTTGGTTCAGAGTTCGTGAACCCACTGAATCCGTTGTGGTTGAGCCCATGGAGGGACCCAAGGGCCTGGTGGGGTAACTCTTGAAGGAAGCTGTTTGTCTGGTGCTTGGGATCAGTCTTCTTGGGAATTCCCGGCTTAGCAGCTAAGTCCCTCTCCAGTCCTGTTCCAAAGCCACACCAGAGCTCTGTGAGGGATCTAGGTTTGTTTTTTGCCCTGTGAAGGGTGGAACCTGAGGGAGTCCGATAATTCTCTCTGTAACATTAGGAATTCAAAGAGAAAATGTATGGTCTTTACCCTTAAGGAACTGAGGACCAGTCAACTAGAGTAGTCCCTCATAGGAGTCCAGGTGATTTTTCTAGGAAGATCCAAAAAAGAGGACCTCTGAATCAGCAAGCGTGGTCAGGGATATTTCTAGTATAACTGACTCTTGAACAACACAGGGTTTCAGTGTTGCTGCGTGAACTGGGGAAGCCCAGCGGCCTCGACCCAGCCTGTCCTTGAAGGAGTTGCTGAAGGTTCCTGGTCTTGTCTCAAGAAAGAATTCAAGGACCGACCCACAACACAGCAGATGAGTGACACAATGGGAAAGTTTATTAAAGCAAAAAATATACTCTCAAGATAGGAGAGCAGATGGCCTTGAGAGAGAGAGAGGGAGCAAGCACTTTGCACCCTGGGGTTTGAGTTGCTATCTTTTATTGACAGTTGTTAACTAGGGGGTAGGATATTCATTACTTGGGCTAGGGACGTAGCGTTTCAGCTTTCTCTTCCTAACTTGGTCAGGGTTTCCTGTCCAGCCAGCTGCTATCTTGGGCCTGTGTGGTTTAATCTGGCTTGTGAAGGGCTGCCAGGGCAGCCTCTGACCTTCCCTATAGCTGGTCACGACTTCCTCGTTGCTGGCCTCCATTCTGCTAGAAGCCAACATTCTGCCTACTCTAACATACAGGCTTGGGCTCTGACCCCACCTGTCCCAAGCAGTCAGAAATCCACATACAACTTTTTTTTAAAAAGTTTTTATTTAAATTCGAGTTAGCTAACATATAGTGTAACACCGGTTTCAGGAGTGGAATTCAGTGGTTCATCAGTTACATGCAGTACCCAGTGCTCATCACAACAGGTGCTCCCTTAATGCCCCCCATCTAGCCCCACCCACCTCCCTCCAGCAACCCTGTTTGTTCTCTACAGTCAAGAGTCTCTAATGGTTTGCCTCCCCTCTTTTTCTTTTTTTTCTTTATTCCCTTATGTTCATCTGTTTTGTTTCTTAAATTCCACACGTGAGTGACATCATATGGAATTTGTTTTTCCCTGACTGACTTATTTGCTTAGCATAATACACTCTAGCTCCAGCCACATGGTGGCAAATGAGAACTCCACATATAACTTTTGACTCCTCCAAAAACTTCACCACTAACCGTAGTTAGTGTTGGCTAGAAGCCTTGCCAGTTCTGTCAATTAACACATATTTTATATGGTATATGTATTCTATACTGTGCTCTTATAATAAAGCATCCAAAGAGAAAGAAAATGTTATTAGGAAAATTAAAGGGAAGAAAAAAACACATTTACAGTACTGTATTTATTGAAAAAAAGTCTCTATATATTTGGACCTGCTCAGTTCAAACTCCTGTTATTTGAGGCTTGGACTATATTGGGAAATTTAGGGCTTATGAGCAGGACCAGATTAAAAGAGCTGGTGAAAGGAAAAGGAATCCCAGCTAGATAGGACTAGTGGTCTTGGGGGACGGATTGAGGGAAATGAAGCATCTGGTCCACCGTGTTTTCTTCCCTTCTTGGCCCTTTTGTGGCACTTAATAGAAATACAATTAAGAACACAATCTCTTCCCAACCCAGAAAACCTCTCCACAGAAGCAGGAGAGAAAGAAAACACTTTTATCATTGAATAAGTGCTCAGCCCGAATGTCACGTGCATTACAGACCATCCTCCCGAAGAGATTGTCAAGACAGAAGGCTCACTTGTATGTTGAATGGCTACAGCCCAGTTTGGACATTCGTCAGGTGACCCGTTAGGCCTGCCCACTCCCAGGAGACTGAGAGGTTGGCACATTCAAAGAGATGGCTTCCAGGCCTCCACGGAAGTGGTCCGGAGTTGTGAGCCTGGCAAGTGACTTCCTGAGCCTTTGAAAAGACTTAGAGTAGCCCCTCCTCCCCCGCCCCGCATCCATCAGGGAATTGATGGTTTCAGTTACCAGATGATCCTGCTTCCAACCTCTCCTTAGAAGGTCAGTAGTAGCCAGATACTCACTGTACCACAAGCCTGTGTCATTCTCCTCACTTCCCCTCGTGTAGGCACTTTACCCTCCTGGGCACTCCTCACACTCCTGGGCACTTTATCCTTTCACACTCCTGGGCGAGCCACCAAGAGAAACTACACCAGGTGAGCTGTTGCACCAGGGAAACTTTATTTGCAGCATATAAGATCATGCCAAATAACTTCCAAAGCCGTGACTCCCCAAGCCAGGGTGTATGGGTTCCTGTTATTTAGGGTTAAGCTGAATATTTTATTTTATTTTATTTTTTTTAAAGATTTTATTTATTTATTTGAGAGAGAAACAGTGAGAGAGAGCATGAGCAAGGAGAAGGCCAGAGAGCGAAGCAGACTCCCCATGGAGCTGGGAGCCCGATGCGGGACTCGATCCCGGTACTCCGGGATCATGACCTGAGCCGAAGGCAGTCGTCCAACCAACTGAGCCACCCAGGCGTCCCAAAGCTGAATATTTTAAAAGGGGATCCTTGTCACTGTATGTGGAGGTGGGCGTAAGGTTGCACATGCGCCTTAAGGAAACACGTCTGAACACACGTTGTATGTTATGTAAACGAGACTGTGTCCTCCTTGGGCAGAGATTGTAGTATCCTAAGGAGGTGGAGGTAATTGTCAGTCATTCTAGAGGTCACTCCACGGTCCATCTGTGCAAGGTGAGTTGGGGCTGTAGCTCAAACTGGTGTGAATGGTGTGGGACGACTGGAGAGCTTGTCAGTGAGACTCTTGTCCAAGTCGCTACTGCTGGAGGGGTGGTTTCACTTTCCATCTTGAGAGATAACTTGGAAAAAAAAGCTCAAGGAAGAATGTGGGACACAGGTCCGTGAGCACAAGCAGGTGGGCAGTCAAGATCAGATCTTGGGGTCTAGCTGTAACGATATCGCAAGCAGAAGGGTAATTACAGCACAGAAAGGTGTTTTGAGAGGGAGAGACCACAGTCACATAATTTTTGCTACAGCATATTGTCGTAGTTGTTCTGTTATGACTTGTTAATCTCTTACTCTGCCTGATTTATAAATTAAACTTTATCATAGGATTGTATTTGTAGGAAAAAAAAAAAAAGTATATGTAGGGTATAGTACGCTCCAAGTTTTAGACTTGGAGAGGGGGGTTCTTAGAACATAGCCCCTCCTGCAGAAGTGGGGACAACTGTATGTGCATTTGGAAAGGACAGAGACTTGTCTAGAGATGCTCGTAGCCCTGCATGGCAACAGGGTGACTGCTCAGCCACCCCTTTGGGGGTCTGGTCCCAGGTGAGCAGGAACGGGTTTGCCATTGCAGGAGTCTGTGACATTCAGGGACGTGGCTGTGTTCTTCAGCCAGGACGAGTGGCTGCGCCTGGACTCCGCACAGAGAACCCTGTACCGAGAGGTGATGCTGGAGAACTACGGCACCCTTGTCTCGCTGGGTAAGGACCTTTCCTCATGATGGAGAATCTGTGGAGGGAGCTTCGTGGGGCCCTCCCCAAGGAGGACACTTGGAGGGCTTGGTCACGTTCAGCCGCAGGTGGGCTCTCAGGGTGGCAGTCGCTATCCCCTCTGCTGCCAGGAGAGGCCTTGGGTTGGTAGAGTCAGTGATGGGCAGCCTTTGTGTGCTTTTGCCATACTTTGGCTCCGCACTCTGTCCCTCTGGGTCTCCTGAGAGGTTCCAGTAGAGGCATGCACAGCCAGTGCCCTGACTTTCTTCCTGAGACCACCTCCTGGCTGTCCTCAAAAAAGTTTTATCGAAGCCCCTTCTTGAAAAGATGTCTCCTTCCTTCAGCTGTCCCTCTGCCCCGGAGCCCCGGGGGCTGGATCTGTGTGCCAGGATGGCTGCTCATATCTGTACAGCAGACTCATTCTCTTCTTGCTCACAAACAGGAATCCTATTTTCCAAACCAAAGGTCATCTTCCAGTTGCAGCAAGGGGAAGACCCCTGGATGGTGGAAAATGGAGTTTCTCAAGGCCCATGTGTAGGTGAGTGACAATGATTGGGAAGTTGCCAGAGCATTTTCTCACTTCCTGGGTGCTACTGCTCAGGAGACGTGGACCAGGGCCCTCCTGAATGGGCCAGGCCGGGCTGGAAAGGCTGAGAATGGCATATTCTCTCTATCTTTCTGAGCCCTGATACAGCAGGTTCAGAGAGAGAGTTGAATTCTCCCAAAAAGGGCCCACTTGTCTCCAGAATCCTTTGTAATGTGAATGAAGAAAAGGTAACACTGTATATAATACGTAAAGGTTTGTGACTCATGTCTTCTCCTCCTTTTCTGACTGATCTTTTCTTTTTTTTTGGTTAATTTCTGTTACTTAAATTCAATTAGGCAACATATAGTACATCATCAGTTTCAGAGGTAGAGGTCAGTGATTCATCAGTCTTTTTTTTTTTTAATTTTTTAAATTATAATTCTTTTTTTTTTTTTTTTAAGAGTTTATTTATTTATTTGAGAGAGAGAGAGCATGAGAGGAGAGAGGTCAGCGGGAGCAGCAAACTTCCTGCTGAGCCGGGAGCCCGATGTCAGACTCGATCCCAGGACTCCAGGATCATGACCTGAGCCAAAAGTAGTGGCCTAACCAACTGAGCCACCCAGGTGCCCCCCTGCCCCGCTTTTTAAAAAGATTTTGACAGATAGAGACCACAAGTAGGCAGAGAGAGTAGAGGAAGCAGGCTCCCTGCTGAGCAGAGAGCTCGGTGCGGAGCTTGAGTCCAGGACCCTGGGATCATGACCTGAGTCGAAGGCAGCGGCTTTACTGAGCCACCAGGGCACCCCTCATCAGTCTTATATAACACCCCGTGCTCATCACATCCCATGCACTCCTTAATACCTATCACCCAGTTAGCCCATCCCTTATCCCCCTCGCCTCTAGCAACCCTCAGTTTGTTTCCTATAATTAAGAGTCTCTCATGGTTTTTCTCCCTCTCTGAGGACTTCCCATTCAGTTTTTGGACTGACGATTTTAAATTATTGTCCCTTTGGTTTGAACAAATTTCTATCTATACAGTACATCCCTCATTGTTCCAGCTTGGGTTTTTGTTTGACTTTTTTGGTTTGCAAATTATTACATACGGTTCGGCTAAAAAGGAAACACAGATGTATGCATATTTATATACTACAAGAGAGTGAGAAGGCAGGGGTAGCAAAATGGTCATAAATAGAATTTATGCAGAAGGTTTGCAGATGTTCAGTATGGCATTCTCCTAAATCTTTTGTGTGAAAATATTCAAAATAATACACTCCAGACCCTGGCTGCTAGGATGTATCTCTCAGTCTCTAAAACTCCTCTGGGTTGCTGGGTCCTTAAGCTCTCATTTGCCGTTCTGCTTTGTCTTTGGTTTTTGTTGTTCCTGTTATTGTCATTTTGGATTTTTTTTTCCCATCTTTGCTTTTGTTCTGTTTTGTTTTGATTCTAGCACCAGACGGTGGCTCTCTCCTTTGAGCTTTGCTTCTTATCATTTATTGTCATTTATTCCTCACATGGCAGGACATAGGTTTTCTGGGTCAGCTCAGTCCCGTGTTTCCATGCATTAGCTTTGTCTTCAGCTTTCCCCCTTTGGTTTGACTAGAATATTCTCTTGGATAATGTTTTCAGAAAGGTTCATGTGTGCTCTTTTTGTGCATGTCTAAAATATTCTTTTACCTCTCCAGTGAGAATTATGGATCTAGAATTCTGGCATCAAATTTTTTTTTTTCCCCTTCACACTTGACTTTAGTGTCTGAGTATTGAGTGTCCTTGATAAAAAGTCCTCTGTTAGCTTAATTCTTTTTCCTCTGTCTTCTGTGTAGAAATCTGATCCCCCTTTTTTTTTCATCTTCTGTCTAGAATATTATAGGATTTTTTTTTTATCTTCGGAATTTAGAAGATTCACTAGGTTGTATCAAATACCAAGGAGTTTTTGGGTTAATACCGTTATTTGGCATCACAGTGTCCTTTGCTTTGTAGAGTCAAGTCTTTTTTTCACTTCAGGGATCTTTTTTCCTATGGCATACTAACATATATTCTGTCACATTCTACCAATAATCCAAGGAAGCTAGCTGTAAAAATAATGATAAAATAAAATAGAAGTTTGGTCAGAACCTTAGAAAGTGAATGTATCTGGTAAGGGCCAGCATAGTAGCCCTGGGTGGATCTAGAATTTAGCTCTGAGCTTTCTGGTTGGTAAAGAAATCATTAGTATCCAAATTGACTGTGTTCTTCTTTTGCAAGCAGTTGAAAAAATATTAACTACTTTTAATTTATAGAAGGAATACATCGTATTGTTAAAAAAAAAGGGGGGGGGCTTGCTGCCTGGGTGGCTCAGTCGGTTAAGCTTAGGTTGTGAACCCAGGATCCTGGGATCGAGCCTCGCGTCGGGCCCCATGCTTGGCAGGGAGTCTTCTCTCTCTCTCTCTCTCTTCCCCCGTGTCAAATAAATAAACAGAATCTTTTTTTTTTTTTTTTTTTTTAAAGAGATAGACCTGAAATTTTGCCAACCAACCATGGTGAACCTTTGTTGATATTTTACTATTTATCCTCTCAGGTTATGACTATTTGAGTGTGATTGTGTTTGTGCATGAGGGAGAGAGAGACACACGGAGAGAGAGATTGATGTTACATACTGTTCTCAAACCTCTTTTTTTTTTAAAGATTTTATTCATTTATTTGACACAGAGAGAGATCACAAGTAGGCAGAGAGGCAGGCAGAGAGAGAGGGGGAAGCAGGCTGCCAAGCAGAGAGCCCGATGCTGGGCTTGATCCCAGGACCCTGAAATCCTGACCTGAGCTGAAGAAGGAGACTTAACCCACTGAGCCACCCAGGCGCACCTCTCAAACCTATTTTAAATTGTGAATGTACTTCAGCTCTTCAGCCTTCATTAAATAGAGGCCCACCTTTCTGAAAGAGCTCTATTGTATTATTAAGCCATATTTTATTAAATAATCTTCCAGAAATTTTAATTTCTAGTTTTTTCCTACTATTACGAGTGCTGTAGTGGCTTTGGAGTACAAAGGCATAATATAAAGAGAAACAGAGAAAAGGTCCAGAGAAGAAATAATTATAGTACAAAGGCATGAGTATTACCATTAAAAAAATCAAGGAGGTTGCCTCGGTGGCTCAGTGGGTTAAAGCCTCTGTCTCCGGCTCAGGTCATGGTCCCAGGGTCCTGGGATCGAGCCCCACATTGGGCTCTCTGCTCAGCGGGGAGCCTGCTTCCCTCTCTTTCTCTGTCTGCCTTTCTGCCTACTTGTGATCTCTATCAAATAAATAAATAAAATCTTTTAAAAAAATAAAGGAATATGAATTTGAAAATTCACCCAGGATTCTTTGAAAAACTATTCAACTTCATTATAATCAATGAATTACAAACTAAAGCAATGAGAAGCCATTTCCCCCTTATTACCCCAAATTAAGAAATACATATCCAGTGTTTTCCTGTTGCTCCGAGTGATACCTGAGTATCTTTTGTGGGATTTTGATGGGTGTAGTTTTTCTGCAGGATGGTCTGGCTTTATTAAAATCAATTCTAGGTTTGGAAATTTATCTTAAGGAAATAATTGTGCAGAGTTGCAATGGTGGTAGAAAGAATGTTAATAACATGAGGTATCACTGAGGAGAAGAAAGCTGAGTCACTCTTAGAAGGGGATTTATTAAATTACAATTATGTTTGTGCTTTGAAATCTTACATTGCCATTAAAATGATGGTGTAAAAAAAAATGATGGTGTCAACCTTCATTTGTTCCTATGGAGAGAAGCCTACAATTTTTTTAAGTGAAGAATAGGTAGGGGGAAGTGTAGTTTCAACCTATTTTTATTTTTCAATCGAAAGTGTTTTCTAATATCCAGAAAAATTCTGGTGAGCTGAATTCCACATCTAGCAATGATTATATTTGTGTGTTGTGTATATATATAATCGTGGTAAACTTGATTTTCGTATTTATAGTTTTCTGTATTTTCTTTATTTTTCTTACAATGATTATATGTCTCTTTTCTAGTTAAGAAAACACATTCATTCTTTTTGAAGCAGTGACACCATTCCTTGCACTGTATTCTAAGTGATCAAAAGTAGACTGGAAATTCAAGAGTGTACTCTTCCCCCAAGTTTCCCCATATCATTACATGGTACCAGTCTCCCATCGAGTGCGGGCCAGAAGCTGGATATCATCCTTCAGTCCTCTCTTTCATGTACTCAGGATATACGTACTCTTGTCATCTCTGCCTTCAGAGCATCCCAAATGTGCCCCCCTCCACTGCCATACCAGTGCAGACTGCCATCACCTCCATCCAGTCTCCCGAGTGGCTGCTCTACATCTGTCCTTGTTTACCCCCACTGCCAATGACAATCCATTTGTCGCACCACCACTGTGATCCTCTTTAAACAAAACTGTCCTGTCCCTCCTAGCCCACAGTGATCCTCTGAAGAAATTCCAAATGTCTTCCATATGGCTCCTGCGTACTTCTTTTCCTCACCTCCTAACACTGTCTTGTTCCCTCTTGCTCAGGCTACACTGGATGAATCTGGGTTCCTGGACAACTTGAAGCTGACTCTGACCTTACATTCTTTCTGACCGAATCATCTTTATACCCACGTTTTTGCATGGCCATCTCTCGTTATTGAGATCCCATCTTTAATTCTACTCTCTTATCACCCAGTTTAAAATGTCAGCTCATTTACTCTTACTGCACATCACCTTGTTTTTGTTTTCCTCGATCTCATCACCCCCAGGACTCATCATCCCTAGTTTATTTCATCACTTGGTCACTGTCAGAACCCTGCTGCTAAAATGTAAACCCTTGTGAAAACTGGATACCTGCCTGATATGTTCCCCATACTTCTGTTCTTGACCTTTGCATGGTGGCTACTCAGTAAAGAATTGCTTGAACGAGTGAGGAAATGTCCATCACGATACCACATACAGCACTCAGAGGAGTTCCACAACAGCAGTTTTCACTTATAGCCCCTCTGAAGTTTCCTTGTGGATTTACCTTGAGTGCACCAGTGACTGACGTGGGAAAGGGAGCTGAGGAGTAACACAACCCACTGAACTCAGAAGTGCTCTGTCCCCTGCTGACCCAGCTTCGTTCCTAGAGCAGGCCTGGCTGCCCTTGTTGGAGGAGCTTTCCTTGGAGCTCATCCACATACAGCTTTCTGCAGACCTCTCCACCCAGGCATGTCTCCCATGCTGCTGCTTTCTCTTGCCCTTCTTTCTCTCCATCCTTTCTTAAACATCCAGGACATATTTGTTAGCAATCCTTATATATTTTGGTATCACTTTTCTTTATTCTTAGTGCAAGGGAGACTTACCTGTTCTGTTTATTTTAGGATGGGAACGCTTATTTGAAACTACAGTTTCTGAAGAAGAAAATCAGGAAGTAATGAATAAACTCCTAGGGGACGGTCCTTTTGACTTCAAGTTGGGGAAAGCCTACATAAATGAGGACAAGCTAGGGAGGCAACAAGGCAAAAAGAACAAACCTTTCAGGAAAGTCTTAATCACCATCAAAAACACCTACATGAGGGAGAGGAGCTTTGCGAGTATTGAGCTTGGGAAAAATCTCAGTCTGAAATCACCCCTTATTAGAAAACCCAGACTTGTTTCCAGAGGAAGGAAACCCCATTCCCAGCAGTATTCAGTTCTGTTTAAACAATTGGGAGTCAATACGGTGCGCAGATGTTACAAATGTAACATCTGTGGGAAAATCTTCCTCCACAGTTCTTCCCTGAGTAAACACCAGAGAATCCATACTGGAGAGAAGCTCTACAAATGCAAGGAATGTCGGAAAGCTTTCAGCCAAAGCTCTTCTCTCACTCAGCACCTGAGAGTTCACACAGGAGAGAAACCTTACATCTGCGGCGAATGTGGGAAAGCCTTCAGTTTCACCACGTCTCTCATTGGACATCAGAGGATGCATACTGGAGAGAGACCCTATAAATGTAACGAGTGTGGCAAAACATTTAAAGGAAGCTCATCCCTGAATAATCACCAACGAATTCATACTGGAGAAAAGCCCTATAAATGTAACGAGTGTGGGAGAGCCTTTAGCCAGTGCTCATCTCTTATTCAGCATCACAGGATTCATACTGGAGAGAAACCCTATGAATGTAGTCAGTGTGGGAAAGCCTTTACTTCAATATCGCGGCTAAGTAGACACCATAGAATTCATACTGGAGAGAAACCCTTTAATTGTAATGAGTGTGGGAAAGTATTCAGTTACCACTCAGCCCTTATCATACATCAGAGAATTCACACTGGGGAGAAACCTTATGCATGTAAAGAATGTGGGAAAGCCTTTAGCCAAAGCTCTGCTCTGATACAGCATCAAAGAATTCATACAGGAGAAAAACCCTATAAATGCAATGAATGTGGGAAGGCCTTCTCATGGATTTCCCGGCTTAATATACACAACAGAATCCATACTGGAGAGAAACCGTATAACTGTAAAGAATGTGGAAAAGCCTTCAGTTCCCACTCAGCAGTTAATACTCATCGGAAAATTCACACTGGAGAGAAACCTTATAAGTGTAATGACTGTGAAAAAGCTTTCAACCAAAGCTCAGCTCTCATTCAGCACCAGAGAATTCACACTGGAGAGAAACCCTTTAACTGTAAAGTATGTGGGAAAGCCTTCCGACAAAGTTCATCCCTTATGACACATATGAGGATTCATACAGGAGAAAAGCCTTATAAATGTAAAGAATGTGGGAAGGCTTTTAGTCAGAGCTCATCCCTTACCAATCATCAGAGGACTCACACTGGAGAAAAACTATAAATAAAACACATGTGGAAAGTCTTCCAACTGAAGTTCATTTTGTACTCAATTTCAAAAAAACTCGTCCTGGGCAGAAAGTGATGAAGAGTAGTTAATTGTGAGTTAAACTTCAGAATGTAGACCTCCTCAGACATCAGAGACTTCATGATGCAGGTAACGTTAAGTGTATTAGGAAAGCTACTATGAAATGTTTTCATAGTTTTTAAGTTATCATGGCTATAAGATAGAGAATGTGTAAGATTCTTCTATCTTGTTCCTGGTGACATGTGATAAGAGCCCCCAGCTTTCGCAAGCATTACCGGGAAGCCTGTTGATTTATGTAAAAGTGCAGCCATAAAATCCAGACTTTAGATTAATCTAGGAATCTATTTTTTGAAATGACATTTGAGTGTTATGCAAGCCAGTTATACTAAGAAGAATGTTTTGGAGAAGAAATATAAGCAGGTGACCTGTAGCTACCTCACTGTCGCTAAAATATGTTCTTTAATAGTTTAAAGGCAAAACGTGTACTTGGTGGTTGTGAAAACTTTTTGGGTTATTTCTTCTTTGCTTTCCAAGCCATTTACCTGAAAAGAAAATCACTCTGTAAACTCTGCAGGCACATGGTCCTGTGTTTTCTCCCCAACAACTTGTTCCCAGCTCTGAAGCAGATCTAAACTTTATTTTAAATCACAGAATGCATGGTATTTCACTTGGTTTTATCACAAAGTGATTACCTTTGCTGCGTGAGGTTGAGAATTAAAGGTTATTCAGAGAACTACTGCTTTTGCGAGTTACTCCACTGATAAATGTGAGTGATGATCTTACAGTATAAGATGGGAGCGTGCCTCCTGGAACCCAGGCTGTGCCTCCTTCATTAAGCTCTCTGGTTACCATCCAGAAAGGCCCAGGAAGAATGTGGATCACCATTCATCCTAGCTGAGGTAAAGTGAACCAGGTATTTTCACTTCCTCCCACACTCTGAGGGCCACAAGATAGAAAATCAGACTCTTAAGTTCAGTAAATGGGCTGTTAGATTCTTCAACAAGTTAGCACATTTCTACATTTCTAAAATGTGAATAATAATTCTGGCAAGGTAAAAACAGTTATCTCCCAAGTCAGACTAAAATTGTTGAACTTTACAGAAGCAACATCCTCTAGTGTTGTCCAGTATCAACTGGAGTGGGCAAGCACTTAAGGACTGAACTACCTATTTTATTAAAACAAAGGGGGGGGATAGTTTCTTTTTCTTTGTCAAATAGTTAAAAAAATTACCTCAGAAAAGGTACTATTGGGGATAGGGACTGAGCTCAAGCCAAAAATCATTGAATTCAATGTTTGCTTCCTGGGACCAACTAATCAGTTTTACTGTTCCAGACTCATGAGGAACAAACTTTTCTGAGTCATGTAATCTTCCACTGCAGTACCTCTTTCCTCACAACCATTTTTTTAAATTCTCTAATTTCTGGGAAAATTCTAGGAAAACATAACTTCACTGTCTTTGTCCAGTTAGGTTGCCATGATAAAATACCACAGCCTGGGTGGGTTCTAAACTACCGAAATTTAATTTCTTACAGTTCTGGAGGCCAGGAAGTCCAAGATCATGGCTTCTACATGGGTGTGTTCTTGTGAGGATCCTCTTCCTGGTTCCTAGCCAGCGCCTTCTTGGATCCTCACATGGTGGAAGGGGCGAGGGAGCTCTCAGGCCTCTAATGAGGACACTAATCAAATTCATGAGGCTCTATCTGTCCTCATTATAGTCACCTCCAAAGGCCCCACCTCCTAATACTATCACCTCTAGGGGTAGGGTTTCAACAAGAATTTTGAAGGGGCACATGTTTAGATCATCATACCTCCCAGTAACAGTATAGTCCTAAAAATAATCCCTCCAAATAAATCTGAATAAAGTTACACAAAGAAAATATCAGGCCAGTTATTTTTACATTGAAGTCTCTCAAACTTGCGGGTAACAGGCTATTTGAGTCTGATGTGGGATCATCCAGAGGTGATCGTGTACATGCACAATGATTCCAGGTTAATCTGACAATATAATCTACCAAGATCTGAGAAGGAAAGTACAAGAAAGAAAAAAAAAAAACAGGCCCATATCATCCAGGAACAAAAATGTAAAAATCCTACTAAACAAAGCAAATGTAATCCAGCAGTACCTCAGCATAGTTCATACATCAGGATAAATGGAAATTTTTCATGGGAATGGGTGGGTTACTTAGCATTAGGAAACTTAGAGTGGCTGTGTACTACTGGAGCAGGTTAAAGGTTCAAAATCCATACCTTCATCTCAGTGATGACAAAGCAACCAAAACACTCAGCACCCATTCATTGTAAAAACTTAGTAAGCAGTGGAAAGTTTACTTAGCCTGGTAAAAGGGTATTTACCAAAAACCTGCAATAAAAAAATGGTAAACTATTAGAAGTAGTCATATGACAGGAGCAGTATAGAGAAATACCAAATTATTCAATAATGAATAATGGCTCTGAGAAAAACATTTCATCCACACAGAAGAAAAGTTGGATGCCTGCCCTTGCCACAAAAAGAATTCTGTGAAAGGCAAAATTGTATATCTTTTGGAAGAAGATGTAAGGAATAACTTTATGACCTCACAATAGGGAAGGATTTTTTAAAGCAGAATACAAATAAGCCATGAAATCTTTTTCTATATTTGCTCACATTAAAAAAAAGAACACCTGGTTATCAAAATATACAAAAATGGAATTGAAAAGACATAAAATAGATCTCTCCACATTTTTTGACAAACACTTAGTGTCTGGAAGGTTTAAATACTTTGTACAAATCAACTTAAAAAAAGAAAAAGACAACCTTGTAGGAAAAAAAGTGTTCTGAATACATGACTTCTTCTTTCACAAAAGAGGAAATAGAGATTTCTAAAAACATGAAAAGTGCTTAAAAATGGAAATTGCGATCACAGAGAGGATTTTATGACTTTTAAAATAGATCTTATTTTTAATTTTTTTTTTTGTTTTTTAGTAGGCTCTGTATCCAATGTGGGGCTTGAACTCACGATTCCATTATCAAGAGTCACACACTTCCTTGACTAAGCCAGCCAGGCACCCCAAATTTTATGATTTTTTTTAAGATGAGTAAAAATGAAGATGTGTGACATTACTGAGTTTTGGAACGTATGTGGAATAACTGGAATCCATTCTCCACTAGTGGGAGTGTAAATTGATATAGACCATTGGCATCCTATAAAGTTGAACTTGTGCATGTCATCAAATACAGAAGTCCCACTCCTATGTACATGATAGATAAATGTGTGTATATGAGTAGTAAGAGACATGAATAAAGATATTCTTAGCAGCACTGCTTGTAGACGCTGATGCTTGGAAGTAGTCCGAATGTCTGTTAATAGGAAAATGAATAATTTTGAAATATTAACAATGTAGAGCAGCAGTGAGAATAAGTGAACCAAAGCTATAAGCAAACATGAATTTAAAGGCCTGTTGACTTTTCAAAAGTCCTAGGAAACAACATATGGTATAATAACATGTTCTGCAATATTAAATTGATTTTAAGTGTTTATACATACAGTAAAGATACTAAAAATAGCAAGTGACTGAAAGATAAGATAGTCTAGCTATCTGTGGCAAATTTAATGGCTTAAAGCAACAATTTATTAGTACTGTTGGTTCCATATGTGAGTTCAGTTGGGCAGTTCCTACTTGGCGTCTCTAATGCATTTGTGGTCAGAAAGCAGCTGCCGTTCACCTGGGCTTGGTGTCCAGGGTGGCTGACACCCAGTGATGTCTGCTGCTGAGACCCCAGTTGGGCTTCGCACAGAAGGGTGCCTGTTCCTGAGAGGCAGTGTCCCCAGAGCCAGCACCCTAAAGGATCTACACTGAAAGTGCCGATCTTAGAACTCAGCTTTGGAAGTCATATGACATCAATTCTGTATTCTCTTGGTGAAAAATGGTATATGAATGTGGTCCAGATTCAAGGGGAGAAACCGATACAAGGATATAAATACCAGGGTTATGGTTCATTGGGATGATATTTGGAGACCAGCTACCATGCAAACACACAATTCAGGATGGTGATTGCCTCTGGCTGTCAGGTAAGGAAGTGACTTGGGGAGAAGCCTGGGGTTCCTCAGCTTGCCTGATGCCCGAGAGAGCCTGCCTTCTCAGGAAAAGGTTACCCAGGCCAGCCAGAATGAGGATCAGTAGGAAGGCCAGTGTGTATATCAGTAAAAATGATTAAATTGAGTTTTTTGCCGCAACTCTGTACTGGGTCATTTAAAGTAGGATAAAACAGATCTTTACTGCCAGATCACCCTAGGTGAAGTGCACATCAAGTTTAAGAGGTTGTATTCAAGGGCCATTTCAAGGTCATAACTTTTTTTAAAAAAAGATTTTTATTTATTTTTTTAAATAGAGATCACAAGTAGACAGGCAGGCAGGCAGAGAGGAAGGGAAGCAGGCTCCCTGCTGAGCAGAGAACCTGATGTGGGGCCTGATCCCAGGACCCTGACATCATGACCTGAGCCGAAGGCAGAGGCTTTAACCCACTGAGCCACCCAGGTGCCCCTCAAGGTCATAACTTTTTTAAAAAAAAAATTATTATTTTAGAAGAGAGTAAAGAGAGCAGGGGGAAGGGTAGAGTGAGAGGGAGAATCTCAAGCAGACTCCATGCTCAGCAAGAAGCCTGACTCGAGGCTCAATCCCTTGAGATCATAACCTGAGCTGAAACCCAGAGTCCGGTGCTCAACCAGCTGTGCCCTCAAGGTCATAACATTCTTTTGGCCACTGTTGAATTTAAACATGCCTCCTCAACAAAACTATGAACACCTCCCTTTCCTGTCTATACGTCCCCTTCCCATTCATCTCCCTAGATCACCAGATGAAGAGAGATGGTTCCTATCCCAAGTCAGGAAACACATACTAAAGTAAAACTAGTTTACTAAAGTAAACTAGACAGAAGAGAACACATTCCATTTTTATACCTTTCTAATGGGCCATCTTCAAAGCAACCTGAAAAGGAATATGCTCTACCTTTTATAATAGAATTGACATGCCTGATACATTGAATTTATAGTGTTCATACTAATTAAATTATTTAAAATGTCCACCCTTCAGGTGGGTTGGGCCCTTCTCTTACCAAACCCATTTTCTCATGAAGAGCTCTGTGAAATGAATAGGCTCATTTTTTCCCCCGTAGACTGTTCCTCCATTGGCTTTGTCCAGTGTTTTCCACATGGTTAGGTTTATGCTGGGAGGAAAACTACCAAAGCAATATTGTATTCTCAGTTCATGGTCTTATCACATTGGGAGACTTGTGATGTTGGTAATTTCAGCCTCACCTTGGTCGAGGTTGTGTCTGCCTGATTTCCCACTCTAAAGTCACTGTTTTTCTCTTCACAGTCATTAGTATTTTGACAGGTGATCCGATTAGTGTATGCATGTACGCCTGTACTAGAAAATCTCACCTCCACCAGTTTTAGCATCTATAGATGACACTGGCTTTATTATCATCACAATGGCTTCCACATAGAGATCTCATAGTTCTGTCATTTCTTATACCTTTATTAATTGGCCTTCTACTTTAGGGAAGTGTTTTATCTTCGGTTTTTATGACTGGAAGCATGGGTTCTTATTTTATTTAATAGACTGTAATCTGCTAATATCTTTGTGTATGTTGATGCTGAAATTGTCCCAGTCTTGGCCTCGAGAGACCCTGCAAGCCTGTTTCTGTGTCCTTTCTGTCGCAGGCTTGAGTCCGTATCTAAAATCTGTAAGTTGCGTAAACCTACTTCTGTCTTGTAGCAACATATGACTTCTTGACTGGATGACTTAGGGGTTGGAGGAGGAATTGTGGAGTCAAAACATTTGGGGGGATTTTCTCTCTTTTCTTGCAGGATCTTCTGTTTCCTCCTCTTGCTACTTTCCCCCTTGACACATGGCTTCCACATTGCTGTCTTTCCATTAACAATATTCTCCGCATAAAGCATTATCTTTCTGTGGATGTCTCCTCACCTCACCTGTATTTTTTTAAAACTTTTTTAATATTTTAAATGTCATTTAAAATATTTAAACTTAAAAATAATATTTTAAATAATATTTTTAAAAAATATTTATAGGACTTGTCACTATAACCATGTTTAAGTGTACAATTTAGTGGTATTGAGGATATTCACAATATTTTGTAACCATCACCACAATCTATTTCCAGAAACTTTCATCACCTCAAACAGAAGCTCCACACCCATTAAGTAGTAATTCCCCCGTATTCCCTGCTGCCAACCCCAGTCACCTCTTTTTTTTTTTTTTAATTCTTTTTTAAAATTTATTTGACAGAGAGAGATCACAAGTAGAGAGGCAGGCAGAGAGAGAGGAAGGAAAGCAGGCTCCCTGCTGAGCAGAGAGCCCAATGCGGGGCTCGATTCCAGGACCCTGGGATCATGACCTGAGCTGAAGACAGAGGCTTTAACCCACTGAGCCAGACCCTGGGATCATGACCTGAGCTGAAGGCAGAGGCTTTAACCCACTGAGCCACCCAGGCGCCCCGCCTGGTCACCTCTTATTCTCCTTGTGCCTCTCTGAATTTGCTTATTTTAGATTATATAAGTTGAATCATATATTTGTCCTTCTGCGTCTGGCTGATTTCACTTAGCATAATGTCTTCAAGGTTCATCCACATTATAGCAGGTGTCAGGATTTCCTTCCTTTTTAAGACTAAGTAATGTTCCATTGTAAATAACCATCCCATTTTATTTATCCATTTATGTGCTGATGGACATTTGGGTCGTTTGCACATTTTGGCGATCTGGAACAATGCTGCCATGAACATTTGTGTACAAGTGTTTGTGTGGACATTTCTCTTGGGTAGATACTTAAGAGTGGGATTGTGGAGTCACATGAGGGGTGGATATTATAGCCAAACTCTTTGCCACTGTGGTTGATCAGCAACATGTGAAGGTTCCGGTTCCAATATGGGTGGTTCTACATCTCTGCCAACACTTGGTATTTTCTGGCTTCCTTCTGTAATAGTCACACTCAAATGTGTGAAGTGGTGTCTCATGCTGGTCATAATTTGCATTGCCCTGATGACTAGTGATGTAGAAGCTCTCTTTTATAAGATTTTTGCCCATTTTTATATCTTTTGTTGAGAAATGTTCTGTTCAAATCCTTTGCCCATGTTTGGAATAGACTGTTCTGTTGTCGAGTTATAGGAGTTGTTTAAATATCCTGCATGTACTCTGAAGCACTATTCTGTTCCCTTCTACACCTGTACAGTTTTGCTGTTTTCACACACAGAGTGTACTTTCTCTTCCTGGTGGTGGTTTTATACCCATTTTAGGAACACTACTGCCTCTTTCACTACTACCTCTTTCCTCTGCCATATCCTTTGTTGTTTTTCCAAAGGCTGTGATGGGAATTTCAGGTTTATACCATCATCACTACCTCATCTACCCAAAGAAACATTTCAGTTATCTTCCCAAACAACTACACATCATGTCTGCCCCATTTTTATTTCTCTCTATCTTTAAGTGCCTACTGTGTACCATCGTGCTCAAGACAGAACACACCCACTGTCATGCCTGTGGCAAGAGGTCTAAAAGCTGCTCTGTAATAATCACAGTTGCTTCGTGATCTCTGCTTCAGTGGAAAGACATGGGCTCAGTTGGAAGAGCATGCAGCTCTTGATCTCAGGGTCATGAGTTCAAGTCCCACGTTAGGAGTGGAGCCTACTTAAAGATATGAGCAAAAGAAAACAAGCTGGCAAGAATTCAATTTCTTTTAAGCAAATTATATACAATAAAAAATTGTATACAAAAAATGTAAGTTTTCATGACTCCATAAATTGATAGGGTTGTAATGGAATTACCCTTCGGGCCCCTCTGTTCCAACACCATCTTGCTCAAGCATCTCTTTGCTTGGGTCACTTGGGTTATTTTTCCTAAACATTTGCCATCCCTTTTGAATGCTATAATACACTTTAAACTTCTATGGGAGTTCATATAAGGCAAGAAGATATGAATACTTTATGGAGTGTTTCTTTGAGAACATTCAGGTTCACAGTAGAATCTAGGTGGCATTTTCCACAGTATACCCCATGTCCCCAAGTCCAGTGGGTCCAGTGGGCTCTATTCCACATTGTCCAGGAACAGACCATGGACTTCTGAGCTAGCCCCAGTCTCTCAGCCGATTCCTTTGACCCTTTGGTTAACTCTCAGCATGGCAGTCAAAGTCATCACTTAGAAATGGACATCAGAGGATGGACAAGGGAGACCCTGGGGTCCTGAGGCCTCTGCCCTGCCTGTCGCTGGGATTCTGCAGGAGGCTCTTGGTCATGTTGCAAGAAGGAATTCAAGGAGAGATGGGACACGCAGTTGAGCAGTGTAAGTGGGAAAGTTTATTTGAGTGAGAGTATGCTCCCCCCAGCAGGGGAGCACGAGGGGAAGCTAGGTTTGGGTCTCTACATCTTTTACTGACAGTTCTTAACTAAGGGTGGAATATGTATTACTTGGGGAGAAGATTTCTTGCAGAACAGAGTTTCTCACCTTTTCTCCCTTACCTGATCAGGGTCTCCAGCCTTCTTTGTCTTGGGCCTGTCTGCTTTGATTTGGCTTCCTGTGGCTTTGTTTTGGGTACTGCTGTCCAGACAGGTTTCTAATATCCCCCATAGCTGACCCTGACTTCCCCCTCCCCTGTTTGCTGACATCCAGCAGCCTATTAACCCCTAACTAACTGCCTACTCTAACATCTCCACTGCTCAGAACATTCTCTTTCAGAGTAAGATCCAGTGACCATGACCAGTAAGAGCCTGCACATTCTAGTCTTCTTGCCTCTGATCTCGCCTGTACTTCTTTCTGCCTGCTTCCTTAATGTGTCTTCAGCAGGCCAGGAGTGCTCCCACCTCTGGGCATTTGCTTTTCAGCCTGCCAGAAAGCCTTCCCACAGATCCTTAACTGGGCTTACTATCTCTCTGCAGATCTTTTTTCAATGTCACCTTCTCAGTAAGACGTTTCATAAACACTTTCTGTAACATTGCAGTAGCAACCCCCCCGCAACTAGGGTTACCGTTCCCCCTTTCCTGTTCTCATTAGTGCTCATCACTCCCTAAAAACATACCATTTATTATTCTAGTTCATCATCTTTCTTCCCTCTCCTTCTGGAGAATTTAAGCTGCACGAATGTAGAGGTTTTGAGAGTTTTGTTTAACGCGTATTTCTGGCATCTAGAACAATGCCAGGAGCAAGAGAGGTGTTGAAGATTTTTGTTGTTGTTGTTGAATGAGTGAATAGTAGAATCTTATACAGTAGTGATAATGGATGAATTTCGCATGTATCAAGATAGGTGAATCTAAAAGTTGTCAAAGAGTGATCTCTGAGGCTAAGTTTCCCCTTCACCAAACAAAGACTTAGAGTTTCATATGGAATCTTAAACCAGCCAACCAGGAGCTGGGTGATCATCATTAGGTAATCTGCCTGATAAATCTTTGCCATCTTCTTTAGGTAAACTAACCTTGCAATAAGCAATCCACTTTTTGCCTAAAATACTTTCCTTGTTCCTGCTCCCTTCTGCCTATAAAAGGGTTGCATGTAGTACTTCTTGGAGTTCCTTCCTACCTGCTAGGATGCTACCTGGTTCAAGAATCACTGAATAAAGCAATAAAATTTTTTTAAAAGATATTATTTATTTATTTGACAGAGAGGAATCACAAGTAGGACAAGTAGGCAGAGAGGCAGGCAGAGAGAGAGGAAGGAAAGCAGGCCCCCCGCTGAGCAGAGAGCCCAACGCGGGACTCCATCCCAGGACCCTGAGATCATGACCTGAGCCGAAGGCAGCGGCTTAACCCACTGAGCCACCCAGGTGCCCAAAGCAATAAAATTTTTAAAATACACTCGATTTTTTTTTTTTTTTCAAACAGCGGTCAAGTTGAGCATATGTCACAGCAGATTCCATCTATATAAAGATCAAAATCCTTGCAAAAATAAACACTTATTGTGGAATATAATACCATCAAGCTAAGCAAGGTAAATGCTTAGCACAATTTAGACAAAGGACAAGAGAGCATTGCGGACAGGGCTTCAGAAATTCTGGTCAAACACCTTTTTAAGCAAAGGTTGGGTATGTGGGTGTTGGTTTCTTAAACTGTAGCTATGCATTCATCACCTTCTGAGTATGGTAGGCATTAAAATAAAAATTATCCTAACTAGCTGGTGGGGGGCCATGGCGCACATCCTTCTAAAGGCGTCTAAATTCGGGTTTTGCTTTTTCAAATTACCTTGCCGGTCTAGCACAATAAGCCCCAGGGCGGATGCAGCCAGCCAGCACCGGGAGGACACGGTTCGCTCTACTAGTCAGCGCACCTTCGCGCTGCGGCGGACCTCCCGGGGCGGAGGGTGGGGTGGGGGGACGGACAGCAGGTCCCGTGAGCTCGCAGCGGGAGGGAAAGGGCATCTCCCGGGGCTCGCCAGGCCGCCTTCTGGGAAATGTAGTCCGCGCGCGGCGGAGGCATGCCGGGAGTGGTAGTCCCGGGGCTCGCGGGGTTGCGGGACGGCTCCAGGCCTTTCTCGGGCCGGTGGCGGAGGCGACCCTGGCTGCGCTGTGGCGGCCTGTCTGGGGCGGAGATCTGCCGGGGGCCTCTTCCGCGCGGCGGTGGAGCCAGCGCCTGTACCGGGCTGGGTGGGGGGCGCGGCGTTGGGTTTGGGAGCGCGGAGCCGGGAGGGGCCGCGCGCGGACCCCGGGAGACGCGGCGCGGCCCGTGGGTCAGGGGCCAGTCCCCGCGGCCCCCGCTGCGGTGCGTTGCGGGCGTCGCAGGTCCGCGGGAGACGCGCGGGGAGGGAGCGCCCTGCCAGGTGAGCTGGAGCGTCCCCGGACTGCTGCGGGCGGGGGTCGGGGGTGGGGGGGCTGTCTTCTCGGAGACCTCTCTGGGATGGAAAAACAATAGCTCGTTCCCGCCGAGCGCGAGCACGCGGTGTGCCCGGCAGTGGGCCGGCGCCTTGGATGAATGAACTCATCTCATCCTTCGGGATTTATGCCCTGAAAAGTGGCTGCGCGCTGCCCCCAGTTTACAGACGGAGGAACGGGCAGAGTGGCCAGCTAATTTGCCACATTTAGCGAGGGCCCTGGGCCCGAACAAGGATTCCCTTCCTGCCCGTTACTGACCATTTTTGTTTCTCGGGCAGGTCGCTCCGACTCCCTAAGTTCTCAGCCTCCCTGGCATCTGTAAAATAGGGTAGCATTACTTTCTAGAGTCCTGGCAAGGTTTAGAAAGAATACATGCCAAGCACCCCCGATTCTGCTGCGGAGGAGGTGTGCATCTTGGAGTGTCTGCGGTTACCCCTACAGCAGCTTCCCCAACCTCGCTGAGGTGCCCCAGCCCCAGATGACACCCCACACTCAGCTAACCGGGCTCTCATGCCGGGTGCTGCTCCCCGAAGAGCCCTCGGGCAAACCCAGGCGGCCAGTGCAGGCAGCTGTGGCGGGGCCCTCCTCTGACACTGGTCTGGCTGTTCCAGGCCCCCGTTTCCTGTGTCCTCCCAAGTGGGGTTTGTGTGTGAGAAGCAGGGCTGTTTCCAGCTGGGTGCTCTCCCAGTAGACCCCTGTGGAATGTGTGTTTAGGAGGGGCTGCCAAGCAACAATCTGGGGTGCATCCCTGCCAGAGGGAGCGTTTTAAACACATTCCTGTGGGTGCGGTAAGATCGGGCCACAGGCAGGGGCGGGGGTGGGGCGAGGAAGGTTTTCGGGCTGTGTTATATCCGGGACTCATGCAGCACTCCAGGCAGGGGCCACTCAGGGAAAGCACCTGGGTGGGTCATGAGCAGAGAGACAAGGCAGATGTGGACAAGTGCCTTTACTGTGGCTTTTTCTGGAAGGAAAGTGCTAGGTGGGGCAGGCTGACTGAGGATTGGCTGCCTGTGTTTGAAAGTGGCAGCCAGGGAAATTCATGTTCATTGTAGGTTTTACAGCATGCGCGGTTTAAGGCTTCCCTAAGGCTAGGGAAATTTGCAGGCTGCTGAGTCACAGCTAGTAGACCTTAGGTGACAGTATAGCATCACCTTACAACAATTAGAATATCGTTAATGCAGGAAGATGGAGATGGGCGAATTGTCTTAGAGCTTCATTGGCTTGGTAAGCACGTGTTTTACTTGGTCTGCATCTTTGATGTGCTGTGGCTTTGTTGGGACCCGGTAGACATTACGGGGGTCGGAACTTCCTCTCTCCCAGCCATCCCTTCACACCACAGTTCCTCATGACACCTGTTCTTCTCCAGACCTACCCTGTCAGCGGTCTGCACTCCCTTGATAGGAAAACTGAGAAGGAAAGAATGGCCATGGATTTGCTGCCCACTAAGGTGACAGTAAGTGAAGTTTGTCTTTTTCATAAATTGTTTTCTGGGTTTAGAGATGGTGGAGGTGTTTCCATTCTTTGGGTACTTTTCTCTCCAGAGAAAACTGGGGGGTGGGGGGAATCTAGAGCTTTTTAAGTTTTCCCCAGGATGCAGGATTCATGGAGGGAGTGCTGAGGAATGTGCCTCCTCTGTCCCCAGGTCACTCTTAATTCACCCTAACCTCATTCGATGACCCAGGATTGAGTTAGCTCTGAATACATGTTTCTGGCTACAATAAACACTTGGTGCGCAATATTGCATATTAGACGGTCTTTGTCGTCACAGAGGATATAGTCTCACTTGGGGCAAAGACATGGAAGGAGCAAAGACACCCTCAGCGAACATTTGTTAAGAAACCGACTATGCATGGGATGCTATACAGAGCATGGGAGTTAAAAAAAGGAAAGGCAGTATTTCTGTCTTCAGGGAGTTCTTGGCATTGACCTTAGGAAATGATTCAGTGTCCAAGAAGAGTCAGGAAAAGATCCTGGGTGTGGGATCATTTCAAGCTGGTACTGAAGGCCAGGGCTGCTGGTGGTAGGCATCCTGGAAGGAGCCCCGCTGAGCTTGGGCCCTGAGGCCAGCCCTGGAGAGGACAGAGGACTGGGAGTTCTGTGTCAGGCGTAGCTCTGACGGCATACTATCTACATGTCCTCCTTCTGGACCCGACTGATGTCTCTGTCTCTAAATCTTGTCCCCTGTCTCCCCTCTTGGGCTCTTCTTGCTCTTTGCCCTTTTGACATCCATTTTCATTACCTTAACCTTCTAAAGATCTTTCCCAAATCTCCTCAGAGATTTGGGAAACAGCCTGAGGAGACTGGAGCTTTTCCCTAAAGATACAGTCTGTCATTCCCAAACTTTTAGGGAATTTTTCCCACATGGAGGTCACAGCTTTCGCCCAGTGCCAGCTCCTGTTCCTTCTGTGGATTTTCTGTTCTGCCATCCCCAAAGGCTCTGTTTTCACTGGCTGCTTTCCCCCAAAGTAGTGTTAGTTTACAGGTTACAAATGTGGACCCTGGAACTTGAGTTCTTAAGTTCATAACCGAGCTAGGGATGTGACCGTGGCAAGTTATTTTCCATGTGCATCATTTCCTCATTTGTAAGCAGGATTAATAAAATGCTCAAATTAATAAAATGATCAAACCTTGTTTGATCTGTTCAGGAGGACTGAATATTTTTATTTTACCGGTGAGGAAGTTGAGGCATGGAGAAGCAAATAACTTGACCAAGGTCTCCCAGCTAGCCTTGACCCCAAACAAGGCCACCTATACAGTTAACATTAGGCTCCAAGAAAGTATATGTAAAATGCTGAGACCAGTGCATGGTGCATATTAATGCTCAGTAAATGCTTGCTCTTACTACTGTTTTTTATCATCATAAACAGCAACAGCATTATTTTAGGACTGCCAAATTTGGTAAGCCTCTTGCCATTAGCTTAGGCTTTGCTTTGATTCTCGAATGACAAGGAGACGGGTGTTTCAGGAAGCCAGAATGTAAAGAGCAGCAAAACTCAGTGCAGAGCAATATCTAGCAATGACCGGGCTGCTCTCTGCCCAGAGGGAGGGCTCTTCACTGAGCTCTCCCATACCCATGAGCTTGGTCGTAGCTAAGGGAAGCTGGAGAGGAGGGTCTTTGGAACCCAGAGCCAGGTTTTTTCTTTTTTTGGCCACTTATTTACTGAAAACCAAAGATTTGAAAGCAAACAGAATAAGATGTTCGTATGAAATACAGAGCATCCGTGCCTAAATGCTTCTCATCAGAAACAATAGAATGACATTTTATGTGAGAGAAAGAAAGAAAACCTCAACCCAGATTCTATAACCAACAAAAGTAGCCTTTAAGAATGAAGAGGGAGGGAAGTTCTTCGGGCTGAAAGGAAATAATGGCAGATGGGAGCTCTCATCTTGGCAAGGAAGTGAAGAGCTTTAGAAATGGAGCCTATAAATATAAATGTAGACATACTTTTTCCTCTCAGTTTCTTTAAAATGTCTACGATTGTTTAGAGAAAAATATACTGAATGATGGGATACAGTGCATATGACAGCCGTGGATCTAGAGTACATTTGTGTCTGGACCGGAAAAGCTCTGTCTTTATCTCTGAGGATGCCTGAGTGGATTATTTTTGACCCTGGGCACAATAAAGGCAGTGGATGTGTTGTTTAAGATCCCAGTGCCCCTGGCTACCCCCAGGGTCATCTTCTTCACTGACCATTGACAGCTGGCCTACATGGTTTGACAAGCCTTCCTTGATACACAAAAGGCCCCTGCTCAGAGTTTCCCCTCTGAGCTCTCCTGAATCTAAATTCCTTCTATAAAATCCAAGGACACGCCTCATCCGTGTGTGCAAATAAAGGGAGATTGCACATGGAACACCTCTCAGTCCTCCAGGGCCTCAGTGCACTCTGTATTGTTGCACTGTAGCCATTGCCTCCCTGAGTGTGCCTGGTGAGGTCTGGTGAGTCCTGTCAACTATCCGAAGTGAGAGCATCTTTCTAACAAGGACAGCATGAGGAAGGGGTAGTGGAAATTCCCATATACTCACACAGTTCTTGCATTCTATGTGAAATCAAATGTTAGCTCTAACTAGACCATAAACTAAGAAGGTATATTATAATTCTCAGAGCAACCACTACGAAGGCAAAGAGGTAGAGCTGAAAACTCAATGCACAAACTAAAATGAATCAAAAACATTTCAAAACAAATTCACGCAGCCTGTTAAACAATGTAAGAGTACAGAGTAATAAACAAAAGATTTCTTTCCCACCCCTCCACAAACATGAAAGAATAATGAGGGTGGACAGCTGGTTGTAGTCTTCCAAATGTATCTGGATGGGTGGATGGATGGATGGAGAGATAATTTTTCAACAACTATGGATTGTTTTGCAGCTCGATTTTTCATATGAATCAGCAGTGTATCAATGTCAGATTCCAAGGTCAGCCATATAGATCCACCTCATCCTATTTAAGTGTTGTATATATATAAACCATTTCATGGAATCAGGGTCCTATCATTTGCTTATCCATTCCTTCATTAATAGATTTATAGGTGGTCTTTAGTTTTTCACCACTGTATTAGTTTCCTATTGCTCCTGTAACAACTTGCCACAATACAGTGGCTTAAAACCACATAAATGTCTTCTGCAGTTCTGGAGGTCCAGAGGCTGAAATCAGTTTCACTGGCTTAACGTCAAGTTCTTAGCATGGCTGGTTCTTTCTGGAAGTTCTTGGGGGAAATCTGTTTTCAGGCCTTGTTTGCATTTTTGGGTGGCAGCCTGCGTTCCTTGGCTTGGGGTCCTTTCATCCGTCTTCAAAGTGTATGACTTCAGTCTCTTTCTGTCCTCATGTCACTACCTTGTTCTCTTCTGACTGTGACTCCTCTTGGGTCCTAACAGGGATCACTGTGATTATACTGGATCCACCTGGATAATCAGGCTCTTCCCATCTCAGAATCCCTTAGGGGAGTCTGGGTGGCCCAGTCAGTTAAGTGTCCAACTCTTGAGCTCAGATCATGATCTTGGGGTTATGAGTTCAAGCCTCAGACTAAGCTCCACGCTAGGCATGGAACCAACTAAAAAAAAAAGATCTTCAGAGTCCTTTTATTTTTTTATTAAAAAAAATTTTTTAAAGAAAAAAATAGAAAGCATAAAGTGGAGGGTGGGGTGGTGGTCAGGCAGAGGGAGAGGGCGAATCTTTTTTTTTTTTTTTAAGATTTTTTTTTTAAGATTTTATTTATTTATTTGACAGAGGGAGAGAGATCACAAGTAGGCAGAGCAGCAGGCAGAGAGGAGGGAAAGCAGGCTCCCTGCTGAGCAGAGAGCCCAATGTGGGGCTCCATCCCAGGACCCTGAGACCATGACCCAAGCTGAAGGCAGAGGCTCAACCCACTGAGCCACCCAGGTACCCCGAGAGGGAGAATCTTAAGGAGACACCCTGCTTAGCATAGAGCCTGACATGGGGCTTGATGTCAATGATCCTGAGATCATGACCTGAGCTGAGATCAAGAGTCAGACACTTAACCAACTGAGCCACCCAGGTGCCCCCAGAGTCCTTTTAGTCATATATGTATCTCACTATATATATATATAGTGATATAGTGTTCATAGGTTCATTACTCAGCCTACCACAACTGTTGGCATGTAAGTTGAGTTCCAGTGAACATCCTCGAACAAATATCCCTATCCAGTTGTGTGAGAATTTCTTATAGTCGAATCCTAAAAGTAGAATCACAAGGTCAAAATGTGTCATTTTCCGCGTTCCAACCCTTTCATACAAGAGGCATCTGGCCAACCTCTGCTTTGGGGTATAATGGGGTTCTCTTGCAAGAATTTCCTTCTCTCATAGTTCCCTTTGGCACCTGTGTAGTCTTGCAGGTCCTTTACATCTTTTTTGTCTCCACAGACTGTGGAAACCCGTGTGACAGACAGTCTAGCTTAGAGTATAGCTCTTAGACAGTATAGCTCTGTCTGCCTGAATTCAGTTTCAATCTCCACCAATTTCTAACAGAGTTACCTTGGGAGGTGACATCACCTTTTGAGATGTTTCTTCATCTGCAAAATGATTTAATTATAGCATCTTCTTAATAGGATTTCTCTGAAATTCAGCGAAGATACCGTGTACAAAGCTCCTGTCATAGTCCCTAACATACAAGTACCCAGTAAACAAGAACTAATGATATTCTTACAATTTGCTTTACAGCTCAGAAATCCCTTTTCATTTCTGTTCTGCTAATGGCATTTCCACAGTTTTATGGCCTTGCTCTAAGTGTCTTCTGATCTGCACCCCCACCCCCCACCCTACTTTCATTTAATTTGGATTTTGAGTGAGAGGGAGGTGAGTGTACGTGCTCAGTTACTCTGACAGGTCCCAGGCCGAGATTGAAATTCCCCGTTGGCAGGGGCAGCCTTTACCCCCCCCACCCTCCCAGAACGTGGCCCGCAGTGGGTTCCCAATAGATATTTGTGACCTAGTTGCTGGGTGGTCCCCAAAATAACATAAAAAGTTAAGGTGAAATACTTTGAATCCTGGGACATTTTCAGGATTGGTTGCTACACATCCCCACACCAGCCCTGTACCTACTGAGCAGTGGAGAAGCTGGTCCCACTGAGAAGGAATGGATTTCCTGTTGCAGGAGTCTGTGACATTCAGGGACGTGGCCGTGCTCTTCAGCCAGGATGAGTGGCTGCACCTGGACGCCACACAGAGAACCCTGTACCGGGAGGTGATGCTGGAGAACTACGGCACCCTCGTCTCGCTGGGTAAGGAGGCTTGTCTATAAGGAAGAATCTGCCAGGGGAGCCGCCTCTTTGGGGTTCAGAGTCTGCAGCTTCTCCTGTGCCGTGCCCCGGAGAAGGACGAATCTCTGTGAAGTAGAAAGTGTGTGTTTGATGTCAGGCCGCCCTTCACGCTGTGCTCTTCTCCTTCCTCTGGCTTCCTCCCACCCCGCCTCCTGCCCCCTGTTCTCATCCAATTCTTGGGTCCCCATTTAGCGTCTGAGAAACTTACAGGACTCCCATGTTAGAGACATTCATAGCTGGGGGCCCCCTATTGTTTCTGAACCGAGCCCTGCCTCCTGCTCCATCCCTGAGAGCCCGGGACCCTCAGAAGTGCTGGTGCTGCCTGCTGTGCCTCCCTTCTCTGCACTGTGAGCTCTGGGGTTGCCCTTCAAGGCCCCCCCGTTCCAACCCCGTTCCTTTCCTCACGAGCAGGGATTCCGTGCTCAACACCGAAGGTGATCTGCCAATTGCAACAAGGAGAAGACCCCTGCCTGGTGGATAGGGAATTTCCTCAAGATGCTTCTCTAGGTGAGTAAGTGTCCAGGAAATGGGCTCAGGGTGTTTTGTACATGAGTCCACCATGAGGAAGCAGTGTTGGGAGAACTTGCCTGGAAACTATGAGCCTGGGCCTCCTGACTGGAGGCTCTGTGGTTGTGATGGTATTCTTGGCTCAAGAAAGCCCTTGTGTAGACCTCTTTCTTCTCCTCCTTAACACGCCACACATTCTCAACCTCTTTTCCTTTCCTGTGGCTTTACTCCCTCCCTGCTGCCATCTTGGCCTGTTGGCTTTCATGGATTTCTTCCAATCTGCCTTTACATGCATTCATGCCTGGCAGATTTTAAATACTTTACACCTTCTGTCTCAAATTCTTTGTAATTTCTTTCACCAACCACATATTTCAGAGTTGTCAATGCTCCCATGTCTCTGATTTCTTAGCTCAACATTTCCCTTTTATCTTCAGGGAGATTGGGCTCTCCTATCCCACTGTTAGAGGCAACCAGCTCTCCTTGACCACTGTAGCCTTTCCTGCTCAGGGGTTGGCACACATTTCCTACAACGGACCAGATGGTAAATAGTTTGGCTTGGGAACCGGGGGGCCTCTACTGCAACCCTTTAACTCCCCATCCGTAATGCAGACGCAGTCAGAGATAGTGGTACCTGGATTGGTGTGGTGGCCTTCCAGCAACAGCAGCTGGAGTTGGTCCCAAGATCTGTAGTGTACACATCCTCTTCTAGTCCTGGCTAGTCTCACTGGTCTTTATCCTAAAACTGTAGGTGGTTAGAGCTAGAGGATCACTTGAAGATGGTCAAATTTAGATATCCCTCTTTATATTAGAAGAAACAGCGCATCATCAGAGGTTATAAAATGTTTTGCTCACAGAGTCAAAGAGCTAAAAAGCAGTGACAGAAACCTAGATCACCTTTCTCATTTCTGTTCACCGTGTAACATGGATTTGCAATATTTCCCTTCTGTCTTTGTGGTTTGGCCTTTAATCTATGATTCTTGCCTTTATGGGCTTTTTTTGTTTGTTTGTTTGTTTCACAAATACTTTTCATCTTTATTCAAATACATTTATCTCCAAAAAGTTAGTGAGTAGTACAGGATAGCACTTAAGATCTTGGTTTGAATTTTGACATTCCTAAGCTCCCGTTACCGATGCCACGGCTCACAAGTGCTCTGTGCTGCAGGAAAGTTACCCACCCTCTCTGAGCCTTGTTCTCTTCTCCTGACCTCTGCTCCATCCACAGAGCAATCTTTCTGAAACTCAGGTGTATTAATCCTGTCCGTTAGAAGAACTCATTGCTTCTCAGTTATGCAACCTTAAACCTACTTCATAGCCTGCTTCCGTGTTGCTTTACAGGAATCGGTGATCCCTTCCATGCCAGCTCATGTTCCCGCCAAACCGCACACTCATTACGTTTGTGTATCATTCCTTCTTGGATTACCACCTCCATCTTGTCCCCTGGGAACCCTCTTACCCTACAAGACCCACCTGTCCACCTGACCTGTAGGTTTTCCGTATTTCTCCTGCTTCCCAGTCACCATTCACTCCTCAGTCACTCGCATTCATATGCCGCTTTCTCCATGTCTCAAACGCATCCGTGACAGCATCTTTCCTAGCGAATTATAGTTCCTTTGTTATTATTTATTTTCTTAATTGGATTATATATATTTAAGGAAGAGACCAGGTCTTTCTTTGAATTCTGTGCCTGTGGCATCAAATATCCTGCATTTGAATTTAATTGAGCTGCCTTGATGATGAACTCAGTGTTGATGAGGCTCAAAATTAAAAACTCGGTGCAGTCTTGGGGTGGCTCAGTTGGTTAAGCATCTGCCTCCGGCTCATATCATGATCCCAGGGTCCTGAGACCAAGTCCCGTGTCGGGCTCCCCCTGCTGCTTCTCCCTGTCTTTTTGCCTGCCTATCTCTCTCTCTCTCTCTCAGATTAATAAACAAAATCTTTGGAAAAAAAAAAAAAAACGACTACGGCAGCTGCATCATTGCTCAGCTTCCACTCTAACCTCGCTCTGGTCCAAGCTGCCCACTCTACCAAATATGACCACTTCATCTTATTATTACCTGCCAAAGAGCATACAACACCTGTATTATTCTTCTGAGTTCCTCAGCCCATTGTTCAGGAACTCTGTGCTCAGCCTCATCCTGTTGAATAAAAATGTTAATTAATTCCGGCCTGGATTTCCTTCTTTACTCAATAAGCGTCTCCTAAATAGGTTTACTTACCCCCATATGACTTTGCTCAGGCCTCATTTCTGATGCACAGGATCTTCTTTTCTTGTTCTGCTGAAACCCATTCCCTCTTTATTATCCACCTTCCTTCATAAAATCACTCCCTGCTAATACTGTCGATGCTGGTATCTTGGTTCTCTGACCCTCAGACCTGAATTGTACATTTGAGGCTTCTCATGCCAAGGGGAAACAAGCTATTCCTGTCCAGTCATGTCTTTGTTTCATGTTATCCTTGCTGATTATTCAGTCTTTGTTCAATAAATGATTGATTAGGTTTCAGGAATCCAGCATGAGAGAAGACCTCATTTTTTAAAATTTATTTATTTATTTATTTTTAAAGATTTTACTTTATTTATTTGACAGACCACAAGTAGGCAGAGAGGAAGGCAGAGAGAGAGGAGGAAGCAGGCTCCCCACTGAGCAGAGAGCCCGATGCAGGGCTCGATCCCAGGACCCCAGGATCATGACCTGAGCCGAAGGCAGAGGCTTTAACCCACTGAGCCACCCAGGTGCCCCAGAAGACCTCATTTTTGAGGTCACGTGCCTTTCTTGATTTTTCCAACTGACTCTGCCCATTTATGCATTATCTTTTTATTTTTTTTATTTTTTATTTTTTAAAGATTTTATTTATTTGTTTGACAGAGAGTGATCACAAGTAGATGGAAAGGCAGCCAGAGAGAGAGGAGGAAGCAGTCTCCCTGCTGAGGAGAGAGCCCAATGCTTGATGCCAGGACCCTGGGATCATGACCTGAGCTAAAGGCAGAGGCTTTAACCCACTGGGCCGCCCAGGCATCCCATGCATTATCTTTTTAATGTAAGACATTCTAATTGTGTACTTGTAGTGTGCACAGTAAGGGACAAGGAAATAACCGTAAGACGTATCCACTATTCTCCCTGAATAAATACTTGAATTATTTCCAGGTTTCATAAGCATATATATTAATAAAATGATAGAATATATAAGTAAAGCACGTTGTAAAATTATAAAAAAGAGGTGGCTAATTTAGGCTTTACTAGTTAAATTTCTTTAGAAAAACAAGATTATTTTTTTTTAAAAAGATATTTATTTATTTGACAGAGAGAAATCACAAGTAGGCAGAGAGGCAGGCAGAGAGAGAGAGAGGAGGAAGCAGGCTCCCTGCTGAGCAGAGAGCCCGATGCGGGACTCGATCCCAGGACCCTGAGATCATGACCTGAGCCGAAGGCAGCGGCTTAACCACTGAGCCACCCAGGCGCCCTAGAGTATTTTTATACAGATTTAGTGCATGTGTGTCTTCTTCCTCTTACTATTTGGTTTTAATAAAATACATTTTATTACTAAAACTCAGTGGGTTTTATTAACATACATAACCTAGTTATACTTTGTTTTATTATTTAAGTACATACAAAGACCTAGTTTTGCTTTGTTTTGCTTTAAAAGATTTTATTTATTTGACAGAGAGAGATCACAAGTAGGCAGAGAGGCAAGCAGAGAGGGAGAGAGAGAGGAGGAAGCAGGTTCCCTGCCTAGCAGAGAGCCTGATGCAGGACTCGATCCCAGGACCCTGAGATCATGACCTGAGCTGAAGGCAGAGGCTTAACCCACTGAGCCAACCAGGCAGCCCCAAAGACCTAGTTTTAATGTATTTTCAGTTATGGATTGATTAAAAGAGAGCCAGATTTTAACCCACACTTCCTTAGAATCAGCTCAAACTAAACCCTTTCACTTACCGTCCAGTCTGAGCTTGCACCCTGGGTGTATTACAGATCGCTGGGACATATTGACTCATTTCATGCAGACTTTCATTCATGTAAAGAGATTACTGCCGAGGTTAATCTTCTGGTTGCCACTTACTAGAAGAGACAAATATATCTGTTTCTCCTCAGGATCAAATAGGAAGGAGAGAAGTGATGGCAGGGTGTCTCATGTCACAGCCTATGATATGAAATCATATTCACATACAGATTTCACAAAACTTAAAATACTGCAGAGATTTTAAAATTAATGTGTATAAAATTTTGGCGAAAGCATGGTGGAAAACATAATAAAAGCTGCATGTGAATAGAAAGGAGAAAACGGGGCACCTGGCTGGCTCTGTTGGGGGAAGCGTGTGACTCTAGATCTCGGGGTTGTGAGTTAGAGCCCCACACTGGGTGTAGACATTCCTAAAAAAAATAAGTAAACCTAAAAAGAGAAAATAAAGACAAGTTACCTGCTTCGTGGCTCCTTACACAGAGTAGGAAATAATTAACTGAAGTATCCTACGGTATCCAGCTGAAGCTTACAAGCTGACATTTTTCTGTAGCTTCATCCCTTCTGCTCAACCAGTTCTTATCTCTGTATTTACTTCTCTCAAGTTGCAAGTCTCTTTGTTTTCAGCGTTCATTTGTCCGCTGTACCCTCCCAAACCACTTCTTCCCCTCTTCACCTCTCTTTCCATCTCGTCTGGTTTTTACCCAGATGCAAGTCCATATTTGAGATCAAAAGAGGTTTCAGAGCTCTTTTATATGTACTATTACCAATTTTTTCATTCCACTGACGCAGGTCTGTCTCTCCCAGTAGAGGTGCCATCATTATGCTTCTGACTCGTTCCAGGTCTCAAGGCTCAGATGAAAATGGAAGCCTTGCCTCCCAGACAAGGCATTTCTAGAGAAGAAACATCTCAGGGAATAATAAAGAAGAGGTCCATTAAGTGTGGTGACTGGGACACCAATTTTGGACAGACTTTTGAATTTGAGAGCAGGACAGGACAGGAGCAGCAGAAGAAATCTCTTAGGCAAATGGTGACCTCCCACAAAAAAACCATGAGTGGAGAAGTAAAGCAGACAAGTCTTGAATTGGGGAAAGGCTTACTTATAAATACAATTCTTGTTACACAGCAGAGTGTGCCTATAGAAAAGATACCCAATATCTATTACACCTTTGGGAAAGATTTTAAACAGAATTTTGACCTAATGAGATGCTTCCAGATTTACCCAGGAGAAAAACCTCATACTTGTCATGAATGTGGGAAAAGCTTCACCCAGCGTCTCCATCTGATTGAACACCAGAGAATTCACACTGGTGAGAAACCCTACAGATGTGATGAGTGCGGGAAAACCTTTAGCCATAGATCCTCCCTTCTTGCCCATCAGAGAATCCACACGGGAGAAAAACCTTACAAATGTAATGAATGTGAGAAAGCGTTCAGCAGCAGTTCAACCCTGATCAAGCATCTGAGGGTACACACAGGAGAGAAACCCTATCGCTGCAAGGAATGTGGGAAAGCCTTCAGTCAGTGTTCTACTCTCACCGTACATCAGAGAATTCATACCGGCGAGAAACTCTATAAATGTGCCGAATGTGAGAAGGCCTTCAATTGTAGAGCAAAACTTCATAGACACCAAAGAATCCACACAGGGGAGAAACCCTATAAATGCAGTGAATGTGGGAAAGGTTACAGCCAGTTTGCATCCCTGGCTGAACACCAGAGGCTTCATACCGGGGAGCAGCTGTGTAAGTGCCTGGAATGCGGGAGAACCTTCACACGTATCTCAACCCTTCTCGAACACCAGCGAATTCATACTGGCCAGAAACCCTATCAATGTAACGAGTGTGGGAAAACCTTCAACCAGTATTCCTCCTTCAATGAACATCGTAAAATTCACACCGGGGAAAAGCTCTATACTTGTGGAGAATGTGGGAAAGCCTTTGGTTGCAAATCCAACCTGTACAGGCATCAGAGAATTCACACGGGAGAGAAGCCCTACCAGTGTAATCAATGTGGGAAGGCCTTCAGCCAGTATTCATTCCTCACTGAACACGAGAGAATCCATACCGGGGAGAAACTCTACAAGTGTATGGAGTGTGGGAAGGCCTATAGTTACAGATCAAACCTGTGCAGACACAAGAAAGTTCACACAAAAGAAAAACTCTATAAATGGAAGGACTATGGGAAGCCATTTATCTACAGTTCTTCCCTTACTCAGTATCAGAGATTCCTTAGAGCAGATAAGCCCGGTGAAGTTTAATTCTTCTCTCAAATAATTCAAGACTCCTTATTGGAGAATAATAAATAGGGCACAGATTCTGGATTAGATTTTTTTATTTTTACTGATGGAGAAAATATGCTAGTTCCCACTACGTCATGGTGAAATTGATCAGTGGGATTATGAAGAGCACTGATTTGTCGAATTTTCTAAGTACCATTAAATGCTAATAAGGTTTCTAAGAACATAGACCTTTTTTTTTAGTTCATGGAAAAAAACATAAAAGGCCTAACTTTAAAAAAAAAAAAACCATGAAAATAATGGAATATACGTTTTGTTTCTTTCTTTAAAGTTTATTCCCTTTCTAAGAGCAAGCTTCAATATGAATTTTCTTTTAAATTAGTCATTGAGTTAATGTGAATAAGTGTGAGGCTTTATTTGCTAAAATGGCAAGCAGGCATAGGACATGCTCTCTTCCATAAAGAGAAATTCAAGGTAAAAAGGAATTCTTTAAATTCAAATTCTCACGTGGAAATAATCACTTTTTATGAACTGCCTCAGCAGCAGGTTGTATATATAAATATATGTATGTGGACACAGGACATACAGACATATATATATAAACATGTAGCTTTAGAATACATGTATATTTTTCCCAAAAGTCCCTGATGATTAAAAAGTGTGGTTTCATTAATTTAGAATTTAGTTTGGGAAATTAAAAATTTGCCCAAATGGGATCTCTTTTCCTTTTCCTTATATATTTCTTAATTGGACATGATCTGACACTCCCAAATAGAGTTCTAGGATAGTATTCTAGAAAGTGTAGTGAACTAAAGCAAGGGAGACTGTCAGGCAAATACTCTCTTACCTGTTGCAGAAGGTACCTATTTGCAGAATCTGACTCTACACCTGGTAGCTCATTAGAGCCAGGAGGAATTTTCACTTAGTTTATGTATAGCTTTTCATTTTACTAATGAAATTGAGCTTATTGGGCAGAGTCAAGGCTAGAATCTTAAGTTTTCAGCACTGGTTTTCTATGGTAATTGTAGATAAGAATTATAATCATTGGCTTCCAACCTCAAGCCCCGAGAGTACTATTCACTATTTGTTTTGTAAACTGATTGGGCATAATTGCAGTAATTTAATCAGTTTTATTTCTTTGTTTGCTAGGATCCCCCTAACTGCAATCTCAGTCTTGTTCTTTTTCTCCTGTGTTCCTAATTATACCTGCTTTTACAATAACTATACATAAATCCTCAGACTCAGCTGAGGTCCAGATGGTGAAATTGCTTTTGGGGTTTTCATGTAGAAGGTTGCCTTTTCTTTTGTTTTTGTTATATTCATCTTCTAGGAATCCTTTTGTGTAAAGTGATATGTGAATATTTTGAATATTATTGTTAAACATTCTAGTCTTCAGTTAAAATTGGCTTTCCAAACATTTTCCATATTTTTAACATACATTGCATTTTACCCTGGGCCCACTTCCCACTATTTTATGTCTCACTTTCACCATTGGTATCCTTTAAAAAAGTTTTTTTTTTTTTTTTAAGATTTTATGTATTTATTTGACAGAGATCACAAGTAGGCAGAGAGGCGGGCAGAGAGAGGAAGGGAAGCAGGCCCCCCGCTGAGCAGAGAGCCCGACGCAGGACTCGATCCCAGGACCCTGAGATCATGACCCGAGCCGAAGGCAGCGGCTTGACCCACTGAGCCACCCATGCGCCTCTAAAAAAGTGTTTTAATAAAAGGAGCTAGAACCTTCTGTCTGAGAAAGGTTTTAGAATTAAATGCAGGCATTCAGCATAGCATATTTCTTGACCTGCCATAGCTCACTTGAAAATATCTTTTTATATATTTAAGTATATTTACAAGGACATAAACTTTTAAAAGACCTCAGTGTTTAACACTGGACAGAGCCATTTGCAAGATATTCTAGAGAAGAACATTTGGTTACCCAATAGCAAAGAGAATGCTTAGTACCCAGATTTTGGTTTCTAAATGCTGTTCACCACTAAAAGGAACCTGGGCTCATTGGGATAATGGCTGATTCTATATATGGAGCAGGGAAAGTAGAAGATGTGTCTGAGGTATCTTCTTAGGAAACAAAACAAAAAGATAGCACTTCAAGAATAAGCACTCAAAGGATAATGTCAGAAGGACATGGGAACCAACTTGAAGGTGCTCTCACTGGTCAAATTTAAGATAATTTAAACATCAAATATAACAGTCACTGTAATTAGTTATAACATGCTAAGTAAAAATGAGACCATAATGAAAAAGATAAAGAAAAAGAAAGCTCTCTATAAGCTAAACTGAAGAATGCCATCTTTTAACTGGAATGAGAGTTTCAGAAAAATCACCATTTTATAATCCTTCATGTAATTAAACTAGGCAAATTCAATGGCTGATAAGCCCATTAGGTGAAAAAAATATTTAAGGAACATTATATGGTGTCAAAGGTCACAGATACCAATTACAAATCTAAAAGATCTGGAGAAACCGAGTTTCACTACTAGTGGGACAATCTGACATGATGTGGCTCCTGATGGGGTGCCTTATGAGGTGCACATGATAATCTGTGACGTATTCTTGCCAAGAGTGTTTGATGAATATGTAATTAAACCTCTTATCCAGATTTATGTTCCTGTTTATAAGAAAGACAAGAGATAGAGGAACAAGTTGAATTCCATGAAGAAGAAATAGACCCAAAGTTTGAGACTCCATACAAGACAACTGCTCTGGACTCTTCAAAAAGCCAACGTAGTAGAACAAAAGAGACTTCTAGATTAAGGCACTCAAGAGTCATAAGCAAGGTGTGATCCTTAGTTGGCTTCTGATTCAGAAAAACTAGAGCAACTATAAAAGACATTTGGGAGGGGATTCTTGGGGAAGTATGAGGATGGAATGGGTTTTAGATAATGTCGTATGTTTAATTTTCCTAGAAGTGATGATGGTATTGAGGTATTTAGGATGATGCTCTTATTCTTAGGAGATGCATGTAAAAGTTTTCAAGTTTGAAAAGTCATGATGTCTGCAGCACATTTTCAGGTAAGTACATAAAAAATTAGGTGTTGTGGAAAATTAGTCAACTTTGTGGAGGATATAGAGATGTTCATTGGTCATCCTTTACATTTTTCCATATGTTTATAATTTTAATTAAAAATTTGAGGCAAAAAGTGATTGCATAATGTGATGAATATGAAGCTTCCAGTCAAAATTTTTCCTTTGTACTCACGTAAATTTCCTGTTTGACAGTTTATCTCCTGGGGATGTAATCATTGGAAATAAAATAATTTTTGGTTTATTTTTATTCCACTTTATTTTTCAATGTGGGGCTTGAACTCACAACCCTGAGGTCAAGACCTGAAATGAGATCAGGAGTTAGATGCTTAACTGACTGAGCCACCCCAGTGCCCTGTTCTGTTCCAGTTTAAATGGAGTATGCATCTGCCATCTTGTCTCCCCCCAAATGTAAATAAAAACCCTAGAGATGGAGCAGCCATTTGAGAACCCTGACTAGTATGGTAGAAGACAGATTTAAGAAGAAAACCAGAATTTGAAGTAAGAGCACTCTGGTATTTTCAGACATTCTTATGGCAAGAACAGTGGTGGTAAGCAGGCCTCTAAACATTTGAGGGTGGGGAACCCTTATCTCTGTTCAGAGCCACTACTTCCCTGCCACTTGGGTCTGGAGGTAAGTATCCCATGGGAGCTGGAATGTGTCAGGTTCACCACCTGAAAAAGAAATCCACCAGAGTTTTGTATGTGAGCCAAGACTCAGTCCTGATCTGGACCTAGAGTCTCATAATATTCAAAATGTCCAGGATATAATGCAGAATTGCACAAAATATAAAAGTCATAAAAATTCCTACATTCCTAGGAAAAGGACAACAGACACTATCCTGAGGTAACATGGATGTTGGAATTATAGAGTAGGTATTACAACAGCATTTCAAAAAGCATGACCATTCTTGAATGGAAACTTTAAATGTCCCAGGAGGAAAATAGATAATGTTAAAAGAAAAGGGGAGGGGGAACCAAGTGGATATTTTAGAACTGAAAAATAACCAAGTTTACAAAAAACACTGGAAGAACTCAGTACCAGAATACAGATGACAGAGAAAAGAGTGAACCTGTAGAATTATATTCTACACATATTATCCAAACTGAACAAGAAAGAGAAACAAATACACATATCACTGATTGGGGGGAGGATAACAAAATTAAATACCCATTTATGATAAAAACTCAGAAAACTAGAAATAAAGGAGAAATCAACCTAGTAAAGGGCTTCTACCAAAACCCAACAACGAACAACATGCTTAGTGGTAATCAACTGAATGATGTTAAGGTCAGGAACAAGTTCATGTGTCCACTCTACACACTCCTATTCAACTTTGTAGTGGAAATCCTTGCCAGTGCAATCAGGCAAGAAAAAGGAATAAAAGGTATTTGGTTTAGAAAGGAAGAAATAAAATGGTCTTCATTCAGATGTTGAAATTGTTCACTAAGAAAACCCCAGGAAATCAACAAAGATGCTCTTAAAACACTAAGCGTTAAACCAGGAGTTTAACAAGGTCACAAGAAACTAGGTTAGCATACAAAAATTAGTGTCCCTATCTATGTAGTAGTTGTTGGGGTCGATTCCACAGTAAAACATGTTAACCCCCTGGGCCTGCCTGGGCCTACTTAGCCATAGTGACTCCATGTTGCCTAGGTAGACATTTTGTTGTCTAGAAAAGTTACTGCTCTCAGTTCCAGGTAACTGTTACTAAAACACAACACCTAAAACAAGGTAACTGTTACTAAAACACAACACCTAAAACAAGGTAACTGTTACTAAAACACACACCTAAAACAAGGCCAATTCCAGGTAACTATTACTAAAACACATACCTAAAACAAGGCCATTGGTAACCATTACTAAAAAACACAGGTAGGAGACATCCAATCAGCCAAAGCCACATATGCAGATGTCTGTGATTGTGCCCTATAAAAACTAGCCTGTAAGACCAGGGGGCGTCGCTCTCTTCAGAGGTGGCCCTGGCCGGTCAGTCTGACTTCTAATGCTTGGCATAGAATAAAGCTTTACATAACTTTCACTTTGTCTCAGCCTCATTTCCCTGGCCGGTCAGTCTAACTTCTAATGCTTGGCATAGAATAAGGCTTTGCATAACTTTGTCTCAGTCTCGTTCCTTTGATAACGGACCCAACATAGCGATGAACAATTAGAAAAAAAATTCAACAAGCTACTCCATTTGCAATAACTCCAGAAGGAAAAAAGAGAAGATTTGGCAAATGTGTGGCATCTCTATGTTGAAAACTATGAAATGTTGGTGAGTAACATCAAAGAAGGCCTAAACATGTGGAGACACATGCCATGTTTACAGATCAGAAGACGTCATATAGTTGTTAATTCTCATCAGCTTAATCCATAGATTTAAAACAATTCCAGTAAGAATTTCAATAGGAATTTCTCTAGATAGAGCCAAGCTTATTCTAAAATTTATGTGGAAAGGCAAAGGAAGTAGAGCTGCCAAAGCAATATTGAAAAAGCAGAATAAAGTCAAAGGTCTTGAAATAATGGACTTCAATTCTTATTACACCCAGATGAGCTGACAGCACATTTTCATTCATACCATTGAGATACCCTAAACCAATGAAAACTGTCTCATCTGTCTATGTTTCTAGTGAAGGACGGTCATTATTCTACCAAGAAGTTCCCATGATGGGTCCCTGGCAGTTAGTTACTTAAGGCCAGAAGGTGTCTCACCTGTATTGCTCCATCTTTCTGCATCTTCTGGTGAACGCTAGTTCTGCGATTCCATATCCCAATTCTTGCTCTTCCCTCTTTTAGGAAGGATATGGAAGACTGTGGCAGAATAAGCAAGAATAAGCCTTTTCGGAATGAATGCAGGGCGAAAACAACTCTTTCCCCTGTAATTAGCAGCTAGGAAGTCCTGCTGTCAATGATGACAAGATTTGTGTGATGCACACCAAATGGGGCTGCTGGCGGCTGCTTCTCTTTTGTCCTGCTGGGAGACTGGCTTGTAGAGAGATTAGTGTGCTTCATATGTTTGTGGTGGCCCTGTTTGCTTTGCTAGCTTTGTACTGCTCTCTGTTGCTCCAGCCAATTCCTTAGTTCTTTCTTTCTTCAACCACAGAATCACATTTCCTGCACTGAATGGACAGAAAATTTAAAGCCTTTCTTTATATGTTAAATACAACATGTTCAACAAAAGTCCCTGGTGCTGAAGGAGCTTAAACTGGAAATAGGTCCTGAAAACTGAGACTGGGATCAAGGTTGAACTACCTCTCAAGGGCAGGGGAAACCATATTCATCTTGGAAAAAGCTGCTCCTTCTGGAAAGGAAGTTGGTTCCTTAGGGTCAGCACCACGTTGCCCCTACAGGACAAAGGCAAGCTGCCCCAAGCTACAACCAGTGGAGAGGTGAAAGCAAGCCATGATAAAACCCAGGCAAGAATCTGCTTTCAGAGGAAAAGAAAGGCAGCATCCCCTGTACCTGTCCTGGGTCTGGGATCTCAGCACTGCAGAAAGTATAGTGGGACATGCTGTTCCAAGCAAGGAAGCTGTGTCTTCATCCTGAGCTCTACACCTGTGAAATGTCCTCTTGCTCTGGAACAAGTATGGCTCTTCAACCAAAGGTTCAAAACAGTATGGTGAGATATAAGGAACTACATTTACATCATCACAAGAATTGATGAATGTTGAAAGGGTTGAAATGGGTTGTTTCTGAAATTGTCATGAGACATATATTTCAATAATGACTTGAAAGTTATGCATTAATTAGAGTCCTATAGAATGTTTCTATAGTCTGCAAGTTTGGAGGGGTAGACAGTAAACATTTTAGGCTTTGTGGACCAAGAGGCAAGTTCAGCGATGTTATGTAGGTACTTGTATGACGAAAGAAATTTCCATACATTTTTAACAAAGAAAATTAAAATATAACAATGGAGTAATTTTTTTTTTTTTTTTTGTAGTACAGGTCTACTACTGAGATTAGAAATCTTTTCTGGGCGTGGGAGGATAACTATTTTGCTTAAAGTTAATGTTCCCCCTCCTACACTGTTGGTGGGAATTCAAGCTGGTGCAACCACTCTGGAAAACAGCATGGAGGTTCCTCAAAAAGTTGAAAATAGAAGTACCCTATGACCCAGCAATTGCACTACTGGGTATTTACCCTAAAGATACAAATGTAGTGATCCGAAGGGGCACCCAAATGTTTATAGCAGCAGTGTCTACAATAGCCAAACTATGGAAAGAACCTAGATGTCCATCAACAGATGAATGGATAAAGAAGATGTGGTATATATACACAATGGAATACTATGTAGCCATCAAAAGAAATGAAATCTTGCCATTTGCAACGACATGGATGGAACTAGAGGGTATCATGCTTAGTGAAATAAGTCAATAGGAGAAAGACAATTATCATATGATCTCCCTGATATGAGGAAGTGGAGATGCAACATGGGGGTTAATGGGGTAGGAGAAGAATAAGTGAAACAAGATGGGATTGGGAGGGAAACAAACAATAAGTGATTCTTAATCGCACAAAACAAACTGAGGGTTGCTGGGGGGAGGGGGGTCAGGAGAAGGGGGTGAGGTTATGGACATTGGGGAGGGTATGTGCTATGGTGAGTGCTGTGAAGTGTGTAAACCTGGCGATTCACAGACCTGTACCCCTGGGGATAAAAATACATTATATGTTTATAAAAAAATTAAAAAATAAAGATGAAAAAAAAAAACTAAAAAAAAGTTGGTGTTCCCTATCATTAAAATGGACCCACCAACATAATCCAATGGGAGTAAATCGTCTTTCAAAAAATGATGCTGGGACACCTAGATGCAAAAGAATAAAGTTGGACCCCTACCCCACCATATACAAAAATAAACTCAAAGTGGATTAAAGACAGGAGGGAAGAGCTAAAATGATAAGGTTCTTAGAATGAAATTTAGGCATAAATCTTTGTGACTTTGGATTAGACAATGATTTCATAGATATGACACCAAAACAACAAACAGGAATAGAAAAAAAAAATCTGTAAATTGGACATCATCAAAATTAAAAACTGTTGGGGACAAAAGGCCACCATTCAGAAAGTAAAAATACAATTCACAGAATGGGAGAGAAATCTTGTAAATCATATATCTGATAAAGAATCACTAACAACTCCGTAATAAAAAGACAAACCAAAGTGGGCAAAGGATCTGAACAGATATTTCTTCCAAGAAGATAAACAGATGGCAAAAGAAACACATGAAAAGATACTCATCCTCATTAACCGTCAAGGAAATGTAAATCACAGCCACAAGGAGACACCACTTCACACCCATCAGGATGGCTAGAATCAAAAAGAGATAAAAATGGTTGACAAGGATGTAGAAAAATTGGAACCCTCATGCACTACTAGTGGGATTACAAGTTAGCTCAGCCTCTTTGGAAAATAATCTGTCATTTCCTAAAAAGGTTAAGTATAGGGCTCCTCTATGACTCAGCAATGCCATTCCCAAGTATATACCCAGGAGAAATAAAAACATTCATCTATATAATAACTCGTACATGAATGCTCATAGCAGCATTATGCACAATAGTCAAAAATTGGAAACAAACCAATGGTCATCACCTGACAAATGGCTAAATACATGTGGTAGCGTCAGGCAAGGGAATATAATCTGGCAATGAAACACTGAGAAACACATGGACTGATCTCGAAAGCATTGTGTTAAGTAAGGAAGTCAGGCGCAAAGGACCACACATCATGTAGCCATTTATATGTAATGTTCAGAATCTGGCTTGGAGGGTTGGGGGAAGGGGGACTCCTGGCCATAGTGTTTCTTCTTGGGTGATGAAGATGTTCTAAAATGGACTGTGCTAATGGCTCTGCAACCCTGTAAATATAAAAACGTATCTGGTTGGACACTTTAAATGGGTGAAGTGCATGGTGTGTGAATTGTCTCAATGAAGTCATTAAAAAAATCTACTGCTAATGGTTACCTGTTAATACAGATCTGCTAATCTGTAACGTCATTTTGAATATTTTATCTTTGACAATGTACTGTCAGGGGCGCCTCTGTGGCTCAGAGGGTTAAAGCCTCTGCCTTTGGCTCGGGTCATGATCCCAGCATCCTGGGATCGAGCTCCGCATCGGGCTTTCTGCTCAGCTGGGAGCCTGCTTTCCCCTCACCCATCCCTCTCTGTCTGCCTTTCTGCCTACTTGTGATATCTGTCAAATGAATAAATAAAATCTTTAAAAGAAAAAAAAGTACTTTCAGATAAATTCTGATATTAGTTAAATTCTGATATTAGTCTACAAGCATATGAGTGGAATTGAGTATATTTACTGCTTATAAGTCATTTATAGAATTTCTTCAGATTATTCTGGGCACCTAGGTGGTTCTGTTGGTTTAGCATCCAACTCCTGATGTGGGCTCAGTTCATGATCTCAGGGTCATGAAATAGAGCCCCACATCAGGTTCTGCACTGGGCTTGGAGCCTTCTCAAGATTCTCTCTCTTTCCTTCTGGTCCCTCCCCTCCCCAATCACACTCTCTCTCTCTCTCTCTCAAAACAACAACAACAACAACAACAACAAAAACCAAACTTCATTATATTGATTATATTGTTCTTTTGATATTTTCCCATTAGTGTATCGTTACATTTCAGATTAATCATTTCCAATAAGAGGGTAGGTGGATGCTCCTCTATTATATTATTAAATGGATTTTGAAACATGAAAATTTCCTTTGCCCTTGCATTGAGATCCAAAAAATCCTACTAGAACTGAAGTTTATGCTCAGAATCTGTGTCTGAAGAAAATATTTATGGGAATGGAGATGGCACTTTTTGTTTTCAATTTTACTAGCGCAGCATGTATATAAAGCATCTTGACATTACTTGTGATTCAAATATTAATTGTTATTGAAATGACTTTACAGAAGAATAAATTTTGCATAGAAGGTCTGATTTGCCTTGAATTTTCAGCTGAATTTATTAAGAAATATTAAGTTCACAGTAAAAGCTAATTTTTAAAGCCACCCCGTGTTTATGAACAATGGTTAAATCCTGTTCTTGTTCAGGAAAATTCCATTCTCAGACTTGACTTTGAAAAATGGCAATAAGACTTTCACTACCGCTAAGTCATTGAGCTGCTGCATAGCAGAGAAAGTCAGGATATTCAGCTTCTATTTCTGAAAGAGAAAATGCATGAGACTAACAATAGTTAAGTCCACAAGGGCAAATAAACGTCACTGTTGACACTACTTGCTCAGTACAACAGGACAGACTCCAACATTTCTTGCATGAATAAGCACAGGTTTAAGACACCTTACATTTTCACAAGCTTTGTAAATTTGTTCAACTAAGCCTTTTTCTGTGTTTCACATGTTTTATATACTTCACATGCTCAAGTCTGTTGGAGCACTTCTTAGTGACTCCACTTTGGGTTATCCTGAACGAGTGTTTTTTTCAATGTCTTTAAGAATGTTCTTGCCTGTAGTTGTTCCACACAGACTATTTACAGAGGCTAATGCTTCCATCATTTTAAACCCAGCATTGGCTCATCAAATAAACACCAACCAAGCAGAATCGTTAACATCTGCTGACTCATCAAAAGCCAAAGGAAATCACTTAAAATCATCGACCTTATTTTTTAATTGATGACTGATATTGCTCACAGTGTCCTCAACCCTCTGAACAGCTCTTCTACTGGTACACATAAGCAAGTTTATCTTCTCTGGACATATTTCTCTGGCTGCTGTGACCAAACATTTAATTAACTTACCATCAGTAAATGGGTTTCCTTGCTTAGCTAACAAATGGTCCATTCAGAAACTCACTGTGGCTTGCAGCCTCATTTTCCTAATTTTCGTTTTTGTGAAGAAATGACGCTGTGATGAAATACTTCAGTTTGTATCTTCAAATATTCCCTCCATTATTTCCCTGAGAGCAGGAATGTTGGATCTTCTCTCTTTTTTTCTTGATAGCTTGGCTACAAGTTTATCAGTTTTGTTCATATTTTTCAAAGAACCAGCTTTTGGTTCTGCTAATTTTCTTTGATTTCCTGCTTTCAATTGTACTGATTTCTGTTCCAGTTTTTATTATTTTTCTTCTGCAATCTAAGCTCATATTACTCTTTTTCTCTAGTTTCCTTAGGTAAAACTTTAGATTGTTGATTTAGATCTTTCTTTTTTCCTAGTACATGCTATAATTTCCCCTGTAATCACTTCTTTTACTGCATCCCATAGATTTTGATGAGTTGTAATTTAATTTTCCCTTAGTTAAAAATACTTTCATTTTTTTCATGACACTTTTTCCTTGACAGATACATTATTTAGAAGTGCATTTTGGGGGGCACCACTGAGAATGATTATCGCTATAACTAGGTCTGTCACATGTCTGTAACAATCTGCTATTCATTGCACACATTCTTTCTTATTTTATTTTCCCTTTTTCTGCCTTCTCTTATTTTAACTGAGCGTTTTATATGATTCCATTTTCTCTCCTCTCTTAGCATATCAGGTATACTTTGTTTAAAACCATTTTAGTGGTTTCCCTAGAGTTTGCAGTATCCATTTATAACTAATGTATGTCCACTTGCAAATAATACTCTGCGGCTTCACACACAGTGCAGGAAACTTAAAACAGAGTATCCTCCATCTTGCTTTCTCATCCCTTACGACTTTGTTGCCCCTCATATCACTTATATCCATATGCTATAAACTCTCACCCCACTGCTGCTTTTATTACTTAGGACACACTGTTATCTATCAGATCAAATAAGAATAGGAAAAACACAAGACTTTATTTTACCTTCATTCTCTGCTATTCTTTTTGTTGTGGAGATCTGAATTTCTGATCTTTATCATTTTCTTTCTTTCTGAAGAACTTTTTTCAACATTTTGTGTGAGACAGGTCTACTGGTGACAGATTCCCCCAATATTTGTCTGCAAAAGTCTGTATTTCTCCTTCACTTTTAAAGGATACCTTTATTGAATACAGCATTCTAGATTGGTGGTGTTTTTCTTTTCTTTCAACACTTTAAATATTTCACTCCACTCCTTGTTTTCATGGTTTGTTTTGAGAAGTCAGATGTAAATTTTATTTTTCCTCTATAAGCAAGGGATTTCTCCCCCACTGTAAATGGTGTCAAGATTTTACTCTCTTCTGTTTTTTTTTTTTTTTTTTCCAGTTCAAAGAAGATATACCTAGGTGATAGATTTGGGGGTATTGTTCCTATTGTTGTTCTCTGAACTTTCTTGATCTGTGATTTGGTGTCTGTCATTTGATTTTGAAAAATTGAGAATAATGAAGAGAAAATTGAGAAGCCGTTAGTGCTTCAAATATTTTTTCCATTTTTTCCTTTCCTCTTCTGTTATTCCCATTATGCATATATTATACCTTTGTCTTAGATCTTCTTGGTCTTAGATCTTTTGTTCCATTGATGTGCATGTGTGTGTATTTAAAAAAAAATTTATTGCCTAAATCCCTAAGAACAGAATTGCTAGGTCATATGGAACATGAATGCTTAACTTTAGAGGAGGCTGTCAAACTGTTTGTCAAACTGGTGGTTCCATTTTGATTGTCAGGGACAGCAAATGTGGGCTTCCATTCCACTACGCCCTTACCAGCACTGGGTATCATCAGGGTGGTTTGTTGGTTTTGCTTATTTGTTTTCATTTTAATCATATGAATAGGTTAGTAATGTCTTGTGGTGGTTTTAAGGAGCATTTCTCCAATAACTAATAATTTTGATCATCTTTCTTATGCTTATTCACCATCATCCCTTCTTCTTTTCTTTGTGAAGTGTCTGTCCAAATATTTGTCAGTTTGGGGGGTTTCTTTGTTTAAAGCTGAGATTCATGATTTTTTTTTAAATAGACTTACTTATTTATTTTTAAAGAGAGAGTGAGCACAAGCAGGAGCAGTATAGGGAGAAGGAGAGAGAATCCCAAGCAGACTCTATGCTTAGTACAGAGCCCAATGTGGGGGTCAATCTCAAGACCCCCAGATCATGACTTGGGCTGAAACCAAGAGTCAGGCCCCCAACTGACTGCACCATCCAGGTGCCCCAACACTCAAGAGTTTTTATATAGTCCATAAATATCTTACCAAATAAGTGATTTGCAAATATCTTACCGCAGTTACGTGACTTCACTTTTTGTGTTTTCAGCAAAGCAAAGCTAATCAACTGTATTCAGATATATATGTACACAACTCTCTAGGGTGGAGGCTTTGCTAACTTCTCCTTCAGGTTATGACAACTTCTAATATACAAACCTGATTAAGTGAACTGTTACAGCTTTATATCATTATCCTTCTCTATCCAGTAATTTTTTCCCCTGAAAAATCAAAGCTAACTATGTGCATAGAATTATAGCCCTTTACATTATAAACATTGTGGTTTAAATTGTTTTAGAAACAGGGAAGGAACTATTATATTAGGGGACTTTGCCAGGAATTTAAAGGCTTTGAGTTCTATTCTTTTCTGCCACTGAGCTCAAACCTTTGTTAAAAGTGTGTCATGTTATTAGAAATGACACCTCGTCCAATTCCAACAGATAGAAATAGATACCTCTGAATTAAACATTGATAAATGGCATCCCAGAATTGTCAGATTGGATAATTCAGGCCAAACATCCTACTGAATATAACTGAACAGATTGAGGAGGAAAACAAAACTCTTGAAAGCATCAAATAGCTAAGGGGATACTTAGAAAGCCTCAGCCAGCAGCAGGGAGTGGATCAGACTTCAGAGAAGTGAACCATAGCCACTAGGTGACTTACACAACATTATCCACCACCTCAGCCTGTCATCTGCACAACACCCCACTCAGCAACAGTGGAATATGCACCATTGCCCAACATACAAGGCCATAAAAATATCTCGATACATTTAAAAAGATTGAAATAGTGCAGAGCATGGGATTTTTGGCCACAGCAAAATTAAATTAGATCAACAACAGGAAGAAAAAATTGGAAAGTACCCTAATACTTGGAAAATTTAAAAAACACCAAAGAGCCAAAGAGGAACTTAAGGATGAAATTAGAAAATATTTGGAGTGAATGAAAATGGAAATACAATGTGTCAGCTATTTTATGGAGTGCAGCTAAAATAGCACATGAGGGCAAATATATAGCTGTAAAAGCCTATATTAGAAAACAAGAAGAATCTCAAGTCAATAACCTAAGCTTTCATGTTGAGACACAGGAGGGGGGATCACTGCTTCTGGGTTACTGGATGGCCTTGAGCTCTTAGGAGCAAGGTGGTGTTTCTCTGGGGTCTGCGTGTCCTCTGTGATGCCCACAGAGGCAGAGCTCTGTTCTTTCTAAACCCAGTGGTCAGACCTGCTCATGTCTCAGCATCTTTCCAGGACTGACTGACCCCAGGATGGTGTGGAGTGCAGCACATTCGCCTATCACACAGTCACCATCCTGGATCCAAGAACGTATCTTCCCTCTGGACTTGTGACGGGGTTGTCAGTATTTGCTCTTGAGCCTGCTTCTGAATCCTTGGTCTATGATGGACAGCTCCCCAGATGCAGTCCTCAATCTCTGCAGTCACTGGGGCCTTGGACAAGTGGTGACCGTGTGCATGGGGACACATTGTAGAAAAGGAAAGAAACGAAGAAGTTATATTGTGCAACCACTAACTAAAAGCTTACATAGCTCACTAACATGGGGAGTTTCAAGACAGAAATGAATGGTGGAAATACATCCCTAAATTCCTAAAGATGAGGGAAAATGTTACCAAGAAGAAATACAATAAAAAATTTCTATGCTTCCATTAATGTGGCCTCAAAATAGTAAAATGGCTTTTTCTTTTTTAAAAAAGGGAGGTAAAAATCAATAAAGAAAAATCCACAGTTGGTGAGAGGTATTAAAATAACTTTCTATCACATTAATAGAACAAGAAAACAAAAAAAATCAAGATATAAAATATTTGAATAACTAATTTGACATAATGGATATTTATAGAATACTGTATCCAACAACTTGCAGTTATAAATTCTTCTCAAGTACAGGTGCAATGCTTAGAAAAACCACATCCTAGGCATAAAGCCAACTTCAACAAATTTCGGAGGGTTGAGATCTTCTAGAAAACATTTTCTGACCACAAAAAAATAGCTGGAAATCTATAAAAATTCAAAACTAGAGTATCCCCTAAGTAGCATGTTTTAAAATAACTTTAGGTCAGATAAGTCACAATGGAAGTTAGAAAATATTTGGAATGGAATGATAATAAATGTGTGAAATATCAAAACTTGTGGGGTATAGCTAATGCTATGCTTAGAGGGAAGTTGATAGCCATAAAATGCATAGAATTAAAAAGAAAAAGGTTGAAAGTCAGTGATCTAAGTGTTCACTTAAAGAACCTTAGTTGAACCAAGGCAGTGGTCCCTCCGATGCACTGAGGCAGGGTCTTTGTGTATCTTTTATGTCTATTTGAGGCTAGTCCCTTGGGGGAGCCCTCACAGAGAACATTGTAGAATCTCATTCTGAAAGGCAAAGACTTGCTGGTCCCTGTCTGTCATCTCCACTTTCCATGGGCGGATGTGAAAGCTTCTGTGTAGGAGAGTGGAGAGTATAAGAAAAGACCCTTTAGGACATCTGCATGACTTGGGGTAGGCATAGAAATATTTGGATATAAAATCATGGGAATATGGCTTAGAAGCATCTAAACTCAAGACAGTGAAGAAACAGTGTGGGGTCAAGAAGTGCAGGGGGACTGACCACATGGCTTCTTGATTGGAGTGTATTTTGTTCCCCTGGGGTAAGGAGGCATAGTAGGGCATAAACCATCGACTAAGACCATGCATGGCTGCTCAGTGCCTGGGAGTCAAGGGCTGACATGGTGTGTGGAGAAGGGAGTGGTGGCCAATGTAATGTGATCATTTTCTCCTCCCAACCCATTAATCAGCATCCTTCAGGAAGTACAGATGGTCTGCCATTCCTTCTATACCTTTGCAAGTTCAGTCAGTTCTGCTCACACAACTGCACCATTCCCCACTCCACACACTCCTAATACACACACTCACATCCATCCCAAGTTCCTCTCCTTCACTATAAAGGACTAACTGCACTATAACAATGGAGTCAACACAAGTTACAGTGAAAAACAGGATGAGAAATTCTACACATTCCAAAGCCACCTCCAACCTCAGAACAAATTCATAAGATTCCTCCCTGTCCCCAGCGCTGTGCACACATGGTCTGTCTACCTCCTTTGAGGCTGGAGGCAAGGAAATCTCCTTTTTCAACCAACCTCTCTCCCTCCCTCCCTCCCTCCCCCCAACACCTGCAAACATCAAAGAGGGCCAGAGAGAATGGGCTTGTCTTTAAAAGTGGAATACTGATGGGGGGGGTGCGGTTTACCACATTTAGCAAATAAACACATAGGACTCTCAGTTAAATTTGAATTCCAAAGAAACAATAATTTTTTAGTGTAAGTGTGTCCCCAGTATTTTTAAAGAGATACAGTGAGAGTGAGTGGTAGAGAGGAGCGGAGGGAGAGGAAGAGAACCTCAAGCAGGCTCCACGTCCAGCATGGAGCCCCACACAGGGCTCGATCCCACAAGCTTGAGATCATGACTTGAGTTGAAATCAAGAGTTGGATGCTCAACCAGCTGAGGTGCCCCAAGTGTGTCCTAATTTTATACTAAAACGTTATTTGTTGTTTCTCTGAAATTCAAATTTAACTCAGCATCTAGCAATTTTTCTGGGAACCCTAATTCTAGGAGAGAAGAGCTCATAATCAGGGGTCATATAGGAGAGAAGTCAAGAGTCGGGGGATTCTTCATCTTCTCCCACAACTAAAGGTTTACTTGGAAGCTACGGCTAGTGGTACCTCCTGGACAGGGAGCTGGGAGAGGGACCTGTCCTTCTGGGCACCCCTGGCCTTTCCCAGGATCCTGACTTGAGCAGCCGTGTCTTGGTGCCCCCTGATGTCACCCATGCCCACCCCTTGGCCTTGTGAAGGCAGCGCATCCTTCCATCTGGCCCAGTTCAGGCTGCGGACAGGGGGCAGCGTAGTCAATGTAACACACAAACACAGGCATGATGTGCAAAACCACAAACATTTTGACTTTAATAAGTTATAAAATCAAGAAGCCAATTTTTTCTATACAGAAAACAAATGTGTCGATGGCTGTGATCAGTGAGATAAAATGCTGTGATTTGAGTTCAGCACCATGATGATTCCTGTGGCGGCTGCCTGGCATTTGGCGGAACAGAGTCCTCAGGCTTCATCTCATAGGAGTGTTACTGAGCACCATTTATAGACGCCAAACAAACAACCTTAAAATACAAACAGAAGGCTTATATGGGAAATTCCATGGGTTTTCCAAAAGGAGCAGATCAGAGAGCCAGGTCCCCAATCCCAACAGAAGTCTCCCCACAGACGCAATTTTCTGGAGCCACAGACAGAGAGCTCTGAGTCTCTAAGTGGTGCTCCAGAACCTCAGCTAGAAAACCGCCTTGGCCTTCAGTCTGTAGGGGCCTCCAGACATGGACACCAGCTCTGGAAGTTCAGGACTGTTGCTAAGCTGACTCTCCCACCAGTTCCAAGCTCAGTGGGGATTAGGAGTCTCTCAGAGTCTGGTAAACCCTGTGTTCCTTAGATAGAGAGACTTCGGAGGACTGTCCAGTTCTGGAGAACTGTGTGTGTATATGGTCCCAGGCATTGAGTATGACCTATGGGACAGTGGGCATGCTGGACTACAGCTCCCAGAGGGAATCTCTTTCCTTCCGAAAGAAGACCGGTAACCCTGGGTCTCAGCTGGGGCCTCTCCCTGAAGCCTTCCAGTCCCCAAGGCATACAGCCCTGCTTCACCGGAATCTGGGAATGGAGTGTTCCCATCCTGAGACCACCAGGCTGGGTAAACTAAGTAATGCTCTCTGGGTAGGGTTAGCCACCCTGAGCTTTCTGCATCCCAAGACAGACTCAAGCAAGAACTGCCCAGTCCTTCAGCCCATGAATAGCACCAGCAGCCATAGCTTCAACCAGTTGGGGAAAGGCGAGGCATCCATTTCCTGATCAGAGAGAGACAGGATTGCAAAAGTGCTGTAGATCACATCTGTTATAGAAGTGATACTATGAGAGATAGACAAAAAATGTTTTCTCCAGTTTGCTACTTAGGAGCCAGCAAGCTCCCTTGAGACACCAGGACATGAGTGAGTGGGACACGGTGACAGAGGGGAGGGAAGCCGGTGGGCCAGGCAGGGGTGACAGGCATCTAGTTATCACCCAGTGGGGAGGTTAAACATCATCCCAGATAGCGTTCTCACTGTTCCTACACCTTCGCTTTGTCCCCTAGATCACACACAGACACACACCCACATGCATGCATGGATCAGACAGACATACTGGGCACTTCAGACTCAGTATAAAGTAGCCATCATGGTCTTATCCTGAACCTCAGTGTTCCCATCCATAGAATGGGAACCAAACACAGAGTTCTCTCAAAACCTATGGTGAGAATACGAAGGCTCTAGAACTTTCCTAGACACAGAAAACGTAAGAATTACATGTGAGGCCAGGCCCAGCTAAGCAGCTGAAGTGCCCCTGGGTCTTATAATTTGGGGAAGTTGAAGCTACATGTTCACAAAATATCCATGCAGGGAGGGGTGAAAATAGACCATCATCTTCCTGTCCACCCCCCTCCCTTCCCATTTCTCTCTCATTCACATCTTGCTCACAAAACACCACTCTGCCGAAAACAGAAGTTGTAAAATTTTGGGAATGGCCAAAGATAAAGCAGGTTCTCCCCACCTCCCACCCTGTGCTTCTCATCAGAGGTCAGATTTCCACAGGTCCCTGCTGGGACTTCCAAGGCACAGAAGGGGGCTCCACAGGGCTAGATGGGGCAAGGCCACCCCCATAAGCAAAGCTGGTCTTCAGAAGCCAACCTGAGCCCATAGAGCCCCATCTCAGAACCCTGAGCATGGCCACCACGGTGGCAGAACCCCCTCCCCCCGACTAGGAGTCTTGGGCCTTGCACGTGGGCCAGGGTTCTTGGAGACAAGAGAGGAGTGGGAATGCCTGGAGTGCACCCTGCTGTCTTCTCCTTGTGGAGGAGACGTGGCCCACTGTTTAGATCTATCAAGTCCCAATACCTTCCCGGGAAGGAGTAGACAGCTTCACAGCTCAGTGTGGGCTGAGTCGAACACTGGGCAAGAGCACCAAATGGGCCAGTTGGCTTTTCTGAAGTCCTTTCTCCGAGTGGCTGTATCCGGCCAGGCCCAGAGACCAGAGGCTTGCAGTCTGGGAGCTCTAGACACCAAAAGACCTTCCAGATCCCCCTGACATATTCTGAGCTGAAGTTTAAGGATTGAGGATTTCGCAGGCAAAGCTAGACTATACTGAAAGCACATGAACTGGCATTGGGGCCGGCTCCTCCAGAGGCAGCAAGGGCTGGAGCCCACAAGCCGCTCTAGCAGGATATACCTCTCAGGTCGGTCGCGGTCCCCAGTGGGCCACCATGCTCATCCCCACCTCCTGCCTGGCCCTTGGACTCACTGGCATTCAAGTTCATGGCCTCCTCCCATTGTGCTCATCTTAATGACGGGTTGATCAGCAGATAAATCACTGTTCCTCCATGCGTACCCGTGAGGCTTGTGCCTCCACCTGGGGATGGATAGGAAATGTCCCGCAGCTCCAGAAGTGTTGGTCACCGCCAAGGAAAGAAGATGCCCTATCACTGCTCAGGAACTCGGGGACACGTGTCTCCTCTCTCTGACAGCCTCTTGCCCCCACCCCCACTGATGGCGATCGTAGAACTGCTATATTCCTCTCCCTCCCACACCTGGTCCCAGCGCAGGACTTAGAACATGCCGGAGCTGGGAAACAAACACACGTGCGAAGCTGGCTGCCACATGATCACGACCACAGGCATAGATGTTTATGTCATTCTCCCTCTCTGTTTTCTCGAAACCCTTTTGGAATCAGAAATTTTTCCTTCAACTCCACGATTTGCCATCCCATGGAATATATATATAAGCAAGGGGAAAAAATGCTATGGATGCTATCTTTCCATTTATTAGAACTTCCCGAGCATCTCTTTCTTCCTCATCTCATCAATGAGCTCTTGGATTCTCTGGTTTCTGGTCTTCTCGTACGGGCTCGGTCGTCGTGGGATCAGGTTGGGCGGCTGGACCTCCTCGTCCAGGCCGCCGATTTTGTAGGGCATGTCGACAGCGTTGGTGTCTGGGTGGTCCTCGGTGCTGTTGGTGCTGGAGGCATTGAGGGGTGCCTGTGGGGGTGTGCCTGGCACAGGGTGCACCTCCATGACGAGGGTAGGCACCGGGAGGGTTGGCATGAGCTCTTCAATGTCGTTGAGCTTCCTGGGCGGGGGCTCGGCCCTGTTGTCCACCTCGGTGAGGTTGTCGTGCAGGTTACAAGACTGGCAGCACAGCTTTTGGTAGCCAGGGATGGAGCAATAGCGAGACAAGACTTCCATCCTACAGAACATTGACTTGTCACCTTGGCAGCGGCCCTCTGAAAGAGAAAAGTGGCACAATAACCAAAGGACAGGGTAAGTGGGGGGGGGACCTGGTTCCCCCCAGGAAGCAGGAAGAGGCGTGTGGAAGAGCCCAGAGATGGCACAGCGGCAAAGCGAGCTCACGCAGAAAGTCTGTGTGGTTCTGACATCAGAGCAGCCCCGGAGCACAGTTCTGCCACACAAGCTGTGAGCAATACTCCCCACCTCCAGGCAGGCCCCCGGGGTTTTCTGTCTCTCTCAAAGTCTTAGACATGAGGTGTGTCTGTTCTTACGGAGTGTTTCCAACTTGTCTTAAAGAATGGGACTTTGTCCGATTCCTATTTGATATCCCAGTGGTAACCCTCATGAAATCCTGTGACGCAGTTCGGCCCTATAATGACCTATAAGCAGTAACGATAACAAAACAATCTGAGGGAACTAATTTCAAGAACCTGATAGAACACATCCCAGAGCTTTGGTGGTGGCCTCACCACGTTCCCCCTTAGTATCTTCCCATCCTCACCTGAAATTTTCTGGGCTTGTTTCCCCTTGCCTCGACCTCTTGCACGGGCTCGCCACACTGAACTCCTGGCCAGCCCCCCACAAACTGCTCCCCAACCTGGTGCCCTCCAGCAGGCTCCTCTCCCTCCCCTCTCCTTCTGGTCCAAGAGGCTGGACCCCTGCCGTATAGCCTGCATGGCTCCCCGGAGAGACCGGTGTCTGGCCGCACAGCTGCCTTCCTCCGGACCCAGCTCGAGCTCTGTTTGCGGCTGTATCAAAGCAGACCCTTGAACTCCATGGGGTTAGAGGGGGTACCAACCTCCTGCACAGTTGATCATATCTAACTTTTGACTCCTCCCAAACTTAACTACCAGTAGTCTACTTGGCCAGGAAGACTTACCAATTGCATAAACATTTAATGCAGATTTTGTATGGTATATGTATTATCCACTGTATTCTTATAGTAAAGTGAGCTAGACAAGAGAAAATGTTATTAAGAAGATCGTAAGGGAGTATCACGCTGTATTTGTTAAAAGAATCCCATGTGTATATGGGCCGGTGTAGTTCAGACCTGTGTGCTTCAAGGTCAACTATAGTCCCGCCCACCCAACCCTCTTGTTCTTACTCTCCTTCCCTGTCTTCTTCCTGAGTTTGCTACCCTCCTCCCTGCTCCGCCCCCCCACCTCATCCCACACACAACACAAAAACAGAGGACTTAACAAGAATTCACTTGACAGGAGAGAATAAGTCACGAGCTAGCACAACAGGGATGTCGGATCCCTGATAAGTTCCCGATGGCCAGCATCACTGGGAATCCCCTGCCTACTGTGCTCCGCTCAGCCACCTTCTGCTGTCCCAGCGAGGACGTCAAACCTTTCCCTCCCTCTCCCTCTGCGACCTCCACTCCTCCTGAAGGGAAGGAAGGATTAAGGTGGGAAGGAAGTGGCAGCCAGGGGTGGAAGCCACCTCTGATGCAGGTACGCTGTGTGCCAATGGGGGGTGTGGTCCACAGACTTGCCTGCAGCTCTGCTCACCCACAGAAACTTCTCGTGGCAACAAGCAGGTCTCCTCCCATTCAGGAGGTTCTGATGGTGCCCACTGCCTGCCCATCACTTCAGGCTGCAATCTGCCTTCCCAGGCTGGTGGCCCCCTTGGTTAGACACTGACCCCAACCCCTGGAGCTTCAGACTCTCGGAGACAGCTGCCTACTAGAAAGACTCCTGAGCCCTGTGGTTCCCAATGTGCCTGAGACTCCACTTCTCTGGTGTAAGCCCAGGGTCTCTGTTGGACCACTTGTCTTGGAGAATGGGCTCTCCAGCACACAAGCCAAATCCCAGGCAACCCCCAACCCCTGTTTATTCACCCCTAAGTCCATCAGTATCTCCTGCTAGACACTCTTGGTATGTCTGTTTTTCCCTCTCTTGCCCTTCATGGGGTCAAACTGCTTTGCTTCTTGTCTGCACCATGCTAAGAGCCTCCTTCCCACCTGCCTTTCTCAATTCTTTCTCTTTCTTGTCCACTATCCTGCTCCAGTCAGAATGCTGTTTTTCAACTGAAGATATGACCATGTCACTGCCTTGACTGAAGTCCCTGTGTTGTATCTCGTTTTCGGGGTGAGGACCTATCCCCTTCAACTCTCTAGGTTCACTCAGGCCTTAGACCCCCCTACCTTATACTGTGCTCCCTCCAACCTCAGGACCTTTGCCCATACCATGCCCACTTCCTCTGTCTTTCTTTAGTTGCTCTCATCTCCTTCTCCAGGCTCACTGAACCCTGTCTTCAGGCAAGCATTGCCTACCCTCCTATGGGAGGCCCTCCCATTCCCAGCACTCTGTCCCAGCTGGCAAGTTCACACTTAATTGCCAGATAAGATTGCCTGACCTACAAACCAGGTGGAGTAGTCTTGTTTGAAGCTCGGGGGTGCTCAGAGCCCCACCTGCTCCCTTCCCCAGTTCCTGGCCCTTCTCCCCTTCATGGAAGCCACCAGGTGAGCTGTGTGAAAACCAACCACTGAGGCCTAGGTCTCAACAAGACAAGCATGGAGCCTGGGCTGGCAGTGCTGCAGGGAATGGGACCACTCCTGCTACAATAGAGGCCTCCCATCACCTGTGCCTTCTCCTTCAGACAAACACCAAGACTGTTTGTAAACTTCTCCCTCACTTCTCTCCCCCAGGCTGGGACCCTGGGAACCAGGCAGCCTGTCAGCAGAGGGCAGGGGTCGGCTGATGGTGTCTGTAGGCCAAGTCTGCACTTCCACCTGGTTTTGTAAAGGAGTTTAACTGGGGACGCCTGGGTGGCTCAGTTGGTTGGACGACTGCCTTCGGCTCAGGTCATGATCCCGGAGTCTCAGGATCGAGTCCCGCATCGGGCTCCCAGCTCCATGGGGAGTCTGCTTCTCCCTCTGACCTTCTCCTTGCTCATGCTCTATCTCTCAAATAAATAAATAAAATCTTTAAAAAAAAAAAAAAAACGGTTTAACTGTTACTATCTGGCACTTTACAGAAAGCTTGCAGACCTGTGGTCAGGTGCCTGGTGGTGTCCCAGTGCCCAGGCCAGAGCCTGACACAGAGAGCACTCGACAAATGTCCCTGAATACATGGGTGAGTCAGGGCAAAGAGTCCCCCTTCCTGCCACAGGTAGGTGACAGCTGGGGGGCCGGGCCCAGGTTCCTTTGATCAGTAGCTACATTGCTTTACGTTCTTAAAAGTGAGAATGAATAAATGAGTGAATGAATGAGTAATTAAGAAAGCTACGGGCCAAGAGCTTGGCTATGCTATTATCGGTCTAGACCAATTTCAAAATCATTATTCCCAACCATTCTTAAGGACACCAACAGCTGGGTATTTTTAAGTCTTATCGCTGAGCAGAGAACCCTCCCAGAGGACAGGAATTCCGCCACCACGGGGCCCATCACATATCTGGAAGCAGCAGCTGGTGGAGGGTCCCTACACCCAAAGAAAAATCCCATTTTCCTGGTACCTGATCTTCAGCTGTTCCCAGTAGCAATGACATAGCAAGACCTACTGCCTTCCAGCGAACAACAAGCCACTGAGACCAAACCCATTCTCATAAATTGATGCCATTCCTGAGCCCTTCCCACCATCTTGGCTCTAGCCAAATATCGCCCGTGTTCTGTTTTGCCCACTAGCTTCCTCCTTTAAATGAATTCCTTTTTTCTTTTTAAGCTTAAAGTTTATTTTAGAAAAAAACTTTCCACTACCACAGTTCATGGGAAAGAAGCGGCGGTCAATGAAGACAACCCTAACCGGGAACGCGAAGACAAGTTTTAAGTCGCCATTTAACCCCTACAACTCCAGGAAGACCGCCCTGCCTGCAAGGCTCTAAGCTGCAGAGAAGCAAGCTAGCATGAGGGAGATCACGGCATCCCTACCCCGGTGGGCCTCCTGTCCAGGTGCCATGAAGGGGACAGGGAACTGGGGGATGGGGGGCTGCTCAGGGGAGCTCAGGTCATGTTTATTGCACCACCTAAAACTGCCCTGTCTCCCACGCTTTGGGAAGGCTGGGATGGGGAGAACCTGGTTCTCTGCTTCCTCAATTGAGCCTCACACAGGATTTCACCACCCAAAGGCTGGGTGACAGGATAAGAAAGCGTGGGACCCCCACTGGCCAGTGGCCTGGTGCACCCCAGCTGTCCCTGGGGTGAGCCACTTCTGCAGGGGTTCCTTCTGATCCACCGGGCAGGGACACTGCATGGGTGCAGATCTGTCAGGGGAAGCTGTTTGGGTCTCCTGTGTCTCCTTCCAATGACCAGAGCTCTGCGCTGGGTTCTGTGACCCCATACTTCCAGGCTGGCAACGAGGGTCTGGCCCTGTGCCCTGAAGCCTGTCTCTGTGGTGCTCCTCCCGGGCACAGGATCCCCTTCATAGGAAAGGCAGGAGGGAGAAGCCCACTAGCGGGAGGGCCCTGTCGGCCCCCGGCCCGCTGCCTGGTCCTGGTGAGGTGAGCAGGCCCCATGGCTTCTGAGATGAGGCCTCAGGAGACACAGGCAGGCCCCACTGAGCACAAGCTCATGCAAATGCATAGGCCAGGTGCCCACAGCCACTGCTGCCGTGCCCTCGTCCTGATCTGGACCCTGGACCTGGACCAGGTGGGCACCTCTTCCCCCCAGAACAGATCATCTCAGGTTGACAGCTATGATAGCAGCCAGGGTGGTGGCCCGATGGTGGCTCACAGCGCAGTGACCTGGGCCAGCACCATCAGGCCTCTGACCCCACATTCCCACTCCACTGATCCCAGAGAGGGGGAGAGACTCACCCCTCAGGCCCTCTCTCTGATGGTGAAACCTTCATTTGCGAGAAGAACCCAGACGGTCCCACGAGGGGCTCGTTCAGCAGGAATAATTCAGAAGTCAAAGTCATGGTGGAGTGTCTCCACAGGCTGCTGTCACATTTTGAAAAATGACCGGAGTGGGGGAGGGGCCTAGATATCCACTTTGGGCAGGGGTGGGGGGTGGCAGTCATTTGAAGCAGAAGCCCAGCCCCTAATGTGACAGAAGGGTCCCCGCAGCAGCTCGGCAGCGCTGCCAGCCGCGAGGTGAAGAGAAGGAGCCAGCCCGGGCCAAACCCGAGCACCCAGTTTCACGGAACTTTTATTGACTTTATTTGTGGGATGCATGACAGGAAGTCTTTCCATCGTTAGTAAGGAGAAAAGGTCATTTCCACAGTCACTTTGGCACACACTAACGTTGTCTCATAAAAAAACCAGAAAAGCGACGACAATGGAACCTAGGTATTACGTCATTGGATACATACAAAACACTAATAAAATATCCCTGATAAACCAAAGTGCATATAGACAGACAGCACGATGCCCAGGACCGTACCGCACCTTCCCAGAGGCAGAGTCACTCGCGTGGCCTAGTCAAAGTTGGAAGTTAACAGTCGTGAGAATTAGTACGCGTTACACACCAAGTATGTACATAACAGTAGTCAGAGCCGGGGAGGAGGCGGCGGGGTGCGGTTAGCAGATGGTGGGGCAGGGTGGGGATTGGGGTGCGACGCAGGGGCCTGGGGCACGCGGGGGGTGGGCGGCCGGTGCGCTGCCCTCTGTGTAAGGCAGCACCCGGGAGGGGGCTCAGCAAACAGTCAGCGCCAACTGGCTGCACGGCCTCAGAGGGGGTCTCCACTCAGCAGAGCAGAGCCAGCTAGAGCCAGCACGCCCAGGGCTCCCCCTGCACAGGCCCCTGGCTATGAGAAACCTTGGATGAGCTGGGCGGCCTCCACCTGGGCTGGTGCTGCCTGCCTCCTACCGGGATCATGACCCCGCTCTGAAGCTGGAGTTAGCAGCCAACTCTGTTACCTTTCAACTTTAAGGCATTTTCTACATAGTTTTATCTAAGCAAAAAAATCAATAAAAATTGAGGTAATTCTGTAGTTGTTCACACTGGTAGGTGGCCGCATCCACATCAGACAGTCTCACTCTCTCTCTCAATCTCTCACTCTCTCACCTCCATGGATGGGGTCATGTGCACACGATGAGAAAAGGCCATTGGAGCTAATGGACAGAGAGTGAAGTGGCGGTGTGTCCCCATGTCCCACTGGAGGGACATGTCCCCTGCCACCTCCATGTGACCCAAACCCCCCAAGGGGACAGGGCACAGGGGCCAAGGGCTGTGGAAGTTGGACGCAAAGGCCACAGGAAGCAGGCCACAGTTGCACGAGTCAGGAGGACACACTGAGCACAGGGTCAGCAGCAGCAGCAACAGCAGGGACCGCCGGGGAGCCCCGACATACCCATGAAATCTCGGGGCTGGGCCACCTGGCACGGCGGCACAACACTGTGTGCCCCAGACCCCTTCTGGCCTCACGCCTCGCTGGTGGGCAGTGTCTGAAAGGGGACCGGTGGGTTTCCCCCTTGACTTCCAACCTGCAGCTCCAGCTTGGAGGGGTGTGGCCCCGAGAGGTGGTCACCAAGCGGTCACATGTGCACTCTGGCCTCCGGCCCCTCCAGCACCAAGACAGATCTTTGCCCCTTTACACGCCATCACCAGCCAGGTCCCAGCCCCATACAAGAGGCCAGTGCCCTGGGGCCATGCCTCCGCGAGGCGAGCCCTCCCAGCCAGGCAGCCAGGGCGGCTCCAAAGGAGACGGCCTAGCACAGAGGCCCAGGAGAAATCAGATTGAACCGAGAGAGCGCTCAGGAAGAGTCAGGGAAGTTTTCCATAGAAGGAGAGGAGGGGAGCCCACGGCAAGCTCCACAGGGCGCAGGGCATGCACTGGAGGGCAGAGGCAGAGTTATAAACGGGCCGGTTACTTGACGAGGTCTTCTGGACTGGTGAGTCGGGGTCTGGGCGAGACAGCCACTGAACCACATAGCTCTTCTTGGAAGGATCGGAGATGTTTCCTAGAGGGGAAAGGAGGGGCTGTGGCTCCTGAGGCCCCACACTGGGCCAGCACCCACCACCCCAGGCATGCAGGATCAGCAGGAGGACTCTGACTCCCCCATGTGGCGTTTGAGGACCCTTGGGACAGAGAGGCCCTGGCGGTCCAGGCCACCTCCTGCCTCTCTCCCACCTCCCACCAGGCCTCCTGGGTCTCAGCTACTCACTACCCAGCACCCCACCCTGCCTGCTCCCCAGAAACATAGGGAGCAAGTGAATCCCAGCTCTAGCCCCCTGCCTGGTTGGGTGGGCACATCTGACCTCCCTGAATTCCCTCCTTTGTAGATGGGATTCACAGTGGGGTCCACATCTTGAGCTTTTTCCAGGACCAAAAGTGTTTGCATGCAGACAGTGCTCTGGTTGCTCTCCTCAGAGGGCACTAGGCACCCCCTCCTTGCATGGGTACCCCAACTCACACAGGCACCCCCTTCTTGCATGGACCTGGGCGCCTCATCTGGCAGAGCCCCACTGGGTCAGGAGGTGGTGGTCACGTGGTCACCATGAATCTGCTTCTGTCTCCCAAACCACTGAGGAGTGGCCAGGAAGACAGTCAGGGCTGAGTTCTTCCCATTTCTCACTACAGAAAGATCAGCCCTTAGTGCCTCCCTCCAGGTCACAGATGCTGAGTCCAGACCAGTCCTCCTCACCCGGGCCCGCTGTACACTGGGGTCTGGGGCTGGGGGCAGCAGGAGGCTTACGGGGACAGGGGCCCAGCCTGCAGATTCTGGCTGTCTCAGGCCGCTCCTCCCGGCAGATCCCGAAGCTGTCATCTGCAGTTCGGCACAGCACTGGCCGCTCCTGGGTGCCATTGCCACAGGTCACTGAGCACTGCAGGTAGAGAGTCACGAGTCAGGGCCTGCCTCCCTGGTCAGCTGGGCCCCAAAGAGTTCCCCACACATGTGACCTGATAACACGTGGAAGGTGGTGGAGGGCAGAGGGTAGAGTATGAGCTAGAGGCCAGTGTTGCCTTGCCCAGCCTTGAGTGGCTGCCCCAACCTCCTAAGTCTCTGAAGTCGGGGACACATGGGCCTATCTCTGTGAGTTACTATGAGTTAGAGCAAATGTACAAAGCCTGACACTTCCAGGTTCTCAACAGGGATCTCCCTTCTCTGGCTGAAGGAAGCCCACCCAGGACACGAAGAGCCTCTTGTACGCTAGGGACTGCTGGGAATGCTCTGATGGAGACCAGGAGTTGTGGCAGAGGACCCCTGGACACAAGGGCCTGTGCCACCAACCCCCTCATTGGCCCCTCCAGCCTGGCATACCCTCTATCTCACTGCATGGGGACAGGCCCAAAGCCATCACACCCATGCTCCCGGCTTGGCTCCCAGTTCAGACCAGACCCACCGGGAGAATACCCCAGTCCTCACCTTACACAGTACAGGAAATGGTGGACTTGGCAGTCCCCAGGCTTCTCAAACCTTACAGAGCCCCAAAGAAGGCCTGCTTTCAGGACCAAGATTTGGGAAGCTCCTGGGGACCACACTCGTAGGATGTTCTGTCTGGGGAGAGCGTTTCTGCATACCTAAGGCCCCGAGTCACATCGCACCAGTCTGTCCAGTTAGTTTGTACCAACAGTGTGTTTGACGGTGAGCACTTGCTCCCCCACCTGGGGGCCTAGAGCTTGGATAACCAGAGTCAGGCACACCTGGAAGCCCCTGGACACCCAGGCCTACGGGGCTCCCCTGGCTGGCAGCATTTCATGCATGCCGTCCCACGCTGCTGCTGAGAGAACTAAGTGTGCCCTGGGAGCCCACCAGAAGGGGACACCTGGAAGCTTGTGCGTGGCTTCCTCTGGGGTCGGCCACGCACCTTCCCCTTTTGCTGATTCTACCCTGTGATTTGCTGAAATGCACTATAACTGTGGGTATGATGACGTCTGAGTCCTGTGAGTCCTTCCGGTGAATCACTGAGCCCGAGGCTGGTCTTGAGGACCCTGACCCACCAGGCCTGTGAGCTGGGTGTCAGTACTCATGTTAGCTTAGCCCTGGCCCTGGACTGCTGCTCCAGCCCCTGAGACCAGCCAGTCCCGGTCCAAGTCCTCCCTCCCCCATGTTCCCTCCTACCAGCTTGGCTGGTCTTCCAGACCACCCCTCTGCCCCCGTTCTCCCAGGACTCTAAGCTCCTGTAGCACATGGCAGCCTCTGCCCTGCAGTGCAAACACCCATTCCAGTCAGTTTCTCAATAGAGCATGGACCGTGTGGCCTCCACCGTGCCCTGAGATCCACGGGATGTGGTCTGGGCCAAGAACTGCGTCCAGACCCACATGGAGCGCTCTGACCCCCTCAGTCCTGCCCAAGCTGGGTTTGGGGGCTGAGGATGTGAGGCCGGGGGCCCTCTCACCTGGGACCAGGGTCCAGCCCGCCATCGCCCAGGGCAGAGCTCACGGTTGCAGGCCCGACGGCCCTCGGGCCGGGCGTCATTGCAATGTTTGGTGTGCACGGAGCGGGTGGTGTTGTTGTGCAGGGGCTGTACGCAGCGCACAGAGCGAGCTTGCGTGCCCATCCGCCCGCAACTCTGACTGCAAGGCTCCCATTCACCTGTGACCCACCTGTGGGGGCAGAGCAATAGGTCAGTCCCCTTGGAGAGCTGGCTGGGCTGTGGCCCAGGGATGCAGAGAGAAGGCAGCCCGCCTCCCTGGGGCATCTTCCCCTTTATCAGGAAGACAGCCTAGAGCCTGATGGGGGCTCTGACTGAGATCTAGCAGGTGACACTGCTGCAGGCCCTGCTGGGGCCAGGTGGGGGCATGGAGAGCCCTGGTTATCTGTCCCTTCTCAGGCTCCTGGCTCTGCCTTCTGCCCTCCGTGGTTGCTGACATCACAGACCCTTCAGGGAAACAGGGTGGACTCCTACAGCACCTGTCCCCACTTAGCCCCCCCCCGGCCTAAGTACCAACCACCCTCTCCCCTCAGGGCCCTGCAAAAGGAACCTGGGCCCGGAAATGCAGCCCTGCCAAAGCCCTGGGCTAAAGGATCAAGGCTGCAGCTGCCGCAATGAGTGGCCTGGGGAATATCTACCACAGGACCTGAAGATGGCCAGTCCCCACTGAGCCTCAGTTTCCCCATCTTGGCATTAGCACATGTCATCATCTCTAAGACACACATGACCGTCTCAGTGCAGCATGTGCAAAGCAGGGGTGCACCGCACAGCCTGAGGGGTCTTAGACCCCATGACACGTGCTGAGGGAGAAAAAATCCACCAACACAGCAGGGGATGTGATGGCCAGCACCACTCAGGGCCTAGAGCCCGCACCTGCCTCCCCAGGAGCCCCCGGGGTTCTGCCTTCTCTTCTCACGGGACCCCAGGCTGGGGTCTCTGAAGAAGGGATGCACAGGCCTGTCTCTCTGAGTAACTGGGGCTGAAGGAGCCAGGTGACCCTGGGCACTCACACTGGCTGGGAGCACTCCTGTGGGTTGCAAGCCCGGCGGATGGCTTTGGGCTTCGTGAGGGCGTCGCAGAAGCCTCGGTGTACCATCTTGTGGTCCAGCCTCCGGCGGCAGCCATACTTGGTGAACTGGGAGCCTGAAGACAAGAGCTTGAGGGGTCTCATGGGGCAGTGTGGCCCCTCCACGGGGCATAGAGAAGCAGCTCCATGGGCAGCTTCAGCCCCTTTTCCCCAGCCCTCTAATGGGGAGGGGGGCAATGTGCCAGGGCCAGGCCTTGGAGATATCCAGCCTCATGTCCACCCAGCACCCCAGGCTCAGTGAGTGGGAGGCCAGGGGAGAGTGGCCACCTTGTTCCCTGGTCTCTCAACTGGCTTCCTGGGGCAGGAGGGAGGGCTCTATTTCCTCTCCATTGCTCAGCCACATATTCTACCTCGAATTAACCCACGTGGAGGCCCTGCGATGAGCCTGGAGATGGCTTAACACAGAAACATGGCCTGCAAGGCTCCTCTCACCGGAGCCTAGGACAGCTCTTCTCAACAGGGCGATTTTAACATCAGGCAGTATCTGGGACACTTAGGTGTCACAACTTGGGGTTGGGGGGTGCCACTTGCAATCTAGCACATAGAAGCCAGGGATGCTGCTCAACATCCTACAATGCACGGAACAGACCCCACAAGAATTATAAAGCCCAGTGTGTCAACAACTCCAACGTCTCTACACCCCAGGCTACCAGGTGAGTCACAAGAAAATGTGGCTGGACAGCCTGATCTAAGCTGGGTATCTGGAGAGGTCCTAGAAAGCAGAGAATGGAGGAACGTTGGTTTAGTGGGAAGGCAGCAGAGTGGCTTCCAGGGAAGAGACAACCTGTGCAAAAGCCCTGAGGCAGGAACATGGCATGTCCAGGAAAAGCAGCTAGGGCCAGTGTGGCCAGGGCCTGGTGGGCAAGGGGTAGGGGTACTGATGCAGTGGAAGAGGTCAGCAAGCTGCCCAGACCACACAGGCCATGAGGAGAATCTCATCTTTATCCAAAGAGTGGACGGAGCTGTTAAAACTATGGCACTAGGAAGGGATGCCAAGAAGGGACCTTTAAGAGCTCACACTGGGGTGACAGTGGACACACAAGGGCCAGCTGGGGAGCAAGGATGGTGTCAGCACTGGGCAGACGGAACAGCAGATAGGTCCACGAGATACAGAGGAGGGAGAGTCAGCAGGACATACTCAAGGGAGGGTTGGGGGTGCCATCTGCACAGGTGGGAGCCCTGCAGAAGGAGCTGTCCACCTGCTTGGGCCATGGGAGCAGTCACCTCTTCTTTGGCAAAATCCTCTCAGTCCTCTAGGTGTGGGACCCTGACAGAGCCTGTCCTGGCCACCTGTTCTTGCCTCTTAGCTCATCTAGCCCCTCAGGAGCAGTAAGCACGTGTGGGAGACCAGAAATCTCCTGCCCGTCTGTACGTCCCACCCAGCTGTGGACTGTTTGAGGTCCAGGGCAGGTGGGACACCTCTGTAGGAAGCCCCATCCCTCCCAGAACAGTTGGGAGGCCCTTCTGAATAAGTGTGGGGAGTGACCTCCACAGAGGGGTCCCCTTTCCTGATCTCCAGCATGACCTGAGTCCTTCCTGGGCCTGCCTCGTGAGGCCTAATCCACCCATGCCACCCTCACACCAGCCTCCTGCCAGGCCAGCCCCTCTCTTCCCGATGCAGCTCCATGTTGTAACACCGATGCCCACAAGCCCTTCTGGCTGTCTTTGGTCCGCTGCCCTGAGCACCCCCTTCCTGCCCACCCTCTACCCCCCACCAGGTCGGTTGCCTTGGCCTCCTGCCCCTGGGCCAGTCTTCTCATGCTGAGCATGTCCCTCAGGCCAGGCAGTCAGCAGGGCACCGTGGGCTCAGGAACCCCTTTTCCCAGGAGCCTCCCCGCGACCAGCTCTGAGAATACCCTTCACCTCCACCGCAGGGCTTGGAGCAGGGAGTCCACTTCTTGAGAGCCCACTCATAGCCCACGGAGTCATCCTCCAGGACGTTGTTGCCGTCCACGTTGAGTGAGTCCTCATGGATCATGTACTTGTACGTCAGCGATATCCGGGCATCACCCTGTGGGATGACCTGCGCCCAGAGATGGCCGTGAGTGCATTCGCTGTGCTGTCCACCTGCCCTCGCCGGCCAGTTTAGAAACACATGCCCCGGCCCATGTATGGTCGGTTCTCTTTATGGGCCATGGTTATCTTCTAGAAAGTGTCGGAAAGCTCGGATTCACCAATCCTGCACCATGGCTGGCGGGGAGGAGCATGGGGCCAGGGTCCTGCCAGCCTCCGGTCAGTGTACTTTTACCCACTGTCATTACATAACCAAATTTTATGTGTGTTTCTGTTCGAGTTCACCTTAGTTTATGCGGCTGACTTGTTCACAGCACTGGCAGGTCACTGAGGGCACTTCCAGGAGTGAAGTCCCCGCAAGTGAGGTGAGCTGAGCAGAGGGGCACACATGTGTGACACACACGGATCCTGGGCTCAGGTGCCCAAATCCAACCATTCACTCTCACAGAGGAGCTAAAGGCCTGTGAGCCTTATCCAGAGTCTTTTAATTTTTCCCAAATAAAACATCTTATTTTTGTGACGGAAATTAACTTCCAAAAAGCAATTAGAAAATCAAGTCCCTAGGGCGCTGGCCGGCTTTATTAGCGGGATGGGTGTCTCTTGATTTTGGGGCTATGAGTTTAAGCCCCACATTGGGTATAGAGATTACTTAAAAATAAATCTTGGGCGCCTGGGTGGCTCAGTGGGTTAAAGCCTCTGCTTTCAGCTCGGGTCATGATCCCGGGGTCCTGGGATCGAGCCCTGCATCGGGTTCTCTGCTCAGCGGGGAGCCTGCTTCCTCCTCTCTCTCTGCCTGCCTCTCTGCCTACTTGTGATCTCTGTCAAATAAATAAAATCTTTAAAAAATAAAAAATAAAAATAAATAAATCTTGGGAAAAAAAAAAAAGAAAAGAAAATCAAGCCCCCTCTGGATTCTCATTCACCCCTCTGGATTCTGGATTCACCCAGAAGTGGGTCTTGGACACAGAAGAGTTGGGGCTTAGCCCTGCTTAGGGACAAAGTCTGGTATGAGCCGGGTTTGGGAGGCTAACCTCCTGAACCCCGTCAGTCACTCCTGGGGCATTGCAAGGTTTGGATGGGATGGCAGACATGAGCAGACGTGATAAAAGGTGGCCATGAATGTCATTTGGAGGAGGAAACTGAAGCCCTTAGAGGGGAGGGTTGGACTGCTGTACCCCAGGGCCCAGTGCAGAGCAGAGCCCAGAATCTCATGTCTCAGGGCTCCAAGTCTGACAGATGGAGACCCTTGGTCCAAAGGGCAGGCCAGGGATGATTTCCAAGAGGGGTCCAAAGGATGCAGGGAGGTCCAGGGGCCCCAGGAAGCCCCTCCATCTCCATCCCAGACAGGCCTGGCCCCTGCCTCCACTTACCAGCACGGTGATGGTGCCGTGAAGGGGACCCATGGTTTGCAGCGTCTCCCGGCCGTCCTCATCCCGGTACTCCCACTCCACGCCCATAGCAATGAAGGATTTGGAATTGGGATCCACGTCATTTTCTTCATTTAAAATGAACTTGCCCGTCTCCAGGTTCTTGACGGCTGAGAATGGCAGAAGACAGCCCCCAGCCCCAGCCATGATCACTCAGGGGCAGAAGCTGGGTGCACTGGAGAGAGAGGCGGGGAGGGTCCACAGGTCTCAACTGGTGAGGGGAGTGATGGGGAGCAGATCTTTGTTTGCCCCAGCTGCCCTCTGCTAGGGGCCTGTGCCAGTGGAAGCCCAGATAGCCATGGGAGCCAGCCTCGGCCTTGAAGCTACCCTGCCCAGGGCCCTTTCCTGGATCTGCCCCACAGTCCCTGGGGGTGTGGGGGTTTCAAGCAGCCGCTGTAGGATCACCTCCTTCCAGTCGACTCAGAGCCACTGTCTCCCACATCCCGCACCCGCCTCCTGGGTGCAGCGCATCTGCTGGACACTAGGGCACAGGGCTGGGGTGAAGCTTCCTGCCATGGGGTAAGCATAGGTCCAGCTGAAAGGCAGAGCCTCCTCACCCCAACCTGGTGCCTCAGGAGGTCCCCATACATCCTCAGAGACCGAGCTTGACCAGGGGGTGGTACGGGACACATGGAATACCCCAGGATCAGCAGGTGTCTGGAAGCCAATAACTGGCTGGTCAGGAAGCCCCATGCATCCCACAGTGTGGAAGGCAGCTACTGGGGGCCCCAGACAGGGATCCGAGAAGGAGGAAATCGTTCCCTGCACCAGTGTCCTGCAGTTCTCTGTGCACCCCACAAAGATACCTCAGCAGCGGCCTGCAGACACTCAACTGGCCATCAACCCTGGCTCCTCTCACGCAGAGAGATCAGGCCTCAAACCTGGAGCCTGCAGCCAGAATGTGTTTAGATTCAAGTGTCTGTCTCTCCCTTTAGGAACCAACTTTTAGGTTTTTCCTTCCACTTAAGGCAAGTGGTTTTGCATTTTGGGTAGCAATATAGTTTCTTCTCAAAACAGGGAAGAAAGAACAAAGTGCATTAAACAGAGTGGGGTGTTCGCTGTGTTGGTGGGGGTGCCAGACAGTGGCACTTGGGGAGCCCCGACCCGGTCCGGTCTCCATGGCACAAGGGAGGGGGGGAGCCCAAACTGGGAGAATGGATTTGTCTGGATTTCCCCCATGACTCCCAGCATCACTTAGGACTTCAGCCCATGACCACCCAAGAGGGAGGGCCCACGTGCCTTTAGCTGATGGGGGTGAGGACAGGTGAAGGCCTGTAAGGGATCCCAGCAATCTCAGAGGGCACTCAGAGTAGTACGAGCAACCACATTTGCAAGAAATGCCAAAAAGCCCTATTCCAGGTAGCATCTCTTGAGTTTAAAATTAAACTAATTGGAAATATGCAAATATAGGTTGTAACCCCATCTGCAGGCCAGCCCGGGGTGCTTTCTTGTTGATGTGGGGGCTGCTGCCCAGACACTGCTTGCAGACTCTGCCTGCCTTCCAGTGGGTAGGGGGAGCCTTCCCCCTTGGCCTTAAGATGGAAGAGGAGGTAGGCAGTCACTACTCTGTGGGCTAGGAGTACAGCATGTCCCTCCTTAGCTGCTGCCAGGAGCCCTTGGATCCCAGCCCCCAGCCTCTCCACCTGGAGAAGACCCCAGAAAAGATCCCCCAGTGGGCTGAGCCAGGGACAGGGAGGTGGAGCAGAGGCTGGGCCTCCCAGCCTGACCTCTGCCCCTGGGCTCTCTAGCCACACCCAGAACTGCTGGGCTTCAGAGACTCACACAGGTGGTGGCTGGTGCTGTCTGCCTCCTGGATAAGCAGGTGTCTGGCTCCTGCCGGGATTTCAAACATCTTGATGTAACCTTTGTTGGGATGTGGGAAGATAAAGCCAAGTGAGTCAGAAAAGGCCACTGGAATGTGGACAATACACCCATGGCCCCATGGTTCTTGGGCTTGACCACCTGCCTGGACAAGGGTTGATGGGAAAGGTACTGTGTCCCAGCTGGCCAAAGCCCTTTTGCTCCTCAGGTGCTCCCTGGGCCTTTTCCATGGGACACTTCAAGGGACTCCTCAGGGTGACCCCGGAGCCAAACCTGGGCTTGAAGCTAAGATGCCATATCTGGGAGGTAGACTCTCAGCAAACCGCTTGGCCTCTTAGACCTCAGCCATTTAATCTGCAAACCGAAGACCCCTGGGCTCTCATGGGACCATGGAAAATCACTCTGTACCCTGGTGCTGACTCTGAGTCAAGGCCATGGCCTTCTTCTAAGAGGCAAACCGAGGTGGCTTCTCCCCGTTTCGGACAGTGGTATAGTCATTGCAGGCCCACCCACATGGCTGTTCTCCCAGAGCTCAGGTCGGCCCGGGACCCCCAGTTCCCGAGCCCCATCGTGTGGCTCTGCGGCCTGCCCAGGGCAGTCCTGCTGACAGCCAGCTGGAGGGAGGAGGCAGGGAGCAAAGGACCCAGAGTCCAGCTGGGCAGCTTTGGAAGGCAAGGGAGGGGTGCCCTATGCAGGCCCCAGCCCTCAAATAAAGACTGAGATCTGCCCTGTGTACCTGTATGTTGGCATTCTCTGCCCTGACCCCTGAGATCCAGGTTTCTCTTCCCCACACAGCCTGGAGCCTGGCTCAGGCTGTACCTGACTTAGATTCTTCCCTCCCCTTCTTGTGCCCCCCTCCTCCCCATCCTGCCAGGTACAGCAGAAAATCAGGCACCGGGGGTGGAGGGAGGGGCTCACTCACCGAGCTTCTTGGGGGAGCGTGTGAATGTGCCCTTGACCACTTTGCAGTGGGTGTTGTCCCCTCCACACACACCGCACTTGTCTTCCTGCTTGCTGGAGCCGATCACTCCGTCACAGCCCACCTTCTGCAGGAGGATGGTGTGCGGTGTGTACTCAACACCCTTGCCCACTTGAGCCCCCAACCCAATCTGTGCCCCCAGGGCCCTGCCATCTGTTCCCCCTGCAGCTCAGGCCTACACCCTCCTTAGAGGTTTCTGATGCAGAGGAAGGAGACTGGGCTTTGGAGCAAGACAGACCCTGTGTGCCTACCCACAGGCCACCAATGCTGCTTCCTGCCCCTCCTCTGCTCATCTGGACAGTGTGACCTCAGAGGGCTCTGCACAGCCTGACTGGGGCCACCTGCCGAGCCTGGCCTGGCCTGGCGAGCTAGCCTCTGCATGGATGTCTCTGTCCCAGTGGCTGTGGATCAGACCTAGCCTCTGCCCTTCTCCCAGGGGCCATACAGTGCAGCCTGGCTGGGGCTCTCACCCAAAGCTTGGGCCTGCAGGCCCCAAGAACACAATGCCCCCTTGAGTCTGTCTCTGGGGTGTCTGTGCAGGAGTTGACAAGAGTTGGTGAGAACAACTGGAACTCCATTCATTCAAGAAATCCTCTCAGTATCACCTACTCCAGTGTCAGAATTATTCCACACTAAGCAGGGTTGCTCGCTTGACCTGGGCCACCCAGCCAAGGTAGTAACAAGTTCAGGTTCTACTCTCCACAGCTATGGCAGCATACCATTCCCAGGGCCAGGGAACTCCACAGAAGGAGCTCCTGCAGGATGGGCCTGAGCATGTCGCCGGAGGCCACTCTCTCCTAGCTCAGCCAAGGAAGACAGCCCATCCTCTGAGCTAGTCGGCTCCCTCTGCCTGTCTTAAGAGTGCATCAGAGCGTGACAGGTTTTCCTTTTTGCCGAGGCTGCCAGGAAGCTCAGAGCCAATTTTCCCTTCAAGGTCATCCCTGCTACCTTTCTCTGGAAAAAACCCACTTCTCCCTCTGCTCTTTGATTTCTGACATTTGTCTCACGAGGGCCTTGCAGGGCAGGGGCTCCGCACCATGAAAAGGCTACAGAGGAGTGGTTCATGAATCATGTTTGAAGGTGTGGACAGATGTTGATGGTGTTTGGTCTTACCCATTCTGGGTGTAATCATAAGCCCTTTGAATCATTTTTGAAAGTGAGCGGGGTGAAAAACAATCACTGAAATGAACATGCTCATGTTTATTATAATGGTTCCTGGGGGGTGGGTGGAATTAGCCAAGGAAGACAACGTGATCTACCAGGGAAAAAAGAAGACCAAATGAAAACATTGGTCTTTAAAGGTACAGAAGCCTGAACCGAATGTGCCCACTTGCCATTTCTAGATGGGTGGTCTCAGGAGGCACGCTGCTCTCACTCTGAGTTGGTTTCCATGTTCATGACATGGTATCAGAGCAGCCCAGCCTGTGGGAGCTCTTGCTGGTGGGGAGGAGATGGGCCTTGGAAACAGTCACAGGCTCCCTTCCTCAGGGAAGGCTGGAGTTGGTGTGGGGGGCGGGGAGAACCCGCTTTTAGGCCAGGATAGTTACACTCCCTGTGAGAAGGGTTGCTTCAGCCTCTCACCCGAGGGGGACTCATGCTCTCTTTCAGACAGAATAAACCAGAAGCAAAAAGCCTCTGAGTTGTAGAGGCAGGTGAGAGGTGGTGCCAGGGAACAAAGCAGCATCTGGAAGGTGCTTCCCCAGACTCCAGACTCCGAAACCCATGTCATTTCGTGAACCTTACCAGAGGACCAACTCTGTTCTAGAAGCTCTTCACTGGTTCATGTGCTCTTTCTTTCTTTCTTTCTTTTTTTAAGATTTTATTTTATTTTTTTATTTGACAGAGAGAGAGAGGTCACAAGTAGGCAGAGAGGCAGGCAGAGAGAGAGAGAAGGGGAAGCAGGCTCCCTGCCGAGCAGAGAGCCCCATGCGGGCTTCAATCCCAGGACTCTGAGATCATGACCCGAGTGGAATGCAGAGGCCTAACCCACTGAGCCACCCAGGTGCCCTCATGTGTTCTTTCTAAAAAGACTTGCAGCCCATGTACAACCCAAAACACTAATTAGAAATTCAGCTGGCTGGAACAGAAGGAGGGTATTGGACAGAGGAAAAACAAAGCCAACAGGCTACATTTTAAGACACTTGTTCCAATGGAGACTTTTCTCCAAGAGTCACAAGAGGTGAGCAAAAGAAAAAGCAGAATAAGTTAAGTACTTGATCTGTCAGAACTCCAGAGATATTAACATGGCTTGTCACCCTTTTTCCTTACTTCTCAGGCATTTTTTTAATCACCTTTTATTTTTTCTGGAATCAAGGTATGTCTAATAATCACAGTGGACAGGAGCCGGCCTGCTCTAGAGAGGAGCGGTTTTGTCTGGGCAGCTGCTGGTCGGCTCATCAGGAGGCCTGACCTCCCAGAGCAAGCAAGCACTGTCCACAGCGGGGGGTAGGGGGGGTACTGCATCCCTGGTGTCTATAGACCTTCAGGAGATGCCATTCTAACATTCAGCGCCTGAATAAGGGGGAACATGCACGTAAGACATTAACTGAGTAGAAGAGACTAATGAAAACCAGGGTCACTGTGTGGGTCTGCAATCTCACTTGTGGTCCTACTGGGGTTGATGGCTCAGGCTGGGGAGGGCCCGTGTCCCCAAGAGGCTTTGTGTGGCTGCTGCCCATTGAGGCAAGGGCCAGAGAGGGCTGGCAGCTGAACTCTGCTGCAGTCCAAGCCGGGCTGGAGGACACTGGTGGAGATGGTGGACTCCCTGTCCCACGGGGAAGGGCCCACAGCTCACGAGGTGCTGCTTCCCTCCCCTCCCCTCTGTTACGAAATCCTGCAGGTGAGTCCTCAGATCAGGACAGATGCTAGCTTCTTTCAATCTCTGCCTTTCTCAATGCCATTTTCGGATGATATATTTGATGACTCACTATTACTTTCTCAGGGCAGTGGACTGTGCCCTTTATTCTGTTGGCTTCATTTAATTCTTGCTACTCTTTTCATTCCTTTCTCTGTGTGAACATGTGTATGCGCACGTGGATTTCTATTCTCCTGAAGCGTCTTCTGCTGTTATTTCACTCTTAACCTTCTTGAGTTGTGTTTTGATATTCCCTAATTGACAGCGTCCACTCAGGCATGATTTTTGACCCAGCACAAGATACTTTCACAAGAAGGGCTGCACATCCCCAGGCATTGTGAGAACTTGGTACCTCATCTTAACTACTGCTCACGTCTTCAGAGTGGTCCCAACCTGTCTCCTTTGCTTTAGAACTTCTGCTATATGATCACATTAAACATAAATATTTCTGTTTTCCAATGATGCAAGAAATTGCTCATCCTGCTGTCATTCCTTCAAAATCACCATTAATGAAATGCTTCATCTCCTCTTCTTCGACTGTCAACACTGCTGTGAAGCTCTAGCCCCCGAGACAGTGAATGGGTGCTCTGGCTTCTCTATTATGTTTGCGGCCATATCGCAGTTGCTGCTTAAAGCCACTTCTATTACTAAATGTAATACTGCTGGTGTTGGTCATGGTTCTAAATTTTTTCTGTGTCTTACGATGTTCTTTTTTTTTTTTTTAAGACTTTATTTTTATTTATTTATTTATTTTTTAATTAAAGATTTTTATTTATTTGTCAGAGACAGAGGGAGAGAGAGTGAGTGAGCACAGGCAGAGGCAGAGGGAGAAGCAGGCTTCCTGCCGAGCAAGGAGCCCAATGTGGGACTCGATCCCAGGACCCTGGGATCATGACCTGAGCCGAAGGCAGCTGCTTAACCAACTGAGCCACCCAGGCGTCCCAAGACTTTATTTTATTTTAGACAGACACGGAAAGAGCATGCACGCATGAGCAAGGGGAAGGGAAGAAGGAGAGAGAGAATCCCAAGCAGACTCCTGGCAGAGTGAGAGCCTGGCACAGGGCTCAATCCCACCACCCTGAGATAATGACCTGACCTGAAACCAAGTGAGATGCCCAACCGATGACTCCACCCAGCTCTACCCCCTACATGTCTTACAGTGTTTTGAGATCTTGAACTTGCTGGCTAGGGACAGGCTGCCCTCCCTCATGCCTGCTTTTATGGATAGCAGAGGGCTGGTCTGGGAGCACGTTTCGTATGTAAAACAATTCTCCATAACCACCTTGATCGGCCTCTCACGCACAAGCTGATACTTCCCCTGCCAGGAATCATCCCCAGGCCAGGTGGCAGGAAGCTGGCGCCTCCCCTCTAGCCCAGATCCTGCCCATCCTCAACTGTTTCCTGGGTCCGGCCTGCCTTTCCTGAGGAAACCCCCATAAAACTCTACCCCCCAACCCCTTCCTTATCCCTCCACCCCTGACTAAACCTGGCACTTCCCCACAGGGCCCTGCATAGTGAAGTGAGCCTTTCTCTCAGGAAACCTAAGTAACTCGTTCTTCCTTCAACGGCACTGGCCTCTCTAGGTTGTCACTAGGTCACCTCCATAAATTAAAACCCTGCAGGAACGAAGGCAATGCTGCGGTCTCTGTTCCTCCGTATGTGGTCTCACAACCTGAGCGGACTGTGCACCGTGGCCTCCATGCCGGACTCAAGCAGGGTGGCTCCCCTGCGGTCCCTGGCCACTGTGTCTGGAGGAGCCTCCTTTGCTGCAGGCTACCATCCTCCTTGAGTGGATAGAAGTTCTGAGCACAAGTCTGGCCGCCCGCACCCTACCTCCTCACTCTCCTGGCCTCGCCCTCTTTCTCTGGGGTGCCTGCGGCAATCTGCCAGGCTTTCTGCCTGAGGCCTCCTGAAGATTCTGTGTCTCAGGAAAATGAGACAGAAGTCAGCCTCTACAATCGGCCCTGCCTCATCAGACTCCAGGTAGGCCTCAAGCTATTTCTAGGGAGCCTGGCAGAGGGCAGGCCTCTGCTCACGCCATGATGGTAATGCAAGGTTATTGCACTGTTGTTTCTTGTGACAGTCCGAGACTGAAGCCAAAGACGCAATAATGGAAAACCCAGAAGGGCATTTCTACAAAGGGCCGAACCAGCAAGCCCCATGGTGGGCTGCCCTGATGGAGAATGAGCTGTCTGGGCCCAGCAGAGTGCGAGAAGGTGGCAGCACTCTGGAACGGGTCGCTTGTGAACCACATGTGGCAGAACCACCAGGGAAGCATGTAAAATTCATGCGCCTAGGCCCAACCTCGAGCTACAGAGTCAGAACCTCTGAGGTGGGGCCCTCAAGCTGTCCGGGAACCCATAGACACACTCAAGTCTGAGGGCCCTTGGCACAGGGAAGAGATCGTGCCTTCCCTGTTCCAGGCACTGGTTTGGACACTTTGCATTAGCCCCCACGAGGCTGCCCCATAACCCCAGGAAGCCGACATCCTGAGCTGTGGCCCCCACACCCCTGTGCCCCCATCCCCACGGCACTCACCCTGCACTCCCCGCGCACACACAGGCTGAAGGCATCCTTGTAAGAGCAGCGTGTCCCGTCGTGCACCATGCGCTTCATGGACACCACCTCCCCAGTCTCCCTGGACTCGCAGTACAGGTGGCATCTCTCCTTGGCTGGAAGGGAAGTGGCAGGGTACTGGCGAGGAGGCCCAGCTGCACGGCTTGCTAGCTCCCCAAGTTTGCTCAAGAGAAGCACCATACAAGGGAGAAGCTCTCCTGAGACTTTTCTTGGTAAATACCTGGCCTTCACAGGACTGCCCTGGGCCTGGGACAGAAAGTGAAAGGGGACAGGTGACTACAACCTCCTTGGCGAGTCTGCCTTGGGGACTTTGGCCCCAGGCTATTGGATTTAGGAAGAGCTTTTCCCAAGAGAGCCAGGCTGATGTTGGCACAGATCCCAGAGGCTCTGACAGCCTTTCCCTCCAGACTGCAGCTTCTCTCCAGGATGGGGACCCTGTCTGCCCTGGCACCCATTCCCACAGTATGTTTAAAAATTCTAGGACTGGGCCTCCATGGGCTCTGCTGATAGGCGCAGCCTGTCCGCAACCTGGGGCACTGCCGCTGAGCACCTGCTCTACTCTGTCCCTGGGGGCTCACCATCCCGGTGCTCATGGGGCAGCCAGTGGTGCTGGGCATCGCCGTGCTCGAAGTACAGGTCCCACTGTCGGCACTGCTCCTCACGGAAGTCAGCCAGGGCATCAGGGCATTCCTGGGAGTTGCAGAGCTGGAAATCGTAGGCAAGGCCTGAACAGGTGCGGCCCCCGTTGGCTGGGCTGGAGGAGAAAGAGGAAGGCCTTGTAGCTCCGTGCCATCAGGAAGAGGCCAGCACATGGCGTGCCACTTGTCCTGAATTTCAGGTGTGGGAGGCAGCTGTGCCTCCCACACCTGAAGGGACCCAGCCCTGCCCTGTCCTAGCTGCAGGGCCCAGGCAATCCCCCTCATCCATGAAGCATAAAGGGACTGGTAATCCCTCCCTCTGGGACTCCCACAGGAAGGCAGCATCAGCTGCGCCCCCGTGCACCCCCACCCCCAGCTCCCGTCGCTGTGACTGAACCAACAGTGGGCTGTGGCTGCCTGTTACGGCTCTGCCCTTTCCTGGGACATGAATCCCAAGATGGAGGAAGTGAGGGAGTCTCCTCCACATCTGGGCTTAGGACTGTGCCTGACCCATGGTGGGAACTCAAAGAACAATTCCAAACCAGCACAATACTGCTGCATAAGTTCCCGACAAGGGGCAGGAATGCAGCAGACACTGTTCTCTGGCTTCCCCCCACCGACTTCAGGGACCCATGGCTGAGTTTTCCTAACCCCTCACTTCTCTGAGAACAGCACTCACCCACAAAGCACTAGCCCATGGCAAAGGCCAGAAAAGGTGCCAGCCGTGGGACTGCACCCCAGGAGGAGCTGGGGACTTCAGCGTCACCATCTGCCTGGCATGGCAGTACGGAGCAGGACCTGAGGCCCCACCGGAGACTTGGGCAAGGGTCACCCTACCTATATAACAGGGTGGTCAATGTGGCTGTGCATGGCACAGCAGAGTGGACAAGGAATGAGGCTGGCGTACTTGAGGCCCCTCCCCAGGGCCACGTTCTTGAGGGAAGGTGGTGGGGAAAAGTGATATAAGACATCTGCGGAGAAAGCAGCAGGAGACACCCAAGATGGGGTGGATGAAAAGCAGGAGCAGCTCTGAGATTTAGACCACGGCCACTACCCATGGGGTCACTGACAAGGGCATCCCCTCGATAGGTGTAAGGAGGAGCAGGAAGAAGGTGTACTGGTTCCAATGGAGAGCCATGCAAACTCCAAACTAGAAAGTGAACTGGAGAATTCAGGGAAGGTGGGTGAGGAAGACCAAGTGCAGAGCCGGGGACTAGACCACCTGTGGTTCTGCGGTGACAGAGTGGGGAGCACGAAGGACACACGGGGAGCCCGGGCCAGCAAGCAGGGGAAGCTGGGAACTGCGCAGCATTGCCACGCTGACTTCTGTGCTGCAGGGAAGGCTGCAGACAGACAAGCAGGGGGCTGCAGCTATAGTTGGGACAGTGCGCAGGCTCACGGTCACCCCCGTCACCCCCGGGGAGGTTGCACGAAAGGGGAGGCACGTGGGGCCTGCCTGGGCTGCTGACACAGAGGCTGCGTGGAGCCCAGGAGCTCTGAAATGCTCTGGGCCCTGCAGCTGCCTGATGATGGTGGGAACAGTTGTCACTGCACCCTGACAGTGCTGTCTGACCGTCACTATTGCGGAGGGAGCGCTGGCACTGGGCCTGATGGCTGACACGAACAGATAGCTCCTGTCACAGCTGCACTGGTCTCTTGCTACCACCAAGGAGGCTGGGGCAGCCGGAGGAGTAAAAACTCCCTAGAGTACCAGGTTCAGAAGGACAGAAGAACATGGAGCCTACCTCCCTAACCTCAAGACTGGCCTGGTGATGGGTCTTCTGGAACCAAAGCACCCAGAGTCAGGCACTAGCTTCAAGGCCTGGATGCTGGGACACTGGGCCAGATCTGCCCTCTCAGCTGGCAGCTTGGACCTGAGTCACTCCATCAGCACATGAAGGGGCAGGAGAGACTCATCGTAGGTCCTGAGCCTTGCTGCATGCCAGGTACTATGCTGTGGGTTGGGAACCCTGGTGGTCCTCACCCAGCACCCCAGAGCCTCTGGGGTCCTAACATTTCCTTTGTCATCCAGAGGCAGGCATAATAGCCCCAGGACTGCTTGAAAGGAAGAAGGTGGGGTACTTTGCACCTTACCAGGATGGGGCCTGGAGCCCTCAGGTAGGAACTGGTCAGAAGCAGGCAGAGAGTTCTCCAGGCACGAGCTGATGCCCCTGCGGTTTGGGCTTTCCTACTGCTGGACCCCAGCGCACATCCCTTCCAGACCAATGTGGACTCGACCTCTCTTGCCCAGAGCCGAGAGTGCTGACCCCCTCTGGCTCCCTGGGGGCTGGTTTGGGGCCTGGCCAAGCAGGGTGTGGGAATTGCTGCAGAGGTTGGAACCCAGCCTATCTGGAAGGGCCTAAGGGCCTGTGTACCTGAGGGCTTAAATTTTGGGGTCACGGGCTCCTTTGAGAAGTTGATATGAAACGAGAGCCTTGCTCTCCGAGAAAAACACACATGAACATAAAGTCATACCCAATCCTGCAAGGCTGTGGTAGGATCCAAGGCAGGGTGATGAACCTGGACTCAGGCTTAGGTCTTAGGGCCCCCACCCAAATATCAAGGGGGTCCAGGTGGGTGGAGGAGGTGAATGGAGATGGCTGGGCCGGGCTGCCCCACGAAGGGGCTGGTCTGAGTCTTTCATCGCCCATCAGCCTGTATTTGGGCCTGGTGTTGCAGGGATGCCCAATCTGGAAGCTGGAAATAAGATTCTCTCTCTCTCTCTTTTTTTTTTTTAATGTGAAATTCCAGATATTTTTGTATTTTCCTGTAAACTAGGATCTTTAAAACACCAAACAAGCCAAAGAAAGACAAAGCCATATGTCTTCTGGCAGCTGTGGGGCCTCCCTAGAGTAGGTGGAAGACCAAAGTGAGTGGTCATCTGTGGGGGGTCCCGTTTACATGACTGTTCGTGCACCCACAATCAATCCATGAAGTAGGCTGCGTGAGGCCCGTGGGGCTCACTGAGGCCCCCTACGTCACAAAGCACTGCAGGGGCCCAGGAGACACACACAGACCTGTGTGCCTTCCTTGTGCACTCTTCCTTTCCCTGGGCAGTGCACTGGGGGAGGCACAGTGCAGGACTGGCAGGGCCCAGACCTGAGAGATACTCATAGAGTGGGCTGCCATGGAGGGACATTAAAGGAACCTAAGGGAGGACAACAGAGCACAGAATTTGGGGTTTGCATAGGAGGCAGGAGGAGGAGCACAGCTGGGGTGGGAGCCTGGCAGGCACGGGGGCAACCTCCCTAGGCAAACCCTATCATACATGCCCAGGATGGCATGTTGCTGACCCTTCTTCTTGCCTGGCATCTGGGAGCCCAAGAGAGCCCTCTGCCTTATCCCCATTGCTGCTACAACTTCTGTCTTCCATGTCCTTGACTAAGAAGGGCTGAATAAGTCAGTATCTAGAGCAGGGTGTGGGCCAGGTTGTGGGAACTGGCCCCAGGCCAGTAGCCTAGGAGACAAGGTTGCAGGCATCCAGGGCTGGCTCTGCCCCAGCAGGCTGTGTGATCTGAGGCAAGACCCTCCCCTCTTTGAGTCTCTGCTTGCTCCCAGGGATGGTGATGAGAAGCCTGAGCTGCCTGCCTTCATACCCTCTCCAGAAGTGGTGGACAGCCATGGCAGCCTTGCAGGATAGGGCCAGCTGGAAAGGGGCTTCAGGGACCTCAGCTACCACACAGGAGGGTGGGAAACAGTGGGGTCGACTCACTGTGGGTTGTCACACTGGCGGGTCCTGAACTTCACGCCTGTGCCGCAGGTGCGCGAGCAGGAGCCGAATGGACTCCAGGCACCCCAGTTGCCATCCCGTTTGAGGATGTCAGGGGTCAGCCAGATGCAGTGTCCTTTAAAGCAGTGCTGCAAGACAGAAGGTCACTCCTATGACCCACTGTTCCAGGGACACTTGGATGCCCCATACTCTTCAGTTTGCTGTTCCCTTGATGTCTGCTTGGCCCTGGAGGCACTGGAAAAGTGGATCCCACACCCTCAAGAAGTTCAGAGCCCTGTCAGGAGTCCCCGCAAGATGCCAGCCTGCCCTGCTCCCCTCCCCCAACTGCCACCCCGACTGCCCATAGTCCTCCATGTCTTGTCGAGTCCGCTCTGTCCTCTCAGCCCGAGCCTGTCCCACACCCCACACCATGTCTCTGGGTGAAGCCAAAGGCATGCCCACAGAGGGCAATTCACAAAGAAACCAGCAGGTCAGGCCAGTGACTCCAGAGACGTACAGAACCTACCTGCTTATGTTTAAAGGACATACAATGGAAATGAAGGTCGGGTGACAAGCTGACACAGTAAACATTCATGAATGCAGTGAGCAGAACACCGGCACTCAGGGAACACAGACCTACAGCTCGAATATGGTCACACTTCTCCCTGGCCTCCCACAGGGAGGATGCTTACACAACTTAGGGCCACTTTAGGAAGATGATTACAACATGTAAAAATACTGCATCAGATCTAAAATGGAATACTGATATAGAACAAGAAAAGATATCACAAAAAGTTAAAAATTTAACAATGGACCAATACAACACACAACAAAAAGCAGATAACAAGGATGTTTTTCAAATGAGCCGAGTGCCACAACTTCTCCTGCAGTTCCAACGGCATACTGCTTGTCCATCCCTTCTTCATCTGACCCCTGAGCCGCGGGTACGAGTGCAGGAGGTGGACGGACTCCAGGTGCCCTGGCTGCTGTCTGGTTTCAGGATTTCATTTTGCAGGTCTGTCTTCCACACAGAAAATAGAAAAATAATGCCGCCATTTCTCGGCAAACTATCTCTGTAAGGACCGGTGGCTATTTTGGCTACGTGATCTCAGTTGTAACTCTCAGCTCTGCCCCCGGGGCATGAGCTCAGCTATGCACAACACATCAGTGAATGGACAGGACTATGTCCCAATAAAACCTGATTTATGAAAACAGGCAGCAAGTGGAAACGTCTACAGGGGACCTATAAGGAGGTCAGTGAACTCCCTCTCCTCAGTAAGATAATTGTTTAACTGGTAAGCATTATTTTTAAAAATAACAACCACTTAAAGTATCTGGAAGTTGTCCTGAAGTCCATACAACAAAGGGAGAAACGTGTATTCAAGAACATCTATGAAATCTTGGTAAGAACAGTGGAAGTCTGTGGCATTTGGCCACAACTGCTACCCATACCTTCCCCAGCTCATGGGTCCAGAAGCTTTATGGCCTAGAAGACGGAACTATCTATCCTTCCTGCTGCCAGTCTGGGGCTACGGTTTGACCCTGGGAAAGGCACGCCAACTGGCACTTCCCAATACATAATTCTGTGTTGCAGAAAGTTAACTCCAGGAAGCAGAGGCCAAGAGGACTGGGGCTCCCACTGCTGGGTGAAGACTCTACCCCAGAGATGTCAGGTCAAGAATACTGGACCCCGACAGCCCCTTTCCCAGCTTGCTTTTAGGGCAGAGGCCTCATTCTAAAAAGAAAAAGCCAAGAAGAGTAGGGGCTGCCATCCACATCCAGTGACACACTCGTAGGCCAAGCTGTCACTCTGGGAGAAGTGGGCCACTTTGCCCTTCATTCAAGTGCAGCAGTCTTCCCAGAGGGAGAGGCAGAATGGCCAGTTCCACAGTTCTCCCTAAAAGGACCGACCTTATTTGGAGCAGAGCTTGTGCAAGCTCATACCTACAGGCATTGTCTAAAACAACAGAAATCTTAGTAGTGAGCTGAGCAACTAAGAGGAGGCCGGAAGTTCCAAGATGCTAGCAACAGTGAGTAAAATGGTAAAACAACCAAAAGCGTAATAGAAAGAACCAAGGAAAGAGAGGTAAGGCCCCTCCTAGGGTCTGAGCAAGGCTCAAAGACTGGCAACATCCTGCTTCTGTGAAAGGCTCAGAATTTCAATGGGTCATATTGTAGACAGGTTGTACTTGAAAGCATGCTCAAAACCACATAGAAACCAGTTAGCTGCTAGTGAAAGCTAACTGGGTGACACCCGTAGAGACCGAACAGCCAGAGGCTTACCAGGAAAATCAGAGAAGGAGACAGAGAGAATCTGGCGAATACCACTGTCCTGGGGTGGGAGTCGGGGGCTGTCGGGTCAGGGAGACAATGCACAGGCCCAAGGCTGTGGCCGCTGGGTTGGGGGCAGTATCAGTGGCTGCACACTGCAGGGCAAACAAAGTTTATGGAAACAGTACAGCCAAGTCGCTAGACAAATAAACAAGCAAACAACAGCACGGCAAAGGTCCTGGGCATCATCAACATCCAGAGTCTCTTCAATATATCATCTACAATGTCCAGTTTCACCAAAATTTCTGAGACATGAAAAGAAACAGGAGAGTGTGAGCCAGACATGGGAAAGTAAGCAGGTGATGGAAACTACCTTTGAGGAGGTCCAGATGTTGGACTTGGCAGGTAGATTTCAAAATAGCTCCAAGAACAAAAGGGAACCATGTCTAAAAAACTGAAGGTGAGGAAGGGACAATGTCTCATCAAAGAGAGAACATCAGGAAAGAGGCAGAAACTACTACAAAAAATGTAAACAGAAATTCTGGAGTTGAAAGGTCAAAAACTGAAGTGGTAAATTCACCAAGGGCTCAGCAGTAGATATGAGCTGACAGAAGACAGAGCCCATGAACTTGAATACCTATCAGTAGCAATTGTGCAATCTGAAGAGTGGGGAGAAAAAAGAACAAATAAAAATAAACAGACCTCTGAGAAACATGGTGGGGGGGGTCACTGAGGTGTTAGAAGGAGAGGAGACAAAAAGGAGCAGAAAATATTCAGAGACATGATGGCTGAAAACTTCTAAAATTTGATGGGGTAAAAAAAATAACCTATACACCCAAGAAATTTAACAAACTCCAAGTAGAATAAATGCAAAGAGAGCTATACCCCAACACATGATATTCAAGTTGGTGAAAGACAAAGAAAATGCCAAAAGCAGCAAGAGGAAAATGGCTCATCATATATAAGGAAAGCCCAATAAAATCAAGAGCTGACGTTTACTCAGAAATAATGGAGGTCAAGGCAGTGGCGTTAACCAAGGATAACCAATAAAACTATCACTCAACAATTAAGGTGAAATAAAAATATTCCCACACAAACAAAAGTAGGAGAAATCATGGCTAGCAGACTGCCCTGTAGGAAAATACTAAAGGAAATTATTCAGGCTGAAAGCAAGTGATGCCAAAAAATAATTCAAATTCACATGAAAAAAACAGAGTGCTGGAAATGGACAATTTTCTAGAAAAACACAGACTACCAAAACTGATTTAATAAGATACAGAAAACCGGAATAGACATATAATAAGTAAAGAGATTAAATGTGTGATTTAAAACTTCCCCCAAATAATAGCCCAATCCTAGATGGCTTTGATGGTGAATTCTACCAAATGTTTAAAGAAAAATTAACACCACTCCTTCATGAACTCTTCCAAGATAAAGAAGAAAAAAGAAATCCCCCAGCTTATTCTATGATACTAGCATTACCCTGACACCAAAACCAGACAAAAGCACCACAAAAAAAACCCTGTAGACTAATATCTTTTATGAAAACAGACATCAACAAAATCCTCAATAAAATCCTAGCAAACTAAATCTAACAGCATATTAAAAGTTTATACACCACAACCAAGTCAAGTTTATCCTAGGAGTGCAGGGTTTAATATCTGAAAATCAATCAACATAATTAAGCCATATTAACAGAATAAGGAATACACTGTATGACTGCCTCAAGACTCAAAAAAAGAAATCTGGCAATAGCCAACATACTTCCCTGAAAACACACACACACACCCCTCAGACAAGGAACAGAAGAGAATTTCCTCAATCTAATAAAGAACATCGAGGAACTATCCACAGCTCACATCATGCTTAATGAAGAAGAAACGAATGATTTCCCCCTGTGATCAGGACCAAGACTTCTAGTTAACATTGTACTGGAAATTCTAGCCAGGACAAGCAGCCCAAGAAAAAGAAATAAAAGGCATCCAGATTAGCAAAGAATAAGTAAAACAATTTCTATTTGTAAATGACACAATCTCACATATAGAAACTTCTAAGAATCCACTAAAAAACTATTAGATCTAATAAAAATATTCAGTGAGATTGCAGGGCACAAGATCAGTACAGAAAAATCAATTGTATGTCTATGAACAGTTAATCCTGTGAATGAACTGGAAGTTGAAAATCTATCTACAATAGCATCAAAAGAAGAAGAAAACGCCTTAGTAATAAACTGAACAAAAGAAGTATAAAACATGCACAATGAAAACTATAAAACACTGTTAAAATAAAGATCCAAATAGACAGAAAGACATCCCATGTTTATGGGTCAGACTATTAATATGTCAATACTCTAGAATCAATGCAATCCTATCAAAATTCTTGCTGCAGTTTTGCAGAAATTGAAAAACTCCTCCTAAAATTGATATGGACATCCTCACCAATACTTGTTATTTCTTTTCTTTTGGGTTCTAGCCATTCTGAAAGGTCAAAGGACAGGAAACACGCAAAATAATCTTGAAAAAGAATAAAGTGGGACAACTTGCATTTCCCTACTTCAAAGTTTAATACGAAACTATAGTAATCAAGAGAGTGTGGCTCTGCCATTAGGATAGACAAACCTACTGAGGGAACAGAATGCAGAGTCCAGAAATGAACATTTAAAAGCTGTCAGTTGGTTTCCAACAAGGGTAACAAGATGATTCAACAGAAAGGGAACAGTCTCTTCACCAGTGATGCTGAGATGACTGGATGTCCACATGCAGAAGGATGAAGTTGGACCCCTACCTCACACCTTTCATGAAAGTCAACTGAAAATGGATCACACACCTAAAGGTAAGGGCTATCCTCAGAAGGCAACACAGGAATAGATCTTCCTGACCTAATGGCAATGGTTTCTTAGATATAACACCAAAAGCACAGGCAAGAAAAGAAAAAAAAAAAAACAGATAAATTGGATCTCACTAAAATTAAAACTTTTTGTGCATTAAATGACAGTATCATGAAATTGACAAGACTACTCACAAAACAGGGGACGGGGGAAGTATATGTAAACCATATATCTGATAACCCCGATAAGTGACTTGTATTCAGTATATATAAAGAACTCCCATAACTCAAAAATAAAAGATAAGTCAATTAAAAAATTAACAGAGGACTGGCGAGGATGCAGAGAAAGGGGAACCCTCCTACACTGTTGGTGGGAATGCAAGCTGGTGCAGCCACTCTGGAAAACAGCATGGAGGTTCCTCAAAATGTTGAAAATAGAACTGCCCTATGACCCAGCAATTGCACTACTGGGTATTTACCCTAAAGATACAAACGTAGTGATCCAAAGGGGCACGTGCACCTGAATGTTTATAGCAGCAATGTCCACAATAGCTAAACTATGGAAAGAACCTAGATGTCCATCAACAGATGAATGGATCAAGAAGATGTGGTATATATACACAATGGAATACTATGCAGCCATCAAAAGAAATGAAATCTTGCCATTTGCGACAACATGGATGGAACTAGAGCGTATCATGCTTAGCGAAATAAGTCAAGCAGAGAAAGACAACTATCATATGATCTCCCTGATATGAGGAAGTGGTGATGCAACATGGGGGCTTAAGTGGGTAGGAGAAGAATCAATGAAACAAGATGGGATTGGGAGGGAGACAAACCATAAGTGACTCTTAATCTCACAAAACAAACTGAGGGTTGCTGGGGGGAGGGGGGTTGGGAGAAGGGGGGTGGGGTTATGGACATTGGGGAGGGTATGTGCTTTGGTGAGTGCTGTGAAGTGTGTAAACCTGGTGATTCACAGACCTGTATCCCTGGGGATAAAAATATATGTTTATAAAAAATAAAAAATTAAAAAAAAATTAACAGAGGATATAAATAGACATTGACCTCCCAAGACATATATATATCAGTCACCACTAAGCACACGGTGAAGAGATGCTCAGCATCATAGGTCACTAGGGAATTGCACATCAAAACCACGATGAGATGATACTTCACATTCCCAGGGATGGTTACAATAAAAACACAGATGATAACAAGCTTGGGTGTGGAAAAATCAGAACTGTCACTCAGTGCTAGTTGGAATGTAAAAAAGGTGCAGCTGCTTTGGGAACCAGTCTGGCAGTTTCTCAAAATATGCAACAGAGCTACCATAAGATTTAGCAATGCCACTCCTAGGTACATATCCAAGGAAAGTGACACATTCTGCCCATAACTTGCATGGGAATGTTCACAGCAGCATTTCAAATAATAGCTTTAAAGTAGGAACAATTCAGATGTCCATCAACTGATAAATGGATGAATAAAACAGCACATATCAATACAATGGATGAAAATTCAGCCACTAAAAGGAATGGAGTACTGACCCATGCTACAACACAGATGAATCTTGAAAACATTATGCTAATTAAGTAAAGCCAGACACAAAGGACACATGTTATTCAATTCCATTGATAAGAAATGTCCAGAAGAGGAAAATCTACAGAGACAGAAACAGATTAGTGATTGCTCAGGACTGGGGTGGGGCTGAGGGGAGAGGATGAACCACAGAGATATGGGGATGGCACTTCTTTTTGGAGTGACAACAATGTTCTAAAATTTGATAGTTGTGATAGTTGCACAACTCCGTGCATATCCATTTATTTATTTAATTTGAGAGAGAACATGCACAAGAGGGGGTAGGATCAGAGGGAGAAGCAGACTCCCCACTGAGCAGACCCCAAGAGACTCTGGGATCATGACCTGAGCCGAAGGCAATCACTTAACCAAATGAGGCACCCAGGCACCCCTCTGTGCATATTCTGAAAGCTACCGAATTTTACACTTCAAAATGGGCAATTTCGTTTTATTTTTTTAGAAGTGATTTATTTATTTGAGAGAGAGAGAGAGAGAGAGAGAGAACAAGCAAAGGGAGCGGCTGGCAGAGGGAGAAGCAGGATCCCCACCGAGTGAGGACCCCGACTTGGGACTCAATCCCAGGACCCTGAGATCATGACCTGAGATGAAGTCAAATGCTTACCTGACTGAGCCACCCAGGCGCCTATACGTGGGCAATTTTGAATGTGAATTGCATCTTAATAAAACTGGTGTGTGTGTGGGGGGGGGGACGACCAGGTGGTAGATGGCATTGGTCTATGTGTGACAGCTTGCCAACTCTGGCTCTAGCCTGTTGAGGGACATATTCTCTTTTTAAAATTATTGATAATTTAGAGAAGTTACTGGTGGTGTCATGGGAACATTTAGAGGAAGGAATCTAGAGACTCTGGTGCTCCAGTTTGTTTCGGGATGTGGCTTTTAGGGCATTTGGAGTTTTCCGGGTCAGAGCCTGATTTTAAAGGTAGCACTCAGTAACTGTTGCTGTTGACTTTGTTACTGTCAACATTGTCAACATTTCATGTCAAGTCAGAAAGAAGTTTAAATGCTTCTCCCATGTGTTCATCAGATTTACTCCCCTTCATTAACTGGATTGTCAAATGTTTCAAGAACCTGTCGGTTACTTCCCTATGGTATTTATCTCTTCTGCCTAATGACCGGCTGCTTTGGGTTTGACATCGGAGTTACCTCTCCTGATTGATTTACTCTCTTTCCCCTTTTGTTTTCTATTAATTTTTATCTGAATTTTTTAAATACATAAATTTGAAAATGACAGAAGAAAGTACTTTTATCCACCTATCCAAATCAAAAGGCTGGCAACTTCTCCCTTATTTTATTGGAGCGTTCCAGAACAACTTTTCAAAACTGCAGGGCAACTGGTATATTCAGGCTTCATCAACATTTCGAATCAACTTTTTTGCATCCCATTTGCACTCAGATTTCTTTCCTGGTCTTTGAGATTTTATTTTAGCACCCCTTACACTTTGTAATACATATGTTGTGAGGCGTGGACAGCTTTTCCACAAGCAGACCATCTGGTTACACTTAGCCTTTTTAAAGACACATCCAAGTCGGATCTGTGTTTCAGGGAGCCCATCTGCAAGACAGACCCCAAGCAAACATAAACTCTTGTCAATATGGAAGCCACCGTGACCTCAGGCCCAGCTGAGGCTCCTTCTGTCCAATGATCTGAGGAGGATGAGTCACACACACTGCACATGTTCCACAGAGACCCTGAGTGAGTTGGCAATGTGGTGGGAGGAGTGTCCCTGGATGTTACTCCTGTACCTCAACAGCTGCAGTAACTTAACTGTACGAGAAAGATTCTGAGGCCACGTAAATGAGCCAATAACCAGACCTCAAATGCAATTTCTCCTTAGCCAAAGCCACAAAGCACCCATTGCCACTTTAAAGCCAGTGACAGAAACATACTGGAGGGAAACGGAGAGGGAAAAAGGAAAAAGAAAAGTGAACTTAATTGATTATGGTTAAAATATCTTACTTTTGCAAAATTTACGAAAACACACGACCATGTGAACACATGGCGAGGCCCCTCCTGGGGCCCAAGGGGGCCAGTGAAAGTGAGAGGCCCGGAGCTTAGGCATCCTAAGTTTCATGGTAAATTCACCTCTGCTCCTCTCTCAAAACCTTCCCAGGCTACAGGATTCAGACCAGCTCTTCAGCCTGGCATCAAAGGCCCTGCATGACTGGCTCCTACTCACCCCTCCTCCTTTATATCCCACCACCATGCTAGGTGCCTGGAGCTGACTGCTCTCTGAGAAGACCACACTGTCTTTCCTCCAAGCCTCTGGGAATGCCTCTGCTCAGGAGGCCCATCACCACTCCAATTCCTTCGCCCACATCCCATGCAGCAGATGCCAGAAGAGATAACCCCTTCCAGGCTCATGCTCACACTTGAGTCCCTCTCCAGGAAATGCCCACAGCCAACGTGTGCTGCCTCACCCAGAGTCATGCCTCTTTTCTGGGACCAGCCACAGCCAACCCCTAGTTAAGCCAACTCTGAAGTTGTGCCAACCCAGAGCTTTGGGTGGGGTCTACTGAGCTCAATACTGTGGCAGTATTGCTGTTTGATGCCTCATTCTCCCCAGAGATGGTGATCCTGCCAGTGCTCCCCAGAAAGATGGCTGCGGCTGTCATCTCCATGCCCAAGTCACTACCAGGCATCCCTCCTGGATCTCATCTCTCAGACGGGCCTTTCTCTGCCTTCACTACCTCTGGGAACATCTCTGTTTGGGAGGCTACCCCATCCCTTCTTTCCTTCCTTCCTTCCTCCCTCCCGCCCTTCCTGACACAGGCCTCTCACCCTCCCTAACCCACCGAAGGAGTCCCAAACCTGCCTTCACACCAGTGTGAGGCCTTGTGAGGTCTGACAGAGGCTGTCGCCCTCTGGATTCCCCTTCCTGGGCTCTGGGCAAGTGGTCAATGGCTCCACCGTCATAAAGCTGGCATAGCATTGGACAGCCTGGGTCAGGCAGGCCTGGCTGCAGGCCACTGCTGATGCTGGTCATGTCCTTCTGGGCCACAGTTACCCCATCTCTCACCCCAAAGTGCCCCTCACTCAACCATGGAAGGGAAGGGAAGAGCCCACAGAAATGCTGGCTGGTGCACCCTAGCTGGTGGTGCATGTTGGGGGAGGGTGGCTGGCAGACAAGGAAGAGGGCCCAGGTAAAGAGATGCTGTGGAATGAATGTCTGTATCCTTCATATTCATATGTGAATTCCTATGTGAGATTCATATGCATATGTGAAAGCCTAAGGCACAATGTGATGATATTAGAAGGTGGCCGCCTTTGGGAGGTGACTGGGTCACAAGAGTAAAGCCCCTTCTAAGACTGGTGCCTTTATAAGAAGACATGAGAAAGAAGATTCTGCAACCTTCACTAGAACCCAACCATGCTGGCACCCTGACCTCAAACTCCAGCCTCCAGAACTGTGAGAAATATGTACTGCTGTTTAAGCCCCCAGTCTATGGCATTTTTGTGGCAGCAGCCCGAGCTGATTAGGACACAGAGGGAGTGAGTGCTTCTGGCATCTCTGAAGGGTGGGACTGGGACCCAACCTCTAAGCCACTGCTGGTGGAGGGAACCAAGGACCTGGAGGATAGAGGAAGCCAGAGAGTGGCCTCCTTGTCCCTGTTGGACAAATCGGTCCCAAGTCTGGAAAAAGGGAACTGGGCCCAGGACAACTCAGAACATCCCACAGGCCCGCGGTGTGAGGGACAACCTCCTCCACAGACTCAGCTGCAAACACACAGATGCAATACTCATGCTTTGTAGAAAATATGAAGTAAGACAGAAAGGGAAAATTACCCTTCATTCCACAGCTCAGAAGCCATCCTTCCAATATTTTGGTTTATTTCCTCCTGGATGACTGTGAGCAATTAACATTACCCAAACGAACAATTTCATACTCTGATACCTCAGCACTATTATTTTAAACAAACATCTTTAACGTTCTTAAAATGCTCTATAAACATATGTTTAAATGCCTACAAATATTTCATGGAACGGAAAGAGAGGCTTGAACATTTAAAAGCACAAAATTTCTTGTCCTGAATGCATTCTAAGCCCAGGACAAGCTGACGGGGCTGCCTCTTGGGCTAAGCACCACGGAGAGCGCTTGGCAGGAGCAGAAAATTCTGCCAGGTTGCTCTCAAAGCCTGCCAGGCAGGACCGCTCAGTTTCAAGGAAGTTCCTGTTTAAACAGTGTGTCCCAAGCAGGGACCACAGGCCAGAAGCCTGAGCTGTGAGGGCCAATGAGCTGGACATTTAGGTGACTTGCTGGAGGCAGAAAAGATGGCTCAAGGTCCCACCTGAGGAAGGAGACCCAGGGCTCCAACTTCCAGGCCGAGATCCTGGGCTATCCCTGTCACTATGCCTGCCCGCCCCTTCTCAGTTCTTCAGGGAAACAAGAAGCTTGACACAGGAGCATCGGGGCCTTTCCACTGGGCCTGTGTCTCTGAAACAGAATTCATGAAAACTGGAGGTGGGTGTCACTTCCCCAAGATGCTGCATGCTAATGTGAGAGCACATGGAGGACTCTTTCCTGCCCACAGACACACTAAGGCAAAAGCCATCTTTGACCCCCCTCCTTGGGCCAGCATGTCACCCTCTGCCCTGACCCTGGCTCACACAGGGATGGCAAGGTGAGCCCACCAGCCTGGCCTGCAGGGCAGAGGCATCTGGGAGCACCCTCTGTGCTGGGCCTGACCCTGCTCTAACCTATCCAGGGCATGCCTGTTGCCAGCACCCTGAACAGGTGGGAGAGGAGCAGATTATCACCAGGGCCTCCTAGGGAGCCATGTGGAATCACCCAGTTTTTTGTTTTCTGGATTTGGACCCTAAAGGACTACCCTTCCCAGGATTAGCCAATTTCTAAAGACAGTAAACAACTCATGCAATTGTGTGACTTTTAAATGCAAACCAACCAACCCAGGGGTTACAATCCAAACACATCCTCTTGTCACCCCAGGGGCAGGTACCAGATGACTAAGGGCTTGAGCCCAGAGCCCACTGACATCATTCACACTGGTCAAACTGAAGCCTGCTTACCCTGCCTCACCCCTCCCTTTCTACAGAAACCACAGTTACCCCCCCCATCCTTCGCCTCCTGACCCACCCTGGTGCTTCCATGCACGGCTCCCTGCAGTCCTTCCTTCTGGGATCTGTGAGATACAAACTCTTCCACTGGTAATCATCTTCCAGTCTATTGGCCTCACCCCACCATTTATACTAACATGCCGTATTTTAAAACACCACCCTTCCCCATGTCATCTGCCCTCCCGGGCTTTCCTCACCAGGTTCCCGCTCTGTATGACCTTCCACCTGGACTGCTTGGCTCACTTTCCCCTACTGCTGGGCTTCAAGTGGTGGTCGGTGACAGGGAAGCCTCTCTGAGCTTCCTGACGGGCCGCTCCCGGGCCCTGTTCTCCCTACCTGTCGCAGCCACCTCTTACAGCTCATGGCCGACTCCCATGGATGGTGAGGTCTGAAGGAGGCAGAGGGGGCTGATACATGCAATGGATGTGAATGAATGAATGAATGTGGACCTGAGGTGACCAGGCAGCCAGATGCGCAGGCCCACTGCCCGATGTGCAGGCCCCGTGGGCCCCTTTGCCCAAGGGCAACACGCTCACCTCTCCCCTCTCAGCCAAGCCCACCTCTTGACTCTGTGGGAGAGCTGTGCACCACTGGCTCTTGCTCCTTACCACCCTAATCCCCTCTGCTTCATCTCTCTGAGGCCGGGGGCCCTGAATCCCAAGAGTGCTGCTGACACCCACGGCCACCTACCTGGCCCCCACAGTGTCCAAACCCAGGGCAGACTGTGAATGAGCTGTGAAACCAAAAGTTGGAAGGTGGGTGGCTCTTTGTTATGCTCTCTCCAAGTCATCCCTGTGTGTGGAATATAGATCTAGATTGTTCTATCTCTGGGAAACGGTGGGTATGGCAACCTGAGTAAGCAGGGGCACAGTCTGGCCGTGGAGGCCAAGGGGGAACAATGTGCTTGGGAGTTGCTGTGGGACAGTGTGCACAGTGAGGATCCCAGGCAGCCACAGTGTGTCCCGAGGCTGAGCTCTGGCACCCCCTGCCCGGGGCTGGAGCCCCCAGAGGGACAGCGGAAATCTTCATCACCCTCAACCCTGAGATGTCCTGCTATTTCTCCAACCCAGCCAACCTCCTCCTGCTCCTGCCTCACTCCCCTCTCTCCCTGCCCCTGTGGCTTTTCTTGCAGGGAAGGGAAAGGTAAGGGAGGGCTGCCTTCCAAATACAAAACTGCACGTAGTAATGAGTAACATATTGAAAAATACAAACACACACAGGCAGAGGAGCCTGCTAGGCCCCCCAGAAGGCACCCCTGCCTCTTCCTCTGCGCCTCCACCCACAGCCTCACACATCAAGAATTCCTGATCTGGGTCAGTTTGTGCCCTGTGCTCTGGTGAGCCGAGGCAGGCTGAGCCCAGCCCCAGCTCTGCCCCCAACACACCCAGCACAGCTCTGTTTTTTTAAACAAATAAAATATAATTGTCTGTACTGGGCTAAATGAACAAAGGATCCCACCACTAAAATGAATGAAGGGCAATGGCCAGGTCAGTGGTTTCTGAGAGGAGAAGCACTTTGGCCACCTCTGTGCATCTTCTTCACCAAACCCTCCCCTTGCTCCACAAGAGAAGGGGAGCCAAATGGCCAGAAGCGCAAGCATTCCCTGGCCCAGCTTCTCCCAGCGGCTGGGGCTTCTGTGGGGAAAAGCCAGCCCTGCAAACCTGGGCGAGCATGCCTGTGCAGGGCCGGCTCCCACTCCATCCATGTTCTCTCTGTGCAGGGTGGGATGGAAGAAAGCGAGGATGAGGGAGGGGTAGGAAGCCCTGCTGAGCTGGACTCAGCCCCCAGACCAGTGTTTACTGAGCTCATCACAGGGGTTGTGGCAAATGCGTCTAGGCCCCCACTCCCTCCACTGAGCTCCTGTGGGGAGGAGGGCTACATGGTCAGTTCTGGCTTTGTGAGGTCCCTGGCATATTATTAAAACAACATCCCACCTCCAACTTCTAACAGTTCATGGGGTGGGGGGCATAGCTCAATCACCTGGGCGCACCCTTAAAAATACCTGTTCCCAGATCTTCAAACAGAAATCCGTACACAAATGTGCATAGCAGCACTACTCACAATACTAAAAGGGGGGAAATAATCCAAATGTCTGACAGATGAGTGGGTAAACAAAGTATGGTCTAGTCCTGGAGAGGAGTGCTACAGTACGAATGAACCTTAAAAGCAGCCAGGTGTGATTCTGCTTCTATGGGATTCCAGAAATGGCAAATCCACAGGGATGGAAGGCAGACCAGCAGTTGCTGGGGGCTGGAGACAGGAGGGAAATGGGGAGTGACGGCTTAATGAGGTCTCCTTTTGGCGTGATGAAGAAGTTCTGCAACTATATAGTAACAGCTGTAGGGCACCGCAAATGTACTAAAAAGCCACTTACTTGTATACCGTGGTTAAAATGGCATTTTGCCATAATTTATAAAACAAACAAACAAACAAACAAAAAAACCAAAAGCCAGCACAATCCCCGATCCTTACCTCAAACCAAAACCTGCAGAGGTGAGTCTGGGTATCTGTATCTTTAAGAAGGTGTACCAGGAACTAAAATTAGCCAGAATTTAAGACCTACATAGAAGCAGCTCAGGCGCAGGTGACTGGGGCCCTTTGCAGGCCTGATATTGGGGCCTATGAGCTGGAGCAAACACCCCACTCCTCACCCTGCCAGGTGCACGGGGCTGCCTGTGACCCGGGCTGCCGTGACCCAGACTTAGGCTCATCGGCATAAGCCAGCCCACAGTGGGTGATTAGCTAATGAGCAGGCATGTGCTTTCATCTGAGCCTATGAGAATCAAGCCCAGAGTTTTGGCCAAAGGACACCATGAGAAAAGCCCATCTCCTCTCAAATCGCTGGACAGTGGGAAGTGGGCCTGGGGGGCTGGCAGGTGCTGGGAGCAGCCACAGAGCTGTCTCAAGGGACAAGTATGCTTTCTAGGGGGGCACACATGGAGGCCCCAAGAATGGACAGGCTAAGCCTGATGCTGAGCCTCAGAACCCAGTGGCCAATAGCCCCCAGTGCTGGCCTTAAAGTGAGGTGACTCAGACACTCACAGTGTCCACTGGGGGACAGAAGACTGCTCCTCAGAGGAGGGGATTCCCAAGTTGCAGGGGGAGGGCAGTGCTTGAAACACAGAGACACCAGGTCTTTGGAACATCAGGTTTAGTCCAATAGAGAACTAGTGCATTGGAAGTAGAAGGCACAGAAACTCTGGAGTGTCTCGTGAGGAGAGTTACTAGAAAGGAGGCAGGGGTCCCCTGAGAAGGCCTCAGACTCCTCCCCACCCATGCAGCACTGCCCATCCCGAGATCTGTGCATATCACACTGCCTGCCCTCTGCTCCGACTCACCTTGCCGGGTGCACACATGGTCCCATCCAGGGGGGGCCCCTTCTTGGTCTTGCAAAAGTAGGGGTTGTCAGGGTGGCTACACCACAGCTGCTTGCAAGGGTCGAAGGTCCGGAACTGGAAGAGAGCACTGCAGCTCGCCCAGTTGCCTCCCATTGGAGGGCCCCCCCCCCCGGGACCCACCCTTGTCCCCCAGGGTCCTCTTGGACACAGGCACAGCTTGGCTTCCCCACACAGGCCTGTGTGGTGCCCTGGTCCCCATGTGACTCTGAGGCCGTGAGGACCTCCAGAACGCAGTGGCTGTTCCCCCCACCTCAGCCTCCAGGCTTTGGCCTGACTGGAGAGACAGCTGGGAGCCAGTGTACCTAGCAGAAAGGCTGGGTGAGCATCCCTCTGGGCCAGGTAGGAGTGGCTGGGAGGGGCTGTCACTGCAGGGCCCCACGGGCATCTACTGTACCTCTGCTGAGGACTTTACCTCCTGAAGCCCTCCCCTCTGCCCTTCTTTTGCTTCAGTCTTGGCCTCTGCTCCCTGTACCCCCCAGTCACCTCTATTCTGGCCTTTCTCCCTTCTGTTCCCATATCCTTTCCTCCAGGATGTCCCTGAGGGATCCAGCTGAAACTCAGACCTGGCCATGCCATTCCCCACTTGAAACATTTCTAGAGCTCCCTGTTGCAATGAGAATCAAGCCCACCAAGCTCTTCAGACAGCCATGCAAGAGCTTAGACCACCTGCATTAGGGGTTGCTTGCTCGTGGTCTTAGGCACGTTACTGAAGTGTTCAGTCCCCTCATCTCTAAAATGGGAATACTTCACTTCCTTCCTTCCTATGGCTGAGAGGAGCATTAGGTCAGATGCTAACGGACACTAATGCTCTTGCCACACTGCATTGGACAGGATGGGACCCATCAGCAGATACAGTCCATTCTGATGAGTGGGGTTCCTGCTGCTGACTCTGCCCTGGCGCCAGACCCCAGTAACAACTGGTTGTTCCTCTGTCTGCTATGTGCCCACACCTCTAGGCCTCTGCACATGATTCCTGCCTTCTGGAATGTCCTCTCCTCCTACATAGCCTTTACACCTCACTTCTTTCTCAGGGAAGCCCTCTGAATGCTGCAGGCAACACAGGGCCTCACCAGCTCCCCTACCCCCCATCCCTTGCAGATCCCCTGGCCAGTCACCAGGACCATGTCTAGCCTGGCCGGGTAGGCACTGGGTGCCGAGCAGGTGAGGGCCTGTGGGTGCAGAGGGAGAGGCTGCCGTTCTGGAAGCTAACTCCGCCCTGTCCTCAGGAGCCACCCCAACACCAGTCACCTCCTAAGAAGCAAGCCCAGATGGGACAGGAGCACCCAGGGGTGCTCGGACACTCACCGCCGTGCACATCATGTAGCCCAGGCCGAAGTCGAAGCGGCACTGTTCATTCATGGAGTAGTGCAGCCCTGGGAGCTGAGGCAGCGCTGGCCAATCATGGGCAAAGGGGTCGTCCCGCAGGCAATCATAGGAGCTGTGAGGGGACACGTGGCCACCACAAGCAGCCTTCAGCGGGGAGTGGCCAACTGCAAGGCAGCTGCAGCTCCTTCTGAAGCCATGGTGGGGGCCTGTCTGCACCTCCAGCCCTCAGCCGAGCTGCCTCAGTGTCCCCGCTATATCTCTTCTCCTTGATGTAAGTTCCCCGGGCATCCCATTAAAGGTACAGCTGGTGTGCCCACCTTCCATTCAAGGCTGCGGCCCCAGACAGTGGGACCTCCTCCACCACGCACACACTGATCTGCGCTGCTCTCCCTTCCCTCCCCTGTACCTCGGGCTGCAGGACTGAAGTCTGAGGCCTAGGGCTGGGCCCAGGCCCATGGCGGGGCTTGGGGCATCCATCCTCCTAGAGCTGAGCCCAGGGCTTCGGGTCGTGCTGCTGGCACTGAGGGGTGGGGGGCAGGGGTACTCACTGCAGGTAGCGGCTCAGCTCCTGCTGGCTGCAGCGGGACCAGTGGAAGCGGTGGAAGGCGGCCTGCACCAGGGGCGCCATGATGCTGCCCAGCCGCACCTCGTCGCCACAGCGGTTGCCCTGCCCGTCGTGCTCCATGCCCAGCCTGTGCAGGGAGGCAAGGCCGCCTCATTGGACCCTCCCTGGGCTGCACTGACCGGGCAGCTGGGGGTGGGGTGCCCCAGACCCTCCCAGCGGCTCCCCAGGGCTTTTGGTTGCCTGCCCGGAAGACAGGTTTTCCACCAGCTGGATTCTTAAAGCCAGGGGCACCTGGGAAACTGGGTCCAGAGGCCGCCCCTCGGCACCCTGCCCGCCAGGGGCTGCTGTTTCATGAGCAGGCAGCAGAGGCGGGGGCATCCACAGCTGGAGCCTCCACACACTCAAGCAGTGTGGGCTGACATCTCTGCACCGACCCCGCAGCCCTGCCTTGCGAAAATTCAGAGGGTGCCTGGGGGCTGCACACCTGGAGGAGTCGTGGCTTCCCTGCCTCTAGCTCTAATTCTGGGCAGGGCTCCCTCAGAGCCCCAGTTATTGGTGTGTAAAATGGGGTAAAGAGGCACCCTGCCCAGGGGCTTGCATGGCATGATGCCTGGAAGGCCCCTAGCACCCGCTTGGCCCTTTTATTTGTTCCTTCAGCAGAATGTGGGCCTCAGGCCTGGCCTGTGCCATGCTGGGGATGGGACTTTACTCCCCAGGTGCTTTGCACACAGGGCATCCCCTGCCCCCACCCCAGGGCACAGAGGGTCCCGATTTTCCCCACACAACAAGGACAGCGAAGCCACTTACACGTGGCCGGTCTCGTGGGCCACCACGAATGCTGAGGAGAAGCCATCCTCGTGGTTCAGAGTGCAGCTGCGGACAGGGTGGCACATCCCAGTGACAGGAGCATAGCCTGGGAGGAGACAAAGGGCGGCTCTAGCTCTGGGCCTGCATCAGAGGGCTCTGGCCCCAATGCCCCCCACCATCCCCAGAGCAAATGAGCCAAACCAACTGCACCCCGCTGGCACAGTTCAGGTGACATGCACTCCAGGCAGCCGGCCTCAGCCCTGCCCGTCTATGTCCACACTGCAGCCGGGGTCAGTTTCCCAGGTACAGGTCTTGGGTGCTAGAACTCCCTGTGCTAGAACTACCTTGGCAGCTTCTTGCCTGCTGTTCTCTTTCCTGCCCTCTCACATCTTCCAGCCTTACTGAATGACCTTCTGGCCCCCCAGAAACATATGCCTTCCATACACCCTCCCACTGCTGTAGGAACACTGTTCTCTGAGCCCACTACCCCTCCGGAGGGTCGTCCCTGGGTTCCCTGTGGCTTCCCCAGGTCCTGTGAGACGACAGCTAGACCCATTTCCATAGCACACACAGGGAGGAGTGAGGGCAAACCCCTGAAGCTGCTCAAGGGCAGAGACCAGGGCTGAGAGCCAGCAGGTCACCCTGCCCTGCTGTCATGCAGCCAGGACCAGCTGAGAGGACAGAGGAGTAGACCAGCTGCAGACAAGGCCCTCCGAGCTCTCAGTCAGAGAACCTGCACTCTGGCTGAGGAAAGTATGAGCCATGTTCCTTCTGATGGGTTCCCCTCTTCCAGGGGTCTGTGGGGAAGGAGCCGGATGCATGAAGGTGCCCCCAGAGGTGGAGGGTGGGGAGCGGGACTGGGGAGGGCTGGCTGAGGTAGGCCACATCCCCCTGACAGATGCCCAAGGGTTCCCCTGCCCTCAGCCAGACCAGCCTCATCCCCATTCATGTGGCTTAGAAGGAGCCACTGAATTCATAGGTAATAGTGAGGGGACCAAGGAGAGGACTAAGGACTGAGCTAGAACAGCCCAAGCAGTGGTAGAAGGCCTACAGGTGGTCGGCCTATGGAACAGGTGAATCCCCTGGGTGAGCTGAATCTGATCTGAAGGTGGATTGTTCTTCAGATATCTCCAGGGAAAACTTAGAGGACAGCATTCCCATGGGTGATGGGGGGGGGGTGGTTCAGGGGGGCATGATCCTGAGACCGCACCTACCACTGGGGAAAACCACAGAATGGGGGCCTAGCGACTTGCCCCTGGACAAGACAGAGAAGTGTGTACAGAGCTGTGTATGCAGAGTGCATGCTGAGACACGACTAGAGGCCCACCAAGCAAGGAGCCTCTGCCCTTGGAACTCTGACCTAGCCTCACTTCTCACAGACCCCACGGGGAGATCCCAAGGCAATTTGTTAAAGAGTCGAGAAGAAAGGAAGGAGGGCCTGATGACCCAGGGTGTGCTGCTGGCGTTATTCTTGTCTGTAAAAGCACCGTAATGGAACCACTGTCCTTTCTATGATTTTCCTTGTCATAAACAGGAAAATCTGTATCTTAAAATAATTTTTGCTCTGCAGATTTTAAGATGATTACTCTGGAATCAGTGTCCCAGAGCCAAACTTTGAGATCTTCTCTTTGTTATATGCAAAGCCTGCATGTGCTTATTCACACTACCGAGCATATTACATGGGTCTTTATGATCTGAAGGTTTGCAAAAGTGTCTTTATGTTTTTCTTCATACCTTTCCTGCTTATTTTATTTTGCTATTGCTCCTTTTTTTTCCTGGAAATCTTACTAGAAAGATATCATACCTCTTGGGTTGAGCCTCTTTGTCTTCGTTCTATTTTAATCTTTTTGGATGCCCTTGACTTTTTTTTTTTTTAAAGATTATTTATTTATTTATTTATTTAGAGAGCATGCACAAGCCAGGGAGGAGCAAAAGGAGAGGGAGAGAGAGAGAGAGAGAGTCTCAAGCAGACTCTGTGCTGAATGTAGTGCTTGATCTCACAACCCTGAGATCAGGACTTGAGCTGAAATCAAGAGTTGGACACTTAACCAACTGAGCCACCCAGGCGCCCCTGCCCTTGACTTTTTATTTCAGCTTCTGAATTTTCAACCTTACCCACTATATCTTTAGTTTCATAAAAATTATTTGCTGCTCTCTAATTCTTCCTAGCAACCTGTGCTGGGTTTATGGAATGTATATTCTCAACTATTCTGGGAACTACTACTTTTTTAAAAAAAATTCTTCCTCAGATTCCAAATTATCTCTCTCTCCTCCAGAGTCAGTTCTCCAATTCTGTTTCGCATCTTGGTTGACTTTTTCAAGGTGTAAGTTTAAATAAATTTTTAAAAAGTCCTGGCCATCCTTAGATGTGCTTTCACGTTTTGAAACAGGAGGAACTCACCTGCTATAGAGGTTATTATGGTTTCTCTCCCCATGGAACAGTTCTGCTCCCCTTAGAGCTCTCACCTGGACAAAAGTGCTGACAGAGTGCACTATTTGTCACTGGGCTTCCTTCTGTGACAGGGAACTAGCAGCCCCTCCGAATGAAGAGGCACCAACACCAACCAGGAGCCTTACTCTGAGCTCGGTGGGATCTGGAGTCCCACTCCATGTTCCCACCTGAATCCTATTCTGGCACCAATCTGTTTGGCAAAAGGGGCAGCTGTAGTGCCAGAGAGATGTTTTGTTAACAAACTCATCTGGGCTCTGGTCAGGGTCACTTGGGAAGTCTCCCTAGTTACACAGATATGAGCAAGTGGGCAGCAGAAAGAAGCTAAAGGCCAAAAGAGTGGAGAAAGATGCAGTACAGGAAGTATCAAAATTCATGGAGGGAAGTGGTAGACGTAATGAGCATGTAGATTATATAAGTATACTTATTTTTATAAAAAGGATCACCAGAATGATCAACCAGAAACTAATAAATATGACTATCTATAGAAAATGGGAATGGGGTAAAATGGGTCCACTCTTCTGAATGTATATTTTATATGGCTTTTCGAAGTTCTTCTTTTGAAGCGTGATATACATCCATAAAAATGCACAAGTCCTAGGATACAATAAATGAACCATCACAAAAGGATCACATCTGTGTGACTGTATCAGCACTGCAGAAGCCCCTTCTTGTTGTCTCCAACAACGACATCCTCTCTCAAAATAGGGGAAAATATTTGCAAGCTGTCTATCTGATAAGAGGTTAATATCCAAAATATATAAGGAACTCCCCAACTCAATACCAAAAACAACCAGCCCAAAATAAAAATGGGTAGAAGACCTAAATAGACATTCTTTCAAAGAAGACATCCAGATGGCCAAGAGGTAGAGGAAAAGATGTTCAACATCACTCACCATCAGGGAAATGCAAGTCAAAAACACAATGAGGTATCACTTCACACATGTTAGAATGGCTAGTATCAAAAAGACTAAGAGATCACAAGTGTTAGTGCAGATGTGGAGAAAATGGAACCCTTGCACATTGTTGGTGGAAAACAGTATGGAGCTTCCTTGAAAAATTTATCTACGATCCAGCAATTTTCCTTCAGGATATTTATCTGAAGAAAACACCAACACTAACTCAAAAAGCTATCTACAGCCCCCACGTTCACTGCAGCACTATTTACAATAGCCAAGACATGGAAACAACATAAGCGTCTGTCAGTGGATGAATGGATAAAGAAGATGTGGAGTATACACACACACTGGAATATCATTCAGCCATAAAAAGGAAATTCTGCCATTCACAGCAACACAAATAGACCCTGAGGGCATTATTCTAATCGAAATAAGTTAGGCAGAGAACAACAAACACGCTGTGATCTCACTTATATGTGGAATCCAAAATATCAATCAATCAATAAGTAAAAGCCAAACTCATAGATACAGAGGCAGTGGGTAGGGGATGAAGGGGGTCAAAAAGTATAAACCTCTGGTTATAACATCTGAGGATGCAATATACAGCATGGGAACAATAGCTCATAATACTGTATTGTGTATTTGAAAGTTGCTAGGAGAGTAGGTCTTAAAAGTTCTCATCACAAGAAAGAATCTTATAACAATGTGTGGTGATGGATATTAACTAGGACTACTGTGATCATTTCACAATATATACATTTATCCAATCATTATGTTGTACATCCTAAACTAATATAATGACATGTCAATTATATCTCAATAAAAAAATTAAATTAAAAAAAGAAGGGGTGTCAAGCTTCACTTCTTCCCCCCAGTTTGGATATTTGCTGGACCTGACACCATTTGTTGAAAAGACCATCTTTCCCCTCCACTTCACAATAAATCAAGTATCCATCCACAGGTGAGTTCAAGTCTGGACTCTGTTTTCTGTCCTCATGATTCATTTGTCAACCCTTGCATCAAAATACACTCTTCAACTACTGTATTTTGGGGAGCAATGAATACTTTGCTCATCTTCTCCAATCGTTCTTGACTGCTCTTGGCCCACTGCATTTCTGGAAGAACATTAGAATCAACTTGTCAATATCTCCAACTATTATGCTCGATCTGAGCTTGCTCTGGAGTGCACTTGCATTCTCTTACAAGTTGGTTTGGAGAAAATTGATTTTTTTTACAATAGTGAGTCTCCCTATCCATTAGCATGGCACGCCCCTTCCTTGATGTCATCTTTTATAACGTCTGTACGTGTGTTTTACAGCTTTGGGGTCTAGATCTTGGACATCTTTTGTTAAATTTATTCCTAGGTGTTTGTATTTTTTATTCTTTTATTATTCTAAGTGGTGGTCATTTTCAAATTTTAATTTTTTGCTGTTAGAACACAGAAATTCAAATGATTTTTATATATTGACGTTATATCCAGGAAATTGCTCAATAATGCTACTGACTTATTTGTAGATTCTTTTGGGTTTTCCACGTCGACAGCATATTATTTTCAAATAAGAGTTTGATTTCTTCCTTTCTGACCCTTATATTTTTATTTTTTTCTTGCCTATTTCACTGGCTGGGACCTCTGCTACAATATCGAATCCAAGTGGTGATAGCAAGTATTCTTGACCCATTCTCAGGTCTAGAGGAAATCCTTTCAACATTTCACCACTACATATGATGTTTGCTAGAGCTTTTTTTTTTCTGCTAAGTATCCTTTATTACATTTAGAACATTTTCTTCTATTCCTAGTTTAATAAGATATTTGATCATAAATGATTATTAATTTTGTCAAATAATTTTCCTTCATCAATTGAGATGATTTCATAAGCTTTTATCCTTTGTTCTATTAATTTGGAGAATTACAATGATTGATTTTCATATGTTAAACCTTGCATTCCTAGGATAAGCCCAAATTCATTGTCACACAGTGCTTTTTACACATAGCACTGGATTTGATTTGCTATTTTGTTTGGGATTTTGTATATATACTCATGGGAGAGATAGGCCTATAATTTGTTTTTGTCAAGTCAATCTCAGATTTTGGTATCAATGCTAGCAGGTCTCATAAAATCAGTTGGAAAAATGTTCCTCTCTTTTCTTTCTGTGAGAAATTGTATATGATTGGTATTATTCTTCGTTAAAAATTAGGAAAAATTCTCTGGTGAAACCATCAAGTCCTGGAGCTTACTTTGAAGGGAGGCTTTTAATCATAAAGTCAGTATCTTTAGTTGATATGAGACTATTCGGATTTTCCTTTTTTTCTCAGATTTTATGTTTGTCAAAGAATTTATACCTTTCATCTAAATTAATAAATTTATCAGCATAATGATGTTCAAAATATCTTCTCATTATCTTATTACCTTTTTTAAAGTCAGATTTGTAATCAGATCCCTTTTATATTCCTAATCTTACTAAATCTGTATTTTCTTCCTTTCTTTTTTAAACTGGCAGGGCTGGGGGCATTCCAGTTCTAACTGATATCTTTCAAAGAACCAAATTTTGATTTTATTGATTTTCTTTATAACCGTTTCCCATTTCAACAATCCTGCTCTTACATTTATAATCTCCTCCCTTCCATTTTTGTTGAGTTTAGTTAGCTATTCTTTTTTGAATCTCTTGAGATAGATGTTTCTATGACTAACTCTTTAGCTGTTTTGGTTGACTGACTGATTTGGTTTAGTCATTTTCGTTGATGTGGTTGACCGGTAAACTGTTAAGTTTACAAATACAATTTAATCATTATGTTAGCTATATCCACAATTTTTGATATGCCGTACTGTCACTATCATTTTGTTGAAAGATATATTCTACTTTCTACTGTTACTTCTTTGATCCACAGATTACTGATGAGCATAATATTTAATTTTCAAGCATTCATAATTTTTCAAGTTATCTTTCTTTTCCAGTGTGTGGTTTCGATCTTCTCTGTCTTTTGTTGAGATTTCCCTATGGCACCTTGTAGTCTGCTTTGGTATGGTTTCGTGCTGCAGTCATCAAGAGTGTGTATCCCTCAGCTGTCTGGTGTAGTATTCTATAACTCATCAGGTCGTTTCTTCATTCAAGTCTTCTGTATCCTTACAAACATTCTTATCTGTTGTTCTATCAGTTACTAAGAATATGTTAAAATCTTCAATTATAATTGTAGGCTTTGTCAATTTCTCCTTTTAGATCTGTCAGTTTTATATAGTTTGAATTTTTAAGTGAAATCCTTTAACTTCTAAAGATGGAAAACTTACTCAAATTTGTTTTTTAAAAATGGGGGGAAGCAAACAACTCTGCCTTGGATCCCATCTGGTCTTTGGGCTGCCAGCCCCAGGTATGAGCCATTTCACCACCTTTGACCATTGCTGTCCCCCTGAGGGATGCAGTTTCCTGGGAGAAATGGCAGAGGCCACAGTGGTTTTCGATGAGCCAAGAGGTCATGAAAGCTTACACAGCCCTCACTGGCTAAGGTGGCCACAGCCTCTCTCTGCCCTGACACCCTTCCCAGCCTGGACCAAGGCTGCTAGGGACCCTCACAAGGGCCAGTGGCTCATGCCCAGCCTCCCTCCTTTCTGTGTCCCTGCAGAGCTGAGGCTCACCTTGCATGCCCGAAGGTCCGAAGTCCTGCCGCGTGAGGAAGATGGCATGATCATGGTACTCATCGTGACCTGTGTCCGGCTTCTGCTGCAGGTAAGCCCAACGGCAGACATTCTCCAGGCTCTGGGAGGGGTTCCCAATCTCAATGAGGCTCATGGACTGCAGGGGTGGGCAGGAAAGATGGAAGCAAGGGATTAATGTGTCGGGTAGGCAGGATGGGAGCTGAGCAGGCAGTAGTGTTCACAGACCGCCCCCCTCTGCTGGAGCCCTGGGCCACATGGAGCTGAGTCCAGTCCCCCTCAGGATCCACCTCCCACTTGGCTCCATTCTTCTGAGTGGAGGAAAAGCTCCCCAGTCACACATGCCTGCATGAGTTTCCACATGAAACCACAGCCCACTTCTCAAGTGAGACATGGAAGCCAAGTTCTGAGGCCATCTGAGGCCTCACACACAGTCCATCCCGCCTCACTTCCAGGGGCATCTGTGGCTGTCTATCAGGCTCCTGTTCTGTGCAGGTCCTGGGCAGGAGGCCAGTGCAATGTGGACCTCATGTTAAAGAGCTCATAGTTCTGGCAGGGTCCCAGGCAGGGTAGACAGAACTCCCAACACGGTGTGGAAGCCCAGAGAAGGGGACAGGATGCCCTACATTGCCCCCTTGTTTGAATGTTGTACAGAAAACAGCATAAACACTGCAGAGGAGAGAAACTGCGGCAGATCTAGCAAAGGAGCCACATACAGAACAGGAGCCTAGTGATAATTCCTTCAGGAACAACGGACAGGAAGCCCCACATCCCACTGGTATCATGACGCATACCCAAGACCCAGGGTGGGCTGCGGGACAGGCAGCACAGCAGCCCACTCTGCACCATGGCATTGGCATTTTCTCTCTTATTCAGTCCTCACAATCACCCTGAGAGGCAGGAAAGTGAGGCTCAGAGAGGTCAAGTAACTTGCCCTTAGCCACACAGCTGGGAAGCCTAAAACCCATGTCTAGATTCAACACCCTGCCCTAAACTGCCTCCCCAAACAAAACATACACCATATTGTCCCCAAAGCAAGGCTCCCCTGTGTGGCACACTTCCCTTTGCTCTCTGCTGTCTTCATGCCAGGCAGCATGTCAGCTTCTCTTACTATGAATTCCCACCACCGAATAGTTCCCTCCAGGCAAAGAGTCCTGATGGACAGGATCCATCTGTCCATAAAGCAGAGCTATGCATTCCCTATTAGACATGTCTGCAGGTGTTTTGTTTCTTCCCTGGCATAATACATCCATTAAGTATAGCCAGATGCTCCTTTTCACGTACAGAAGGAGCAGAGAGTAGATATAGGTACTGCTGGGAACCCAGGCTGTTCTAGAAGAAGGAAGAATGATTCAAGGCTGAGGAGGACCGCTCACTGCCAGAGTTCTCTTGCATCATCCGAGTCAGTGACTTAGAAGATGGCACACCAGTTCCCAACTCCCAAACACAGAACACCTGGGAGGTAAGAGTGCTTCTTATAATGAGACCTAGTGAGTCCCAGTGAAGGAAGTCACAGACTGGAATCACAGCTGTGGTGACCAGGACCCACTGGACACAGGCACAGAGATGGACAGCCCAGAGGAAGCTGCAGTAGGGAAAGGGACATACAGGATTGCCCCAATCATGACTGGAAAGAGAGTGTGATTACCTCTGGCCAGTGAGCTGTGAGCAGAAGTGACCTGTGCCTCTGCCCACAGGAGACCCTGCAGCGATCTCTCCTCACTGGCTTGTCAACCATCAGTATTGAGATGGTGGCTGCTCTGTCACCCAGACCCCAAGTGACAGAGGCATGGAACACGTAACAGGAGCAGGAAACAAGTATCTGTTGTCACAAGACCGTAGCGCAACCTTGCCCACACTGACTGACACAGGAGGGGCACAGGGAGTGTGGCATCTGTGTCCCATCTAAGTCAGACGCCTGCAGGTCAGCCCGAGTCCCCGCCAGGTGGTAGCTGCCTCCAGAAAACCTTATGAAGTCGCAGCTCTGAAGAAGCAATCAGGTGGGAGAATCTCCTTTCTAAGGAATGAGCTCTGGGTGGAAGAATAAGGAAAAGACTGTTGTGGGCGGATGTGAGTTGGTGCTAGAAATTGGGGCCTGTGCTTGTCCCAGTGAGCTGAAGATTGCCAGCCTAAGTCCAGGTCTGAGGGATATCACCAGGCCGTCAATGAGAACTCGATCTAGGATGGCCACAGAGCCCCCACTGGTGTGTGACCTCCCCACTCATGAAGCCCACAAAGCAGCTGAGCAGCCTTGCTGGGCCTCCTCCCACGAAGGGGCTCTGGTTCCTCCAGAGCCATGTCTGCCAGTCCACATATCAGGAGATTATTGCCCATGATGGGCTGGCTGGCCCTCAGGGTTCTTAGGGTTCCACTGTTGAGCTAATTCTAGTCTGGTTCCCTCCAAAGCCCTGGTGGGCTGCAGTTACTCGTGCCTAGACTTGTCTGACAACAGCAGCTCAGGCCCCCTTCAGTAAAACTTCCCCTCTGTTCATCTGGGTGTGACCCCAGGCTCAATGTGGGAGGGTTCAAGGCCTGGCTAATCCCAGCACCACATCTTCCTGGCACCGTGCTGGCTTGGAGTGAGCACATAACCAAAGTGGGCCAAAGAGATGGAAAGGTGTGAGACCATGAGACAGGAGCTGCTGGTGTCCCTGTCCCCACGGGAGGAGATCCCACTTGAGGAAAAAGCCAACACAGAGAGAGCTGGGCCTAGGCTGGAGAAGAGTCAACTCCTGGTGTCCTCACATGACCACCTGGCTCACCCAGGCCTGAGGCCACCCTGCTGTGGATCTCTTAGGTCACTGTGTATCAGGTGATTCCAAAAATGTATGGCCTGAAAACCTCTAAACATTTATCATCTATTTCTGCAGGGCAGGAATCCAAAGGCAACTTAGCTAGGTACTTTGGCTCAGGGTCTCTCCTGAGACTGCTGGCAAGCAGAGGTGGGGACTGTGGTCTCATCTGAAGGCTCCACTGGGGGAGGACCAGTTCCCCTGCTTGCTTGCTTGGCTGCTGGCGGGACTCAGCTCTTCGTGGGCTACTGGACCAAGGTTTCCAGCCACACCCCAGAACAATAACCTACCACAGCCTGCTTCCTCCAGCTTGGGCAACCTGAGAGACAGCAACACAGTGCACACACACCCAAGACAGGAACCACAGGCTACTTAGAAGGGAATCTCGGTCCTGCCCACACTCAAGGGGAGGGGACTATTCCAGGGTGTGAATACCAAGAGGTGGGGTCACAGGGGCCTAGAGGCTGCCTGTCACAGAGATGCGTCTCATTCATGTGTCCGGCAACCTCTCCCTTGAAAATCAGTGTGAGCTGTGTTATCATCACTTGCTGTGAGTCTTGAGCAATGTACTTTTTCCTTGGGGGAACCACGGAAACTCCAGTCAAGGGCAGTGGCTGGTCTCCAGTGTCCAGCTGGTGTGCCCCACACCAGTGGGAGAAGAGCTCTCGCCACATCTTCGAGGAGGAATCCAAAGTCCAGCCAGAAAGACACACCTGTTTCAGGGCCAGAGAGCAGGAAAAGGACCACACGGTCAGGGACAGAACCAAGGGCAGGAACCAGGCTGAAAGAGGCTCATAGCAGGTTGGGAGTAAGGGGGAAGAGGCCAGAGTGCTCGGGAGGTAGACTTGTGGGAAGTGCTGGCAGGGTGTAGTTCAACCAATTTTGACAATTTGGGAGTTTACCCAAATGCCAACAGAGGTGAGACAGGTGATGTAACTCAGTGAGGCAGGTGGGTCGTATGAAAAACAAAACTATCTTTTGTGTTGCCCACTGAGAAGGGCTAAGAGTACACAGAAATATTTCCTCGGCATGATAAAGAAGGTGAGGGTCAATCAGTGGTAAGCGAGGACAGTAGCAAAGCCAGGGTGAGAGCACTCAGCACCCCGCTACTTTGGGTATGCAGAAATGCGGGGACCCCGAGCTGCCAGACTGTATTTTTCAGGCCAATGTTTGAATGTGGATCTTCCAAAGTAAGCCGACCTCCTAGTAAATGTTGACCCCACTTAAAGTCAGTTACGTGGACAAAACAAAACACATCCCCTGGGTCACCAGGTTGACAACCGCAGAATAAAGGTCCTCAGGCAAACAGCCCCCACAATGTGCCCTTCTCCACTGGCCCCAACACTGGCAAGCACCTCCTTCCTCGCAGAGATTCTTATGGTTCAGCCCAGCTGCCCAGCCCCTCTGGCAGTCGGTATGTTTCTGCCACTGCGGCAGGATAATTTATTGAAATATTGATTTGCGTTTTGTTCTCGCCTTGTCTTTGCCCATTTCACGAAGGCATAGTGCCGCGTGCATTCTCAGGTCCCACAGGGGCCTGGGCTGCAGGATCCAGAGCATAGGTTGTCTGGGACCCACTTCCAGCTTTTGGGTTCTGAGGACACTCCCAGAGGGCGGGGGGAGAGGGGCAGAGAAAGAGGCTGGGAAAGGGCTGCACCAGGAGGGAGTGGTCCTAGGGAAGCAGATCTCAGAAAACTCGGGCTGTGTGCTGGGCTCTGTGAGCGAGCAGCCCAGATGGGACTCTGAGAGATGGAAGAGGAAGGTGATGTCAGCTTTTAGGCACCCAAGAGGCAGAGCTGCTTGTATGTCCTATTGCTCTGCCCATGTCCCAACTTTCTGAGGGCTCTGGCCCATCTAAGATGTGCATGAAAGAACCGAGGATGGGGATCCTCATCCTTGCTGGGTCTGGAGCATTCAGGAGGGTGTAGGTATGCGGGGGCCAGCCTGAGTCCTGACAGTGACCTGTGCCCTGCAGCAGGTACTCAGCCTCTGATTCACGGAGAAGGCAGGGGATGCGGGAGGGGGACGGTGTGGAATGGGAGTGTTGCTGGTGCCCTACCAGCAGAATCAGGATCATGGCATGGCAGGAGATGAGCAGGAAAGGTGTGTGGGCTGGCAAGCAGGGGAGGAGGAGGCCTCTGGCTTTGGTGGAGGGTGGCAAGGGGGCCAACACAGGATGCAAGAGGAGAGGACTTTGAGCTTGCAGGGGGCGTGTGAGGTCCACAGCACCTGGGGACACCATCAAGGGATTGTCTTCTCCTGATCAGCTTGCTTGCTTGGTAAGAGCTGACAGTTTGCTTTGGGGCACTCTCCCATTTATCTGGGTGCAGCCCCTGAGGGATCAGTCCAGGTGCTCTGCCCACCCCTGAGCACGGCTGGGCCCAAGACCAGAGTGAGGACAGAGGAGTAGAGGCTCAAAAGGAGTGAACAGGTTGAAGCAGGTTTTTCCTGAAGAATCCCCCCAAGAACATGTCTCCAGCACCCCAGATTTAGCTTTTCCTCTACCTCTCCTCCCAATTCCTGAGAGCTACCTGGCCTTCCCACAGGTTCCTGGAGCTTCAGAGGACTCCTGGCAGACAGAGATACCCAAGCAGAGGAGAGGGGAGACCCCAGGAGAGTGGTCTGAGCCAGCCCGCGTGGCTCACTTGGATTCTGATGGTTCCTCTTGCTGCAACCCGGCCGCCATCTCTGCCATCCAACCACATCCACACACCCCTCCAATGGGCCCCACTCTCTGGGCCCCCACGGACCCTGCCCTGTCTTTGCCATGGACCACAGCTGGTGAGCTGACTCTCCTCCCAGCGAGGAGAGGAAACATCTATTTCTCCCAACCAGATCTTCTTCCAAAGTGCCAAAGAGAGATGCCTATTTCAGTTAAGAAAGAGATTCTCACACTGGGCTGGCTTAGAGCACCTGTGTTCCTCCCAGCCCTCAAGGCACCTGTCTCTTGGCTGCCTGCTTGCCTCTGCACAGGTTTCTCTAGGAGAACCTGTTTGTACAGCTTGCCATTCCCACCTGTGCAGGGATGCGTGAGCCCAGCAAGTGGGTGGCCACAGCACCGGTCAAGGACCTCGCAGATGGGAGCTCCTCCCCTGGGAGAAGCTGTGGGTGCACAGAGCGAACTGCAGTGGAGTGGTGGTCACCCCGTGCTCCCCGTGGAAGGGGCATTTCTGCACCCTGCGGGGGGCTGGGTTGTTGGTCCAGGTTTATAGGTGGCACCTAAGTTAAGCTGTAAAATTGCCCTAAGATACAGGTGCTATTATTATCTACAGGAGGAACCACATCAAGGCCAACTGAAGTAAACAGCCCAAGTCTCCTCCCTACACCGAGGTGGAGGTGGGTCTGGAAGCCACGCTGCAATCAGAAATGTTCTATTTCCCAGGCGGAGGAAACCAGAGGGTCAGGAAAGGAAGGGCTGGGCCCCAAGGTGGACACCAGGTGGCGCTGCTGCCACAGGAACGGTAGAGCCGGGTGACCGGCTGCTGGGATGCCAGGCTGCACCTCTGAGTGCAGGCAGGCAAAGGGGACTTTGAAGGCAAGAGACAACGTCTGCGGTCCCACCCTACATACGCCAATTAAGACCTGGTCAGAAGTTCTGCTCCAATCATTGCTCTCTGACATTTCCAGTTTGCCCTTGAATGAACTGAATGATTTATGTTCTTCCCTCCTTCCGTCAAGGACCGGTAGCCTGGAGGCCGGTCCAGCGGGCTGGAATAGAACCCAACCATGGGGTGGCTATCCTGGTGCAGCCACATATCAGGAGTCCCCACAGACCCCAAAGCTGTCTAGCAGCTCTCCAGGGCACATGCAGGTGACAGGTGGGGCTCACCTGAGCAGTATGAGAGTCCTGGGGTTGGAGACCTGCTCATCTCTCTTCCACGTGTGTTCTCAGACAAGTTACCTCACTGTGCTGAGCTCCCTATCTGCAGAATGGGTACAACCACAGGGCAGAGCCAGGAGCACAGGGGCTCTGTCAGTGACGGTCAGCACGGATAAATGTTCCTTGTCCCTGTCGCTGTGGTGGCAATGATGATAAAGATGCAGGTTTGATGCCAGTCCCCTGGAGAGCCAGCCCACCTTTAGGGGATGCCTGCAGCTCATGTTCCAGGGGATTGGGCTTCAACCCCAAAGCCTTCTCATCGTCCCCGGACAGTGGGCCCAGAGCCCAGACCTGCAAAAGGACAGGGCCCACTGGGCTCAGGTGAGCGGAGCATGCTTCTTGACCTTGGCACTGTGGACACTGGGGGTCAGGTACTTCTGTTGTGGAGGCTGTCATGTGCACTGCAGGATGTTCATCAGCATCCCAATCTGTACTGTTCGATTCCACTGGCATCCCATGGCAGTGATGCCAAAATCACCCTCCGTGGGGAAGCACCTGAGGGGAGCAAGGGGCAAGGAGCCTGGGGCTTGCACGCCCCAGCCAGTGGAATAAGAGCACTGCAGCCGCCTCAGAGCAAAGCAGCTCCCCACAGCGTAACGTCTGCAGAACACCCGGCCCCTGGAGCCGGCAACCCCACTGTCAGGTGGGGGTGGCCATGCGCCTGCCCCGTGGATGCTCTGTGTGGGCGAAGTGAGCTCAGAGCTCACCAGGATGGGCATCTTGGACAGGCAACAGGCCAGATAGGCAAGCCCCTTCTTTCTGTGCCTGGGACTCCCATACCATGAAGGCCTATTATTTCCAGAGAAAAGCCAAGCTGCCTGCATGGGATTCTCAGCATGAATCTTCCCAAGCTTAGCCATGGCAGGCCTCTGAGGGACAGGGCCCAACCCCTGCGAATCCTTGTGCTTCTCTGGAGCCTGGGACGACTGGCTCGGGAGGTAGACCGGGATGATAGGGGCCAACCACCATTAGGTTGGGGCATGGGACCCAGACTCTAGGGAGACTGGGGACTGTCCCTGAAGTGCTCCAAACCCCCTCATACCAACAGGAGAGTCAAGGTCAAGCAAGAGTGAGCAATGGCCAAGGACACATAGTAAGAAGGACAGTGGCACTAGGACCTGGGACACAGACCCCTTGGCCCCAGCACTCCCTTCTCTCGTTTCCCACTAAGGGATCCACAGCCTGAATTTCTTTCCCTCCAACGCTGAAAAATCCCTGCAAGAACTCTGTACTTGGTCTTCACTTGGGTCTTTCACGACCAGATACCTTATGTTCTTCTCTGATTATCCCCAAGTCTCTGATTTCCCTTTGCTTTGATTTCCATCATCCTAGGAAATATTTAAAATGAGAACAGTTCAGTAGCTTTGGTGTCTTCTCAAAAAAATCAATTGAAAAGCCAGTTGCTATGCAACCCTCAAGTGTTGCTGATGGTCTGCTCCCTGGCTGATGGCATGTTGTATAAAATAAGATAATCTCCTTTCTTCTGTCTCTCTCTCTCTTTTTTTTTTGTTTTAAGAAATGGAGAAAAATGTTGTTTTAGGAAAAACTTGAGATAACTCGGAGGCTTCTCATAAGCTGGAAGACAAACAACATGTCACTCATGTAAATGCTAACGATTTTATGCCCTTTGGAGTCTTGTGGGGTCTGGGGACAGGCTTGGGGGAGCTGGTCTATACCCATCATAATTTAGAATGAATAATGGGATCTGAATACAGGGGTCGCTTTCTGCCCCAAGTCTGCCTTAGCCCATAGCCCTGGCTGAGAACCCCCAGTTTCTGGGGGGCACTGTTCCATTCCCTCTCCTCACAGTGGTCCTGGCTACAGTCATCGTGGCTTGCCTGATGCTTAAACCCACCCAGGGATAGGGTTCTCTCTCCTTGCCAGGAACAGGAGTTCCCTGAGGAACAGCTCACCAGAACACACCTGCAGATGAGACAAACCCTATCTCCAGACCCCAGTCTAGAAGCCTTGCCTGGTTTCTCCCTGAATGAGGAGAACCCATTCCCTCTGACACAAATGCTGGGCCTCTTGTTCCTCAGACCTCCCTACTGGGAGGTCATGGGCCCAGCTACTCCATCCAGGGCCACCCCCTGCTCAACTTCCCTCAAGACTCTGAAACGATACTCTTTCGTTGGTGCCTTTATGAGGAGCTCACGCTCCACTCCTGGAGAGCACGGGGAGCCCAGATAGACCTACTCCTTCAGCTCCCATGACACCCCACAGAGACCTCTGAACAGGGTCTCACCCCTGGGTGGCTGTGCAGAACAGGGCCTGCGACCGGTGGACATACCCTGTTAACTGTCACCAACAAGATAAGTGTCAAAAGGAGAACTCTTTTAACAATCTGATGGTGTGATTTTATGTGAACGGAATTTAATAATAAAAAGTCTGGGCTGGGTCTTTTTGTAAATCTTGGTTTTGTCACATTTTGCTTTTCTAATAATTCCTTTGAAATATACTTTCCAGGAGTATCGGTCAGTGATGGACCTTTGGGGCTGGGGTGTTCTGTGTCTAGCTCAGCAACCTTGGCCCTGGATGGTCACTTTCCTGAGTTGGCCAATGGCTCCAGGTCAGTGAGATGGGCCCTGTTTTCCTGTGGCCGCTGCTATGAGTCCTGTGGCCCACGACTGTGCTTACTTCAATAGATCAGAGCCAGTAGCCAGGCACGCTGCACAGTCCCTAGGTTCCTAATGCTCTGTGTCCAGGCTGAACACCCTGTTCCAGCAACACTGGACAAGAAGGTGGGGCCTCCCCTGAGTTCCCTCACATCAGGGTACCTGTGTAGCACCAGTCCCCCTGTCCTTGGCCAGCTGTGTCCTCCTAACTCTATCTCCCTGCCTGTCCTGCTGCGGGGTGTCCTCCCTCAGGAAACCGAGAGCCACATTATGGAAGCTGAAGGAGGACTGAGCATCAGTCAGATCCCGTAACTTTCTGGAGTCCCCCAGGATACACAATGGGCACCAGCCTCTCCCAGAGACCTCCACCATAGCCTCATGGGCCTGACCTGGGCCCAAGGGCTTTCAGGGGACAGGCAGGGTAGGGCAGGACAAGGTAAGCAGAGCGTGGGGTGAGTTTGGCTTATAGGAGACTGGTCAGCCCAGCTGTATCCCCAGGGACCCGGAGAGGGCCAGGCTGAGGAGACTGTGAATGGGCAATCCCCCAGATTCTGCTACGTTCTCTATCCTGACTCCTCCAATGTCATAGGCAGAGGTCTGAGGCCTGTCTGCTGAGCCTGTGGCTGGGACACAGTGGGCCCTCTGGATTTTGCTCTTAAAGTATGCATCCCACTCCAGATTCTCCCTTCTAATTCCTAAACTCCTTCCCACATGAAGTCGGGGGGCTGGGAGGGGCACTGGTCCCCCCCTCTCGGTTTCCACTCTACTAGTCCTGGTCTCACTGAGTCTGCCCTACTGCCCAGGTGAGGTCCAGCCACCCCTTTTGCCAGCTGCGGACTGCCCACCTCCCCATATGTCCCTGAGAAGAGCAGGCTGCAGCCTGACACTGGGGTCCATGCCCACTCCCCTTACTCCCCACTCTGCCTATGGAAGACTCGGCTGGGGGCGGGGGTTACACACTTGGCCCTGGCAAGGAAGAACCCCTTCCCATGAGGCAGCATGTAAGGGGCAGGGCCAGATGGGCCTTGGCCATAAGGTGATTTGGCCTCACCTGCAGGTAAGGCCGCGCACCTGCAGCAGCCTGCATTCCAGCCCAGATGGCTTGCTCAGAGGTCCCCTAAGCATGCAGGTGGCAGAGTCCCTGGGCCCAACCACGGGAAAGGGAAGATAGTGATCCTGAGGGCAGAAGGACACAGATCCCTCCCCACCTGTCCCCAAGCCACTGTAGAGAGGAGGTGCCAAGTGAAAGCAGGAAGTCCCTTCTATGTTCTCCTTCAAATCAGGAGTAAAATGCTGGACATGTCAGAGCCCTGAGGCATACCACTAGAGATCCTAATCGGGTGCATTCAGTTCAACGGGATTACTTGGACTCTACCAGTTTTAAATGCTCTAAAAAAAATGTGAACCATCTTTTCATAATTAAAAATGCTCTATTTTAAAAGAAACATGCTTATCATGATATATCAAGAAAATTCAGTAAAGTGCAAAGGGGAAAATAAAAATCCATGGCCAACCGCCCAGAGAGAAGTAATAGTTACATTTGATATACTCCTTCCAGTCCCTTCTGTATAGATTCTTGTACAAAAAACTAAGACCTTCTTACTCTAAGTTATAGGCTCCTTTTTTTTTTTTCAAAGCAAACAAAGTTAACTTTAGGCTGTAACCACTCCCCAGGGCTCTTTAGGAGGCTTTGGAAATGGGATTTCCTGGCGGCCCCATATTCAGCTGCAGAGACATATTAGCAAGTATTTCATCAGGCCCCTAGGAGTGGATAGTTCAGATTTCCTCCTGGGGTTTATACCCAGAAATAAGGCCACGGCCTTTGTCTTCTTCCTAAATGTTTGTCCACAGCTCTGGGATACAGTCATAGAAAGGAATGAATGGGGGCAGACATGAAGAACTTTTTAAGGGCAGTGGTGAGTACTGTCACACTTCCTTCTAGAAATATGTACACATTTATACTCACATCAGAAAAGTGTATTGCTTCATCCACCCAAACCAGCATTTAAATCCCTCTTTCTAATCTTAACACATTGATGCTTTAAAAATGGTAAACGGTTTTATTTATTTCATAGCACAATTAAATATTTTCTCCCTTAATTTTTGGCCATTTGTATTTTTCTTCTGCGTACTGTGATATCCACTGCCAATTCTGTTTCTCCTATGATTTGCAGGAGCTCTTCACATACTAGGATATCTTTGCCATATTGCAAGTGTTTTTCATGCCTGGGCTTTGTCTTTTAATTGTTTCTTGACAGAAGCTTTATGTTTTCAGTATTCAATGTATCTGTCTTCCCCTTTATAGTTCCTTCTCTTACACTTATGCTTAGGGAGCCCTTGGCAACCAATGTTTGCTTCTTGATCTTTGCGGTTTAAGTCGTGGAATGTGTTATTGGCCTATATTTATCACATATTTAATTTACTATAGATGAAATGTGTATCAGTCCTATACTGATTTAGGACACTTAATAACCACTTCGCTTACATTTATCTCATGGTGTCTACGGAACTGTGTTTTCAGAGCTAAGGAGCTCATTTGATTGATCTGCTCGTGCTTATGCAGATATGGTATGATTTTAATTCTTTTCACCTCACAAGATGTCTGGAGTAAATCTCCCTCTATTTTCTTAGCTTTCAAGGTTTTCCCAGCCAGTCTTGACTGGCTTCTTAGGCTTCCAGATGAATCTTGGAATCATTTCATCCAAGTTCCAATTATTAATTTGGGAAAAATCGATACCTCTACTGTCCCCAGTCTCCTTTCAGGGAGCCCTCATTTCTGCTTTTTTCCTTCCAGTAACAATGTGCAATTTTCTTCCAATAGGTCCTATATGGATCTTGTTAGGACCAAGCCAGGTATTTTATATTTTTGGTTACTTTTGTCAAGGGAATTTTTCTTTCCCTATTATACCTACTATCGGAGCCTTGTGGGTTCATGCGAAAATTAGTGATTTTTATAGAACTATGTTTTATTTGACCAATTCACTAAGCTTCTTTATTACCTCTAAGAGCTTCACAGTGGATTCTTCTGGGTTTTCTAGGTACACGATCATCAGCAAACAATCTTTACGGTTTTATCTGTTCTTTTCCCATGTTGGCTCCATGTCATAAAGACACTCCCAGGAAGAACCCCTGGAAATTCTAGAATTTCCAGAACCTCAGTAACAAAGTCACCTTCTTGTTGCCGACATTACTGTGACTGCCTCAGGATGGGCGGCATTTCCCAAAGCGGGTTCCTCAGAACACTGACCGAAAAACAGGTTTGAGAAACTATGTGTCCTGATGCATCTCTTGAGATTCACTGGGCATGCTTCTGTCCTAAAGCCTCTGAGAAATTCGGCTGTCAAGAATACTTGTTCTATGTTCTTTTATCTTCTTTTTTTTTAAAAGATTTTATTTATTTATTTATTTATTTGACAGAGAGAAATCACAAGTAGATGGAGAGGCAGGCAGAGAGAGACAGAGAGAAGCAGGCTCCCCGCTGAGCAGAGAGCCCGATGCGGGACTCGATCCCAGCACCCTGAGATCATGACCTGAGCTGAAGGCAGCAGCTAAAACCACTGAGCCACCCAGGCGCTCCTCTTTTATCTTCTTTTTTAATTGCTATTATTATTTTTTAAGATTTCACTTATTCATTTGACAGGCAGAGGCAGAAGGAGAAGCAGGCTCCCCACTAAGCAGGGAGCCCTATAGGGAGCTCTATCCCAGGATCCTGAGCCAAAGGCAGAAGCTTAACCGACTGAGTCACCCAGGAATCCATTTTATGTTCTTTTATAAGCTTTTCCGAGACTTGAGTGTGGAAGCCCTCTATCTGCCTGTGTGAACATCTATGAACATCCGAATAATTAGCCAGGCAGAGTGCTTTTGGGGACATGTGCTTCTTTCTCCACCTTTAAATAAAATTTTGGTTGTCATGTCACCACCTGTTTGCACAGATTTCTGAATACCAGGAGATCCTCTCCCAGCTCCTGTGCAGATCGCGCCCCTTGCCCCAGCAACGCCTCAGTGTCAGGGGCTCCTGGGGTTCTTTCCTAGCTGCCCCCCGACTCAGCATACTTCCTTGTACCCCCCGCCCCACTGGTGTCTTCGTAAGCCATGCTCAGCTCTTCTCTCGAAGCTCCAGACCCCTACACCAGCCCCTCTCTGGCTGTCTCTACTGGGATGGCAAGAGGCACCTCAAACTCAATACATCTCAACTGAACTCACTGCCTTTCTCCACACCACCCTCTTCTCCTGTGTTCTCCATCTCAGGGCTTGGCATCATGATGCACCTGGCTGCCCAAGACCTGGGCCCAGTGTCTCTCCACCTTCATCCAACCACTCAGCACCCATGCCCTCCAGACTTGGCCTCCTACAAAGTTCTCTTTCTTTTCTTCTCTCTATTTTATTTTTTTAAAAGATTTTATTTATCCGACAGAGAGATAGCACAGGTAGGCAAAACAGCAGGGAGAGGGGGAGGGAAAAGCAGGCTCCCCGCAGAGCAGGGAGCCCTATGCAGGACTTGATCCCAGGACCCTGCAATCATGACTTGAAAAGAAAGCAGATGCTTATCCGACTGAGTCACCCAGACACCCCCGAAAGTTCTCTTTTGTCTGTCTTCCTTACTCCAGCCACTGGTTATGATCTCAGTACAATCCACAGCTTACCTATCTTCAATGGTGCCTGCACCTTCCCCAGCCAGGCTCCCGCCCCGCATTCTGCACATAAGAGTCCAGGGTTTGTCTTGGAAATGCACACCGGGTCCTGGAACAACATCCCTGCGCTGGTTCTTCTCCCTTTTACTCCCTTCCAGTAGCTTGGCCTGACCCCATGAGGCCTGCCTGCCCTACCTTTCCCCCCAGGAGTCTCTGACCCCCTGTTATAATCATTTCCCGGTCTACACCTCTGCTCTAGAAGCAGGCCTAGAGGTCAGAGACCACCTCAGTGGCCCAGCACAGAACTTGGCACATAGAAACCCTTTGTGAAGTATGTGGTAGATGAGGAAATTTTGTCATTTGGCAAACTGATGTGATGAACTATATGAACTATATGAACTTCCTGATAAGTCAACAATCGTCTTATTCCCAGGATAAGCCCTATTTTATCATGGTGGGAGTTTCGTTTTATGCGTTATTGAATTAAGCTCTTAAAGCCTTGGGATTTTTTTATATCTATTTTTAGAAGGAAGACAGGTCTGTACATTGTCTTGGACATGCTACCTTTGGCAGCTTTGAGTATAGGAATCACACTGGCTATAAAAGTAAATTGGGTGGATGTCAGAGTATATCTATATATGTGCTCTGAGATGATTTCTATGGTGTTCTATTATCCTTGCTTAATAATTCCTTAGAAGTGAATAAGAATGCACTGGCAAAAATAGATGATCTGACTCTCGATTTAGAGGTAATTTTCGGGAACTCTGAAAATGCTGGAGAACTTGAGCTCCCACTACGGTTATGGGACTTACCGTGGTTTATACATATTTTGGAGTCGGCTTTGAAATATTCTCATTTCCCAAGAAATCCATGACTTGCCAGCATCTCTGTCTACCTTCAAGTTCTGACTCTTCTGCAAATGGTGGGCTGGGGTCATGAATATCTACTGCCCCACAGCAGTGAAGAGGAGAAGAAGAACCACAAGAAGAAACAGCTTTGGGTGCGGACAGTTTAGCACAGAGCCCGACAGGGTGTAGTTAAAATAAACCAGGGTTTGTTTCCTTGGGAAATCAACACATTTTAGGCTAAATGAGACCCGAGGTTTTGCCAGCACGAGCAAGCAATTAACTGTGCATGATTTCCAAATCTTTCTTTTGAACCAATATGGGGGCAATCAGGGGCGGAGGGGATGTAAGCTGCCACCTGGTGCTCAGATAATCAGTGCAGTCCTCTTTTTACTTCCAGGGCCAACCTGAAGTTTCCCATTTCCCTCTTCCAGCAGTAAAGGGAAAGAATGGGGGATATAATTGCGCCCACACCTTCCCAAACCCTCCTGTAACTGGAGGAGGGTGTGCATGTGGCCTCCTCCACTGATGGGAGTGGGCCCGAGTGGAGGTCTAGCAGCTGCCTAGTCTGGCAACTTCCACATATGCCACAATGGCAACTTCCTCTTCTGCCCAGGTAAGCACCCTGGTGTAGGTTCTATTATGCAGACCCTTTCTAATCTTTTAGTTTGTACTCCCCCCGCTTTTCTAGATTCATACGCCAGAGGTTTGCTTTGGCCAAAGCTCTGTTGATTGTTATAATTATTTCTGTTCTAATTTCTTCATTTCTGTCTTTCTGAAACTTATTTCCTTATTTTTGTTCTCCTTAGGTCTTTTTTTTTTTTGGTTTGTGGTTCTTGTTGACATTTTCGTTAACCTTACTGAGTCAATGCAATAGGTTAGTGCGTATTCATTCTCTGTTGTGCAGTCTGGGAAACACTTGCAAGTTTGCCTCTGAATACAGCTTTGGCCACACCTCATAGGTTCTGATCTCTAGTACTATTATTTTCATTAGTGTTCCAAGTAACTGCAGCTTTCATAGTCTCCCTCCAGGCTGGTCATTTTTCAAATGTTTAAAGACATTGGATTTGGGGCGCCTGGGTGGCTCAATTAGTTAAGGGTCTGCCCTCAGCTCAGGTCATGATCTGAGGGTCCTGGAATCAAGCCCAGCATTTGCGGGGGGTGGGGCTTCTGCTTAGCAGGGAATCTGCTTTTCCCTCTCCCTCTGCCTCTCCTCCCTGCTCATGCTCTCTCTCACTCTCAAATAAACAAAATCTTTAAAATAAATAAATAAATAAAGACTGGCGGGGTGCCTGTGTGGCTCAGTAGGTTAAAGCCTCTGCCTTCGGCTCGGGTCATGATCCCAGGGTCCTGGGATCAAGCCCCACATTGGGCTCTCTGCTCAGCGGAGGGCCTGCTTCCTCCTCTCTCTCTCTCTCTCTCTCTCTCTCTGCCTACTTGTGATCTCTGTCTGTCAAATAAATAAATAAAATCTTAAAAAAAAAAAAAAGAGAAAGACTGGATTTTTTCCCCAGTTAATATATCCTTTCCCTCCACCCTATTTTTAGGGTGCTGAGTTAGAGAATACAGCCCAAACAGTTTTAACTGTATAAAACTCACTGAAATTTCCTTTACAACCTAAAACACTTTTGTAATTTTCAAGTGTTCTATGATTCCTCAAAAAGAAGGCACATACTTCGATAGGGCCAAGAAAAAAATGATAAAACTGCTAATTTAACTTCATACATTATTATTATTTGAAATTTCTATGCCTTTCAAAAAGTAATCTGTTAAAGGTTTTAAAAAGAGTATAAAAGATTCCTGCAGGTAGGTTTTCATCAATTTCTCCCTAGTCCTCACAGTCTGCTTTTATATATTTTATGTTCTCTGTGGGGAGCACATGGACCATGACTGGTACCCTCACTGTGACCGCTTCTACTCTGGAATGACAGGCTTTCTGGGTAAAGACAGTGGGCTCAAGGTCCACTATTCCTGGAATTCACCCAGCTGTATGGGCCCTTCATTGTCACTTTTTTTATGCCATGGGCCTTGTAAATTGTGTGCAGTTGGATTTTATTTTTGGAGACTGAGACCCTCTGTCTTTGAGTAGAGGAGTTTAACCCTGCACCTAATTACCATCTCTGATGACTGATTTTGTACATATTGAGTGAAGTCAGACCATGGATTCTGGAATTTGGCTGTGAGCGTGAGAAGCCCAACTCCCAAGGAGCCAAATGACACTCCACTCACCCAGAATACCAGCAAGCCACTTTAAGCCTCAGTGTTCTTATCTGTGAAATGGGGATCATCCTAGCTCCAGCTCCCCATCTGCCCTTGGACTCAGTGAGTTAACATGGGTAAGGTCCTTCTGAGCTGCACAGCACGGAGCTCCTTCCTTCCTCCCAACTCTCCTTTCTTTGTACTCCCTTATCTTTCCGTGTCAGGTCACTATCTCTAGGGTCTTTCTCCCCCTGCTGCACAGACCCCACATGCTGCTAGGAAAGACGGCTCCAAGTTTGACAGCAAGTGGGGTTAGGAAGGGCAAGAGAGTCTAGTTACGGCAGACGCTATGCAGAGGAGGACAGAGAAGCTAGGAAGGGGAGAAGGACACGGGGAGAAGAGGTGGGCGGGAAGTGAGGGGTCAAGTATCCTCATGTTTCTGATGCTTTGAAGTCTGGGGCCATGCTGACCCTGGAGGGACTGACCCTCCTGGGGTCAGCAAATTCCTACAGATACTAAGCAACTGGCTCTGGAGAACACTTTCCAAATGCAAACCAACGAATTCAGAGTCTGCACCCCCAGTCACCTCCCTCAAGGGACTCTCATACTCCCATCACCCCTAGAGATGTACTATAGTTGTTACATACCTACATAGCCAGCTAAACTATGGCACAGAGCCCACTGGAATTATTCATACCGGCCAGTCCTATGCCCACTCACCCTGTCATCCTGCCCATATAGCCCTGTGTGGGTGACCATCTTTTCCATGGCAGTCATCTCTTGATAGGTTGGCCTCCCCACAGCCGAATAATAACAAAATCTACATTTTAAAACAAGGAATTGAAAGGGGTCAGGAATATGGGGGTGGCACACATGTTTCTTGTTTCTTTCAGGAGTACAAGGCAGCTGGGGACAGGCCCCGGGGTTTGGGCCTCCAGAGGAGGCCCATGCCTCACTGGAGGGCCCCCTCATCCCACACTGAACAGGGGCTCTGCAGTATCAGGAAAACACCAGGGAAGGTGGCTCAGTGGGTTAAAGCTCTGCCTTCGGCTCAGGTCATGATCCCAGGGTCCAGGGATGGAGCCCCACATTGGGCTGTCTGCTCCGCAGGGAGCCTGCTTCCTCTTCTCTCTCTCTCTCTCTGCCTACTTGTGATCTCTGTCTGTCAAATAAATAAATAAAATCTTTGGGAAAAAAAAAAAAAAAGGAAGACACCAGGGGCTCACTTACCTTCCCATAGCTCAGCAGGATTATCCGCACCAGGACAACATTGATGTGGGCCCCCAAGGACTCATCATGATAGATTTCGTTGACCTGAAAGACAAAGGAGGGGTGTCAGCAGGAACCACAGGCCCAAGGAGCACCTGCCACTGACAGGGGAGGGCCCAGGGGAGGCCCTGCCGACTCATCCACACTGTGCCGTGCCCTCTATGAAACAGGCTTAACAGTCCCTGTCTTACGAAGTTTTGTGAGCACTGAATTTCCCCATGTGTGCAAAGGAATGGTGCTGGTGAAAACAGTAAGACACCATACTTGTCACCACGCTAAATCATAGCCATCCATGAAGTCACGGGAAGAGGTCAGGGTGCATACCCCTACACACAGACACCCTTGCCCAGCTTTGAGGGTCAAACTTGATTTTTTTTGGTCTACAATGAGACAACAACCCTAAAACCCAGTTTTTCTTAAGAAAAAGGGTTTCTCTGTCAAATTTTTTAAAAAATCTTTTTAAAAAGTGGGGGGCACCCGAGTAGCTCAGTCAGTTAAGCATCTGCCTTCAGCTCAGGTTATGATCTCAGGGTCCTGGATCAAGAGCCCGGTATGTGACTCCCTAGTCAGCAGGGAGCCTGCTTCTCCTCTCCCTCCGCTGCTGCTCTTGCTCATGCTCTCTCTCAAATAAATAAAATCTTCTAAAAAGAGAGAAAGGGTTTTTTTTAATCTCCCAAGTATTGCTTTATCTCTCACAGGCAAGCCCAGACAGTTTGGCTTATGGCCTTTGACCAAAAGTCATGGTGTAGAAGCAAAAAAGGCAGTGACACTGGGAGGTCCTGCTGCAGCTGGAGGGGACAGAAAGGAGGAGGGAGCAGAGAAAGGCTGGGCGGAATGACTAGGTTTCACTGTACTCCTTCCAGCCCTGACCCCTAGCCACAGCACTGATATTTGGGAAAAAGCCAAAAGTAGAGAGAGCTTGGTTTTGCTGTCTGGGACCTGGGAGGGGACGGGTTCATATCTAGAAAGGGTGTTTGGAGGGCCCAAATGGAAAGCAACTCCTAAGTACATTTAGGGGATCTAGGGATAGTGGACAGGATAGTTGGGGGCTGGCTCATAGGTTGGCCTGGGGCTGGGGTGGGGGTAGCGCTGGCCTGGAGGAGAGGAGGGAAGATGTTGCTTGGCTACAGAAAAGAAAATACACCTGGACCGACCCCAACTGCAGGCCCTCAGCCTGGAGGATCACGGCCCAGGACCAAGCATGCTGGGACAGACGTGTGCAGATGCAGGGTGGCTACCCCAGGGTAGGAGGGGCAGGGGATGAACAGCCCTGCCATGGACTGAATTGTGTCCTCCCCGCCCCAACTCATCACTCCCAGTGCAATTCAGAGGTGGGGCATTCGAGAAGCAGATAGGGTTACATGATGTCAGGAAGGTGGAAGTCCCCATGATGAGATCAGTGCCCCTAGAGGAAGAGACACCAGAGAGCTCCCTTGTGTACTCTCTCACTACCATGTGAGGACACAGCAAGGAGGAGGATGTCTGCAAGCCAGAAAGAGAGCCCTCACTAGGAACCAAACTGGCTGACACCTTGATCATGGACTTCCAGGTTCCAGAACTGGGAGACATTAATTTGTGCTGCGTAAGCGACTCAGCCTGTGGTATTTTGTTAGAGCAGCCTGAGTTCCAAAACAAGCCTGGAGTCAGGGCTTACCCTCTGACCTAAATATTCCCCCTAAAGACCTCTGAATGGGAAAAGCCTGAGCCACCTCTCATGGGCTGGGTCACATTTTCCCTTCTATCCTGGAGCAAGGGTGGCATCAAATATAAGAACAAAAGAAAGCTGCCTTTTCCCCCACGTTTGAGCTGTGGTGCGATGTCCACCCTGCCAGCAATAAGCCCCTTACAGGGGCTTCTCCAACTGAGCCACCCTGGTCTTTCACAGAGCCCACCACCCCCTGGGGGCCAGAATCGCCTGGCCTGGCCTCTCCTTCTCTACAGACTTTGGCAGGTACCCAGCAGACCCAGGAGAAAGCTATTGGCCCCACAGCATGTCCAGCAACTATGCTAGCATTTGGGATTTGGCAGTGAACCAGCCCAGAGCTGGCCCTCTGTCAGGAGGTAGAGACTTCAGAAGTCACAAAAACAGCCTCAAGATCATGACAATGCTGAAGAGGACCCTGGGAAGGGAACCCAGATGGTATATCCATGGTGAATTGATTGGTGAGGATTGGTGAGCCCCCAAAGGATGTGGCATTTCATCTCAGAGATAAGAAATGAGAAGGAGTTAGCTCAGCAAAGCCGGGATTATGCTCCTGGCGAAGAAAGTAGCATGTGCAAACATCCTGGGGTCAGAGGCAGTGGCGTGTGTTCCAAGGACTGAGGAGGGAGAGAGGGCCCCTGAGGCCAGACCACATAGCTATTCAGTAGTAATAAGAAGGATTCCAGTTCTAATCAAAGAGCAGTGGAGGATATGGAGTCATGATAGAAGGATAATGACACTGCATTTTACAAAGATGACTCGGGCTCCTTTATGGAAAGCAGAGCCTACTATAGCAGTCAAAGTGTCAAGGGTGGGGCTAAGATTTGGGGGTGAGTGGAGATAAGGAACAGATGTGAGCAGTGATAAGAACTGGAATGGGGGGGCACCTCCTACACAGCTCTGGGACACTCTGGGCTGGCTCAGCCCCATCCCCTTGTTGGCAGAGGGAAGCAGTACAACTTTGCTCTGTATAGGGTAGGGGAAAGAAAAATGTTTCGGGGTCATCTCTCAGAGCCTCTCCAGAAAAGAGGGGCTCAAGGCTCTCTTAATACCCTGACCATGCCTCTCCAGGGCCCATGCTCTAACGGCACTTCTCAGAGCTGGTCTGGGGTGTACCCTGAGGGAACCTACCCCCATGCAGGCACGGTGAGGCTCTAAGCCCACAGTGTGACAAGCTTTAGGAAGACAGGTAACCTGCCTTGATATTTGGAAGGGATTTAGGACTGAGTTCAGAGAATTAGCTCATTCTATGCTACCAACAGCCCATGGCGGTCAGAATGACTGACCACCTGAGCAATGGAGAAGCTGAGGCTCTGAGTGAGGGGGTGCTTGTTGGTCCCTTCAGGGAGGAAGAATATGCAGGACTGGTCCCCTTCCCACTTGTGGCCCAGACCTTGCCCACCAGGGCCTGGGATCCTCCTGTTCCCTGAACCCTGCTACTATGCCCATAGTTGCTTTTATCTCAAGTAAGGGGTCCTTGGATACTGAGCAGCTCTGACCCTGACTCCTGATTTGGGACCGGGGATGGCCAGAACCCCAGGAACCCCACCACTCAGTGCTAAGCTCTATAAGGAAGAGGCCGTCTAGGATGTCAGGCCACTGAGCGGAGGCCAGGCAGGGAGGCCCTGCCTTTGGAGTTGCCCGTCAGCTGCCAGCTCGCATGTGCTGGGCTGGGCTGCTGAGGAGCATGCCCAACTGAGGGCCAGTAAGGAGGCCAGGCTGTGGGTCAGGCTGGCAGTTAGGCCGACTCTGGAGACTCTCCAAGCCCTACCTCCCTGGTCACTTCAAACTGTGGTGGGCCTTTTGTGGCTCTGTCCCCAAGGAAGCTTCTGTCCTTTCCAGAGGAGCCATGGATCCCCACAGCCTACTCCTCTCGGGGCATCGGTGGGCTGTGCTTTGGCCTCCCTCTGTGACGCCTTTCTGTGAACGCAGGGCAGTGCTGAGAATAGGGGCCCCCGCTGTCCTTTGCCTCTGCCGGCCTTTGGAGGGGGCCGTGCCCTGCTCTCAAGGGAACACGAGCCTTTTGGGAACCTGTACGACTGCCACCGCCCTTGAGCCCATAGGATGCTGCTAGATACCACTCGGCTGCTAGAAGCCAGCGGGGCCCACCTGGCACAGAGACCACTGGGAACGATGAGTACAATTTCCAGTGAAACACTTGTATCCTTAATAGGAACACAGCTTTTTAACGCTTCTGCCGAGCAGAGAGCTGACAGACGTAGCAGAGAGTCACTACAAACATCTCCCTCATGTCTCCCCTGTCCTCCCTTGACCCTGACCCCATCTCCCAAATAAGCAGGCAGGGGCGGGGGCTCCTCAGCGCCTTTCTGACTCTTGTCCTGCCCACACTGCCGCCTTCTTCACCACAGTCACCACTCAGCAGATTCTTCCTCTGCCTGTGGACCTCAGTGCCCCCCATTCCCCTGCCCCATGCCTTCAGGAGCAGCCCCAGCCCCTCAGGATGGCAGTCGGGGCCTTCTTGAAGCTGGTTCTGGCTGGCTTCCCTGTGCTCCACTTAGCTTCTTCTACTTTGTACTGGGAGGTGCTCCCCCCACCCCCCACCCCCCCCACCCCCCCCCCCCCCCCCCCCCCCCCCCCCGTCCCCGGTCTCGACAGCTCCACCTTCTGCAAAGCCTGGCTGCCCTCTCCAGCTGCTTATGCAGTGGCTCATCCCTGGAATTCCCTCTCCTCCCTCCAGCCCCAGAATTCTTGAAATGTCTGAAGAGCATCTGCAAGAACAAAGCCATGGTAATAAACATGTTTCAAAGGGGGAGGGGCAGTTACACTTCAGCTTAATTCCCATCCACTGCAAGGCATTCCCACTGCAACTGGAATAAAATCCAAGTCCTGCTGCCTCTTTTCAGGCTGCCCCGGCCTTGCTCACTGTGGTCCATCCAGTCACTGGCCTCCGTGCACCTTGTAGCGAGAGTCTATCCCAACCTCAGGGCCTTTGCACTGGCTGTGCCCTCTTGTTTTCCCATGCTTTCCCCCAAATATGACCATCCCTGCTCACGCCAAAAGTACTCCCTAAGTAGTTGCTCCCAAACTGGACTATATACTTGCTATGAGAAGCACCCTTCCTCCTTGTTCACTACTGTGTCCCTAGCAGTGTCTAGCACCTAGTAAAGGCATAGTAAAGAGTTTTGAATGAATGAATGAATGAGTGAGTAACTTTGGAGAATGTGAAATGATAGGAAATGGGTACACTCTGTATGACAGCGGTGGTGTCAGTACCCTGCAATGACGGAGACCCCAGCTAAGTGCCCAAGTGTGTTCCCCACCCCAACCCCACCTCCCCCAAGACCTGTGTGCTGGGGAGAAGCTGCTCTTCTCTGCTCTAGACTACAGGAGGAGGAGAAGCCAGGACAACGACCTTGAGCCCTGTCTTGAGAAATTGATCCTGGAATCTTTAAACCTTGGGGGAAAATGTTCAAAGCCGCAGGCAGCCCTTCTCTGTGCAGAGAGAGGCCAAGGGCTCTCTTGTTTGGGGAAATACATTGTAATGCACCTTTTGCTTATGCAAAGATGCGGCCAAACTTCTGTTCTGGAATAGACAATAAGGAAGGACACAGGCTCTGCATGGTAATGTAAAAGTTCGCCTTCTTTGTGACAGAGCTCCACCCAGGGCCACCAGTGAGTCCTGGCAAGTGGCTGAAGTCTGCTGGGCAGAGGTGACTTTCTTCTCTGCCTGGAGGATGGGGGCACGGGTGGCTGAAGGGAGGACTGGGCCAGGGCCAGGACTCCCCACGTGGGCAGGCAGTGGCAGAGCTGCCAGCTAGGTTCCCATCCCTTATGCCCAACCTTCAGGAAACTTACCACCTCTTCCCCAGAGCGGAACTTCAGCAACTAAGAGGCAGTGCAAGCTGCACCTGCCACCACACCAGGGAACAGGCCAGGCCCGGAAAAGTCTGCCGTGAGGCTTCAGGAAGCCAGGCTCATAAGGTGCTCTGTGGCTTCTCTGGGAACCCCTGAAATAACTGGGAAGAAGTCCAGTCTCTCTGAGGACCCTCAGGAGAAGGTGTGGAGTGTCACGGAGAAAGTGCTGTGGGCAGCCAGGGAGGAAGATGTTCATCAGGGCGCGTCTCTGACCCACGACGGGGAAGCAGAAGCCTGGTCTTAGTGTGAGAACAAACGTGCATTTTGCAAATCTTCCCTCAGCCAATGCTTCACAGGCAACACAGGTACAAACACAGCCTGAGCCTCTCTGCTCAAAATACCAAATGGCCACGAAATGCAAATGGGCAGGACTGGTTGTCCCATACAACAAACATGGGGGGCAGGGCAGAGCTCTCCTTCAACATTGGGTCCAAGCACACAGCCCCAAGACCCCAACCGTTTCTGTCCCCCATCCCACACCAGGCCATGCTCTGCTGGAACTGGGGACATCTCTGCAAGTCCCCAGGGTGGAGACAGGGCTCCTCCACCTCCAGGCCAGCAGCTCAATGCCCAGAACCCAGTGGAAGCTCGACAAATGTTAACCAGGCAAACAAAAAGCAAAGCTGCTTTAGGAAACAGTCCCTGTAGGTAATGATTACTGCTGGAGCTGCCCCTTCCCTCTCTGTCAGGGCACACGGGTTCCAGGCTGGGCTCGGCCACCCTCCCACCCCTGGGCCTGACACGTGGCCTGTTTGCAGCTCAGTGTCCTGGCCTGTGAAATGGTGGTGATGCTGGACCTCACCCCTCAGGCTGTCACCAGCACCAGCCTCAATACTGTATTTAAAGCATCCAGCAAAACCCCAGGCATATAGTACACTCCCAGGCTTCACCCCCAGGCCCACCAGGGGCTCTCCTCGGGACCACCCAGAAGAGCCCTGTCAGAGAACAGTACACGCCAAGCATTTTCCAGAGCCCACGCTGTTGCCCACCAGGTGTGTGTGTGTGTGTGTGTGTGTGTGTGTGTGTGTGTGACCTGCACTGGGGGTTGTGGGTAATGGAGAGCCACCCCACCACGTGGACTGGATGTTCCCACACACTAACCAACAACTCATCTGAAAGGGGGTCATGCTACAGAACAGGGAAGGACAGATTCTGCTGAGGCTGCAGGCCAGGGCCTAGTGTCTCTCTGAGGCCACTGGCAGGGAAGGAACAGAGGGAAGGCAGGGATCTTGATTCTTTCTGGCAGCAACCCCAGCCCCAGAGAGCCCAGGGGCATCGTCTCTCTGTCTGATGTTCCCCGGAGCTCCTTGGCACTATCTGACCACAGAGTCCTTGGAGACCCAACGTGGCGTCTCATCCAGAAGCAGCTTTTGGGGGAGGAGACCCTTGTGGCAACACCTCGTGGCATCCTCACCTCCCCCCAACCAGTTTGAGTTTGAACATGATCTTCATCCATGCTGTGATCTCTGTCACCTGTGTTCAACTGGGCACCATTGTTGTCATTTGAAAACAATGCTTTTTCCTTCCTTCTATAATTCATGTTTTTTGCTGCCCTATCACCATTCTGAGCCAAAGAAAGAAAGAGGGAAGATGCCATCAGGAAGAGTTGAGGCCATCATACCCAGGAAATCCCTGGGGACAGCAACAGGGGAGGACAAAGTGTTCTGGTTGATGAAGGAGGTCAGGGAAGGGGCCTGAGAAGTACGATGTCAGACCCAGGGTCAGGGGGCCCCATCCCTGCCACTTCCCCTAATACACTGCCAGGCCAAACAGATAGATTCTGAGGGCCATGGATCCTGCTTCCTGCCTAGACTCTGAGGGGAGAGTCTGTTCCCAATGCGACACTAAGTGCCAGGGGAGAATGCTGGGGGCTGGTGTGAGTAATCCAGTCCGAGCAGCAGCCTGGCTCCCCCGAACCCCAGAGGGATGTACGTGGGGTCCAGATGCTCCTGTCTTATGCTGGCTGTGGACTAGGGAGAGGCTGCAGAGGGGACAAGGCATCACAGCACCTGATCTGGACAGGTGGGGCCCAGCACACCTGGGCAGTCCAGGTAAAGGGTCCCGAAGCCAGACCTGACCCCCTGTCACTGCAAAAGTGGCCAGGGCTCAGGCCAGCATCCCCAAGGCTGCCGGGGCCCCTAGAGGTCTCCACATGATGACAGGGAAGGGAGGGACCCTGCCAAACACACATTGACCCAGAAAAGCCTGAGAAAACCAGGACACTTTAGACTGTCATCTGTGTCCCCAGCACAGGCAGGGCTCATGAGGAATTCAGAGCTCCCAGCAAAATTCAGAAGCTTTGCTCCAAGCCTCCTCCTCGCATTCGACTCCCTGCCAGGCTCCTGTGCCACAAACATAGCTCTCCCTCAGAGTGATTCCCTAGCCTTTAGTGCCCTTCCTAACATCCAGGGCATAAGGAACCTCCCTGAATGCAGTAGGAAGCAGTTTTGTCCTAGCGTGCGACACATGACCTTTCCCACCCCCAGAGTCTGAGTCACAGAGCTACCCCATCAGCCCTCCCTTAACCCACCTGGGGTTAGACCAAATTCCCTGGAGTGTGCAGCAAGGGAACCACCTGGCAGAGAAGGCAGAGAATGCCCTTTGCCACACAGAGAACCCGGGTGTCCCAGGGGGACACTTCTTGGAGGCACAAGTTTTCCTTGCCAGACTCAGGCAGGGAGGGGGTGCATGCACCACCCCGACCCCACACCAAGCTATCTCCTGCTTCCCGGGCCTGCTCTGCTAACTTGGATGCTGTCTCCCCTGCCACCATCACAATCTCGAATATTCTCACGAGTCTATTAGATAGTTAGCCCTCTCCCTCCACTGGACCTGTGCCCCAAGAACCAGGGGGCTCTGGAAACAGCAGCTCTCAAAGCTTTAAGATGACCTTCATCTGGCCAGCTCCATGCCCCTGAGGCCGCCTGGCCTGAACCTCAAGCCTGCCCCACCCCACCAGTCCCACTCCTGGGACATGCCAACGGTGTGGCTCCCTCTCCAGGGAATGGAACCAACTTCAGGTTCCCCTCCACTGGGAACTTCTCCCCAGCCAGGCAGAGGGTGCTAGCTGGGCCCTTGCCCACCTTACTGACCTAAAGCAGGTGAGTGTCCCTACGAGAGCCAGGCTTCTTGAGGACATGAGCTGGGCTGGTTTGGCAGATGTCACAGGCAAAGGAATGACCACGGCACCTCGTTGGTAAGCTGTGACCCTCCAAGACCTGTGCTGCATGCTCCTCGTGTCATCACTTAACCTCCCACATCTTGCCCAGTGGGCTATACTACTCCTCTCTTACCAGTGGGAAAGCTCAGAGACATTGAGAAACTCACCCACTGAAACACAGGTGGGAACTGAGGCAAAGGCTTTCAAGAGCACAATTTGGCAAATCTGAAATTAAAGCCACTCGTCCCTATGAGGTGATGATTCAAGCTTCTAGCATCTCTGGTGGAGAAAAAGCTTTGGCCATAAGGACATAAGGGACAAGGACACTTAGCCTACTGGGACATCTCTTCCATGGACAGGTAGAGTCTATATTTTTTAATGGGGATCTATAGGGCCACAGTCACTTTATGAGAATTCTCTCACTTGCTTGTTTATTCAAAAGGGGTTTACTCAACACCTACTATGTGCTGGGGCCTTTACTAGGTGCTAAACATGCAAATCAGGTAAGCAGACCCCTGAATTTGACATTAAATGTGTGACACACCTTTCTATGAACTCCTAATCCTCCCAAGACCCATCACCAAGCGTCCCTCCAGCAGGGAAGCCAGACCCCCCCCAGGATAACTCCATGGGAACCTGGCACTGAGGGAGCAGGCTGGCAGCGACAGCCCAGGCTGGCCTGGACCAGGAGCCCAGTGTGGTGCCCCATTCTCTGCTTTTCCAGCTCAGCTGTCACCTCCTTGCTGGAGTCTGCAGAGACAAGATCCGCAGCTACCTCTAGCTGTCACCGAGGAGTGACGCTGCCTGGCCCTCCTTGTCCATGGGGACTCTAACTCCCTCGTTGACAAACACCAGCTCCCCCAGGGAGGCCAAGGGCAAGCCGCTTCCAGATTTCCACATCAGCTGTCAGGCAGCCTCCTGAAGAGGGAGGGAGGTGGGGGAGAATCCTGGGGGTGGGGGTGGGGTACCACATGCTTCAGGGAAAAAAAGGTACCACGGTACACTCCCCCACTAGAACTTTCTCCACCTATGTCATCATCACTGTAAGGGGATGGGGTGGGGTGAAGGAGGTGTGCACTGTCCACCCCGCCCCCACCCTGGAATGTGAGCTCAGTGCAGGCAGTCCCCCTGCCCCCCGCCAGGGCTTCCTCAGCGGCACATTCCAGAACTACTGCATCTGGCATAGGCAGGTGCTCTGTAAACACCCACTGGATAGGTGGATGACTGAGTGAGCAAATCTTAGAAAGAACAGGAAGGCACAATAAATGGGAAAGCCACGGGGAAAACGAGGAAAATCACAGAAGTTAATGGAAAACAGTTTGGGGCAGGGGCAAGTGATGTCTATCACTGTTGGCTGATCCTAGAGATCCCAGGTGAGAATGTACTGAGGCTCTTCCTCGAAGATTCAAGAGCACTCGCTCTTCAGGCCACAACAGCAGGGAGGGGACAGGGGCCTGGGCCAGGTTCCCAGGGAGGGCCCGTCTTCCCCAATGCACGTAAATGTCACCTGCCATGCCCTGGTTGTGCCACCCAAACTCTCTGAGCCTCTGTGAGCTTATCCAGGAGCGGGAACTCACAGGGCCACTGGGAAGATGCGGAGACATCAGTGTCTCCTCATACGTGGCTGCCAGGCATAAAGCCTCAGTCTTCTCAGGCTGCAGAGGGAGGCACTTCTGAAAACAGAAGGCATAAGCCCCATGCTCTTAAAGAGAGAAGTTTCTCTTTTTAGACCCCAAACCAGCCTCATCACTCCCTTGTCACAGTACAGCTGGGGATCTCAGGCATCAACCCCCTTTGGTGCCCCTCAGCCTGACACAAAAGGCTTTGCCAACCTCATGTCCTGCCTCACTCCAGCACCCTACACCCCAGCGAGGCCCAACCTCATACTGTGATGTGGTGATGCCACTGGGCCTTTGCAAATGCTGCTCTAGCGCCTGCAGCAACACCTGCACGCATCAGGCTCCTCCCTGCATTAACCCCTGCCTCTGCTCAAGTGGCTCTCATCTGAGGCGCTCTTCCCTGTGACCCCAGAATACCCTCTATTTGCACAATCAGCACTTGCATTAACCAGGCTGTTGTTATTCTTCCTGTCCTTGCTGCCCACCCCTCCCATGTTCCAAACTCTCTGAGCACATGGTCATGACAACTCACTTCTGTACCCCAGTGCCCAGAACGGGGCCCAACTTAGGCCAGGGATTCAGAGAGTGCCCAATGCACAAACACATAACCAGGAGTGGCTCAAGTCTGTGGGATGCTCTCGGCAGGCCCGCCCGGCATGCTGAGAAGCACTTTTCTAGTGTTTAACTGGAGTCACGCTCATGCCAGCCCTGGGAGGTGGCATTAATTATCCTCGATCATAGGACACAGCAGGGCAGGCAGTCACCTCCTTTCTTCTAGACCAGAAGGAACCATCCACCAGCTGACCAGCCAGACTTGTCCTGCGGTCGTGTTCTGATTCACTTGTGCAATGTGAGGTCTTAATTTCAATTTGTTGCTGACATTGAAAAATAATTAGATTTCCCTAAAAGTGGATTTCCAGCTTCTCATGACCAAAAAAAAAAAAAAAAAAAGAGCTGGCAACACTGGGTCCGCTTTTTCCTCCATGGTCACAAGTGAGCGGGACCCAGGAGGGGATCTCTGGGGGTGAGGTCTCTCCACGCCCCAGTCCCCACCACTCCCTACTGCCCGCAGCCTCCTTCACCTGGGCCTACCCCTCCCACCTGGCTCCTGTCAGCATAGGAGAGTGGGGCCCTGTCTCAAGCGTTCTATCAGCTTCACACACACCCTACCGGCCTGGATGGCTGTATCTCCTGGCAGCGCACAGGGCCGTGTTCTCAGGCTAGTGGGATGCCCCACTACAGCCCATGGTGCCAGCATGGCCCGGAGTCTGGGAGAGCTGCTATGCCATTGTGGACTTCTGCTCTCCGTTCTCCTACCCTGTGCTCCGGCCAGGCCCAATCTCAAACATGCCCCCTGCTCCCTGCCTTGCCAGAGAGCCCTGCTCACTTCCCTTCAACTTATGGGAAGCCAGTTTCAGCGTCCGGCTCCAGAGACAGTTTTCTCTTTCCCAGGAACCAGAGCCAGAGACACGTGAACAGGGACTGGGGGCAGCGCCTTTGCCCTGGTGAGTCTGCAATTCCAGGGCCAGTTCACAAGATGATACTGCCCCCCCTCCCCCTGTGCCCTGGGGGACCAGCAGAAAACATTCCTGTCCTGCCACTGCCTTCCCCACCATCATCACATGGCCCCAACATTCTTGGAAGTTGGTGAGAAATGAGCCTGTATGCCTCTGATTATTTGCAAACCCTGGCAGGGCTTTGGTAAACCCAGGCCAATTTCTGGATTAAATTAGAAAAGAAAAGAGGAAAAATATTGGAATCCTGGCAGAGAGAGAAATCATTCATTCAACAAAACTTGTTTAAGAACATACTGTACAGAGGCCTGTCCCATGCTGGAGGAGAAGGGAGGTCAAAGGGTATGGTCTCTACTCGGAAAGCACAGAAGCCTCTGCAGAGCACAGTTCTCTGTAGGCCTAAGGAGTATGTCTGCCCTCCACAGAAGAAATGATCTGGGGTCTCAGGGATGCTTCCAGAACACAGGCAGTTAACACAGCTGGGAGAGACAGCCCTGTCTGCCCGGAAATCTGCCTTTCCTTCTCTGCTGTTTCAAAATGATTATTAGGATCAGCTCATTTAATTATTTTTGAAAGAATCCCCAAAGTGGCCTCACAGGTCCACTGAGCTGGCAAGGCTATGGTGGGGGTGGAGATGGATGGAGGTCTGAGCTGGGAGAGGGTGGAGCTCAGCTCGAGGGTGAGGTTCCTAACATCGGCCTGCAGGAAAGGGCTGCTCCAGCTGCAGAGGACTGATGGTCTGTAAAGGGTGATGGGCACCTCATCTCCTGGGGACTGTGCAAGTGTTTATGGGTTCTCAGAGTGTGTGGGAAGTGTAAAGATGAAGAAACGAAGCGCAGGGCTAGGCAGGAACTTTGCCGGGTAGATAAAAGTCAGGATTAGGATGTAGCCACTTCTGACTCCAAAGTTGGTCCCCTCCAAAGCTGGCTGTACGGCCAGTCAGTGCAACTGATGCAGTGGGATGGGAATGCAAACTCTAGAGCACTGGGGCCACAACTCAAGGTGAACTCAAAGCATGTGGGAGATTTCTTTAGAGCCGGATAACAAATATTTCGTGAGCACCAGGGAGTGACTATGTTCAGCGCTGTGGACTGCATATCTCTGTCCCAGCCACTCTGTGTGATAACACAAAATCATCCATAGACAATTCACAAAATGAGTAGGTATGGCTATGTCCCAAAACTTTATTTAAAAAAAAAAAAAAAAAAAAAAAAGGCCGATGGGTCAGATTTGGCCCTTGGGCTGTAGTTTTGACAACCTTGCTTGAGAATCTGTTTATCTTTCAAAGTTCAGTGCATTTTGCTTTAACTCAGTAATATGCTCAAGGCTGGTTTCATATCAAATTGATGTTTTAAAATGTTTGCCATCCAAAAAGAGTGGCACTTCTGGGGCAGACTGTGGTGGCCTCAGTGGTCTCTACGGCCTCTGGTGGATGTTCCCAGGGGCAAAGAGAGGATTGTAGGTCACGTTCCAGGGCAGGCCATCACCCACTGTGATAGTCTGCCTCACACCTACAAGAAGGGCAAAGGGATGAAGGCAGTTCTAGTCCTTGCGGGAGCTGAAATCCCAAACAACACCAAGGCCTCTGGTTTCTCAGGAAGAGCAGGATTAGGCTTTCAGTTAAAGGCTATAAGCCACATAAGCAGCACTGGTTTTAGGCCCAGGTTGTAGATTGCCTGAAGTCTTGGTACACACTGTACTTTTCAAAATGCACGTGTGAACATGTTCCTTTAATCAGGGCTCTAATCCTCCCATAAGATATCCATCACCTGAGCCAGGAGAATAGCCGTCATCTGTGCCTGCGAGGGAACTGGAGGGGTCACAAACATAGAGGCGGCATCCTACCATGGCTCCTGGGGCCGCCGAGCACACATAGCCACAGCACCAAGTTTGGAAGCAGAGACTAGTTCAGGGGCTAGCAGAGAAGGTCTGTGAAAATGTGGTGATGCCCCAATATACCCAGCAGGTGTGTTCAGGCATGTTGACTGCGGCACAGCCTGGGAGCACCAGACAGAGCAGGGAGCCCATTTTAAGGAGAAAGGGTCAAATGGAACAGCAGGTCTCAGTACACTGAGACAGCCCGTGGAACAGGGGAGTCCGGGCAGAGGGAGGCCCCTCACTCCCAGGGCTGGGTCCAGTGGAGGCCACAGCATGAGTTGGGGTTGAAGGTGGGGAGAAGCAAGAGCAGGAATAAGATGGCCGCAGAGGGGGGCCAGCTGTGGAGAGCCACAGCAAAGCAGGGTACCCCGGTGGGGCCCAGCAGTGGTGCGGGAATGGGGTCTGGAGGAGCCAGCGTGGCTAGATAGACCACACAGCTCCACCCTCACAGCCTTCCCAGCACTGGGAAATCATTCTTCCCTCCAGCAGTGGATAGAGGCTCTCAGATGTGCTTCCCAGACTCTCTGACTAGGCTAAGGACCCCTGGGGCAAGGGGACAGGGCCTCAACCTGGGTTTGCTAGCAACCTTTGAGATTCTGGTATTTGAGAGCTAAAAAAACAGTGTGAGGGCCCCAGAGGATGAGGCCAGTGCCCACAGCCTGGTCCCAGTGCTCAGAAGGCCCCAGCACCCTCTTAGACACAGGCATTTGCTCCATGGAATGTGAATAGATGAAACCTAACAGAAAACGTTCTGGCATAGAAAGCTTTAGAATGCACATACCTGTTGACCAGGCACTGCACTTTTAGGGACACAGTTTAAGGAATAGTAGTGAGCAATAAGGATGAGCAATAGATTGAGCTGTAAGGATGTTCAATACAGCTTAGTGGCTGATCTGAACTCTGATAGAGAAATTAATTTTGCTATATGAATATGTCATATCAATAATCAGTTACATAAAAAGTACTCTATGTGATTTGATATGATGCCACCATTAAAATGAGGTAGTAGGAGTAAATATTCACATACCTACAGGAATATATTCTTATTTTACATCATAAATAATATATTGTCTGTGTTAGATATAGTATATTTTACTAAATGAAGAATGTTATTTTCTAGATTTAGGGAGGAAAAGAAGAAAATGGGACCTGACAGGAGGTGCTGGAATAGATTGATGCGGGTGGGGAATCTGAATGCCGTGAGACTTTTTCTGCACCCAGGTAGCTCTTATGACACTCAGCAAACATTTCCAACTATTTTCACCTTCCAAAGAGTCCAAGATGGAAAGAGGGACAGACTGATGAACTCCCATTTCCCTTTAAAAAGAAAAGAAAGGGAATAACATGCCTTGTCCACTAATGCAGGAAGGAAATGGTACCTCTAGCAATTTCCCACTGTCCTTAAGGTCACATCCAAGTCCCTTTCCACATCCAGTGACTGGCCCCACTCACCTGCAACGTCCCTGCCTAGCTGGGCCCATTGTTCCCCACAGGAGCCCTTTCTCACTTTCAAATGTGCTGACCTCATTCCTGAGGACCTTTGCACCACCTGTTTCTCTGAACATTCTCTTTTGATCCTTGCACAGTCATCCACTATCAGTCAAGTCTTAGCTCCAGTGTTACTTTCTGTGCATGTCCTTGCTGACCATCTGTATAAAGTGACCCACCTTTCCCAGCCCTTCTCCACCTATTTTATTATTTCTTTCATTGTCTTTATCTGCAATGTCTCTTTTAATTTTCACTTGAATATTGTCTATGTCCCTCACCAGAATGCAAGCTACAGCTATGTCCTGTCTTGCTTACAGCTATAACCCTTGTCTTACACATAGAAGATGCCCAATGAACATTTGTTGATTGAATGGTCAGGGGTCAGGTGTACTAGTCAGCCCAGGATGAGCTACACTGCATAACAAAGTCTGCACTCCATCAGGAGCTCAACACAATAGAGCTGGCATGTGTTTCCTTATACACATCAGAGTCCAGTGCAGCCTGAATGGTCCTGCCCCATTTGGCACCTGCACCTACTGGGATGTACGGCTCCAAAGATCACCATGTTAGGGAAAAAAAGGAGGGAGGGGACACACTGGGTGTTAATTGCCTTGCCTAAGAGGTGACACACATTACTTCCTTACACAGAGCACATTAAATAAAAGTAGCCACACAGCCCCAGATTAGAAGCAAGGGAGGGGAGCACATGGATAACCGAGGAACCTGAAATGTCTATGCAATACCAGGATCCACATATCCCAGCCCAGACTTTGTTACAAAGAGACCCTGAAGGGAGCCCTATGGGCAAAATCACCCTGAATGATGAGGGGAAACCAGCCCAGCTGTGAGCTGCTAGGGTCCAACCACACCTGCCTCCCACCCACCCTGGCCTCTGCTCCTCCTCAGAGCCCGCATTCCCTCGGTTCCTGCCATCAGAACCCCCACCTGACTGACCCTCCTCCCACAGCCTTTATGGTCTTTCTCAGGGGAGAGGCTGTGTCCATCCCAGGACTGATCTCCAAGCCTCAGATGCTAGAAGTGTTTCCACCCTATCCCTGGATGACCTCACAGCTGACCAAATGCCTCACTTGGAGCACAGTCCGGGCCAGCTGCCTCCACATCTGTCCTCCACGTTGCTGGCTTGGCTCTGGGCTGGGAAGCCCCATAACCAGCTGTGTACTTCCAGAGGCCAAGGCCAGGCCTTTCAGGGCCACTCAGGGCTCTGGCTGCAGCTCCAAGTGAACCAGCACCCTAAGGTCTCAAGGCCATGAGAAGGGAGCCATTGGCCACAATGGTGATCTAAATCCAAATGGGAATTAATTACAAAGATGTCTAATCACCCATTGAATGGCTACCATCCAAAACAACAAGTGTTGGTGAGGATGTGGAGAAACTAGAACCTCAGGCCCCATTGGGAGGGAATGGAAAATGCTGCAGCTGCTGTGGAAAACAGTATGAAGGTTCCTCAAAAAATAAAAAATAGAACTACCCTATAATCCTAAAGTTCCACTCCTGGGTATATTCCCAAAAGAACTGAGGGCAGGGGCATGGAGAGATATTTATATACCCATGTGCACAGCCGCATCATTCCATAATAACCAAGAAGTGGGAGCAACTCCAGCGGCCCTTGACAGGGGAATGAAGAAATACAACATGGTAGAGACACACAATGGGCTATTATTCAGCTCTAAAAAGATGGACATTCTGCTAAGTGAAACAAGCCGGTCACAAAAGGACAAGTAGTCCTCTTATATGGGATACCTAGAGTAGTCAGTATCACAGAGACAGAAAGTAGAATAGTGCTTGCCGGGTACTGGAGGAGGGGACAGTGGGGGTTAGTGTTTAATGGGGACAGTTTCCACTCTGCAAGATGAAAGACTTCGGGATGGATGGTGGTGATGTTGCATGGCTGTGGGAACATGTTCATGCCACTGAACTGTATGCTTGAAAATGGGGAAGGTGGTCAATTTTACATGTATTTTACCACAGTCAAAAAATTGTTTAAAATTTTAAAATTGTATTGAGACTAAAATGACATAAAAATTCAGTTCTTCTACCACCTCACACCAGTCAGAATGGCTAAAATTAGCGAGCCAGGAAATGACAGGTGTTGGTGAAGATGTGGAGAAAGGGGAACCCTCCTACACTGTTGGTGGGAATGCAAGCTGAAGCAGCCACTTTGGAAAACAGCATGGAGGCTCCCCAAAAAGTTGAAAATAGAGCTACCCCATGACCCAGCAATTGCACTACTGGATATTTATCCTAAAGATACAAATGTAGTGATCCAAAACAGCAGGTGCACCTGAATGTTTATAGCAGCAATGTCCACAACAGCCAAACTACGGAAAGAACATAGATGTCCACCAACAGATGAATGGATAAAGAAGATGTAGTATAGATATACAATGGAATACTATGCAGCCATCAAAACAGAAATCTTGCTATTTGCAACAATGTGGATGGAACTAGACAGTATTATGCTGAGCAAAATAAGTCAATCAGAGAAAGACAATTATCATATGATCTTACTGATATGAGGAATTTGAGAAAAAAAGACAGAGGATCATAGGAGAAGGGAGGGGAAAATGAAACAAGATGAAATCAGAGAGGGCGACAAACCATAAGAGATTCCTAATCTCAGGAAACAAACTGAGGGGAGGGGGGAGGGATAGGGTGGCTGGGTGATGGTCACTGGAGAGGGTATGTGCTATGGTGAGTGCTGGGAATTGTGTAAGACTGGTGATTCACAGACCTGTACCCCTAGGGAAAATAAAAACTATATGTTAATTTAAAAAATTACTAAAAAAAAAAGGAATATACACGTGAGTATCTGTCTACTTATTTATCCATCTCTAAATATATACTTACAAAACTGGGGTTAAACACATACTGTGTATTTACAAAAATCAATTAAGACCAATTTTGTTGAATAAAGCTCTTCCATCTTTCCAACTCAAGAAAAAAAAAAAATTAGTTCTCCCATCACATCAGCCACATTTGAAGTGCTTGAGGTCTGGCTGGTGGCTGCTGCATTGGAAAGGGCAGAATTTTGAGCATTTCTAGTCCTGAAGAAGGTTCTGTTGGATATCCTTTCTTACGAACTCGTGATTCCTCAATCTCCCTCCTCCCCAAGACCACCAACGGGGATGTGACTTCCATCAGCCCCCGGGGACTCACTCCCAGGAGTACACAGCCCTGAATGAGGACACAGGGTATTAGCTGTCAGGAGGACGCACATTGAGGCAGGGTGCCTCATCTCCCCCACCACACTGGGAGGCAGAGCTCAGGTTAGAGGGACAGACATTCCCCATCGCCCCTTCTCTCTGAGCCCCTGGCTGGCTGCCTTGTCCTGGGACAAGCACATGTCCAATAAACGCTTGCTGGATGCCACAGGGAAAAGAGAGTTGACCCAACTACTCTTCCTCAGTTCCTCCAATTTATCTCCTAAAATCTTTTTTTTGCTATGATAAAATATGTTTCAATTTAAGAATGTTTGCATTTCTCAGGCTTTTCAAGAAACTAACCAAAACATCCTATTATCCAAAGTTGGGGTATAGTTGGAGCCCAAAGGTATACATGAAAAAACTGAAGTTGACTGTCAAAAACCAAGAGAAAGTTCGAGACTTCCACCTCCTGGCTCATGCAGCTCGACGCATGTGCGACAGAGGGACCCTCCATGCCAGGTAATGGTGGGACCAGGAGTCAACCCATGTGTGATTTAATAATAAATACATACTGGTCTCTGCCCCTCAACCCCCCCCCCCATTCCTGACACAGATCTCCTAAACCCTGTAATGTCTGAGGGACAGGGGTGACAGGAGCAGCTCTTTCAACTGTACCTGAGTTCATGCTGATGAGGACTCTTGCTGGGCTCTAGACAGCTTCAGGATGGGGGACTGGCAGCCAGAGGAGCCGACCATCCCAGAGGGGATTAGAAGGTTAGAACTTCTAGCACTGCCCTCTCTCCCCACCCTGGGGTCTCTAGGGAGAAAGAGGAGCTGGGGATTGTGTTCAATCACCCACGGCCAATCAAACCTCCAGAAAATCCCTAAACCATGGAGTTCTGCAAGCTTCCAGCTAGGGAGCACACCTAGGTGCTGGGCGTCTGGGGTGTCTGGAGAGGGCACAGAAGCTCTCAGCCCCTTCCCACCTGCCTTGACCTAGGCATCTCTGACATTTGACTGTTCCAGAGATGCGTCCTTTATAATATGCCAGTGGTAGTAAGGAGGGTTTTTCTGAGTTCTATGAACTGTGCTGGCAAATATGTGAACCTGAGGGGAGCATGGGAACCCTTGATTTATGACTGGTTGGGTCTTCCGATCAGGTCATATGGGTGACAATGCAGGACTTGTGAGGCGTGTCAGAAGTGGGGCCAATCTGGCAGGACTGAGCCCTTGGCCCATGGAGTCCATGCCAAGCCTGGGTAATTAGTGTTGGAAGTACTTGGTGTGGAAAACCCACACATAGTCACTAATAGTCACCAATGACAGCAGGCACTGTGGCTGTTTCATTATTATAACATTAAAGGTACTTTTCAAAAAATGAGATGAGGTTAAGTATAATAACAACACTCTCCAAAATAGAACATGGTCTGCAAACCTATTGGACTATGGCCCCACTCTGCGGATGAGAGCGCAGAGTTCTGGAAGGTCCACGACTCACCTAAGACTGGTGGAGAGGAAGGTGGGCAGGTGGGGAGGGGTCTCTTGGCCCAGCCACTGGATCATTCGCATCCTCTTGCCCCTGCCCTATCTCTCCGCTGGGGCCCTGGGCAGCGGAGGGGTTCTTGCCCATGGATTTGGTTACCTTTCCTTCAGTCCCACTGCTCCAGCCCCGCCACCAGCCCCCACTTACAATGTTCATGAGTGTAAGCAGGTACTTCTGCACGTGCTCCTTCCCATGGAACTGGACCACAGAATCGTCCACGCCTAGCAGGACCTCGATGTTGTAGTCGCCGTCAGTGGCATGCCTTCGTGCCCTGTGCCTTGAGCCATTGATATGCTCCTCCAGGACCCCCAGGGCGCGGCTGAGGTTATCCAGGCTGCCTGGCGGAGCTCCTGGAAGGACAGAGGACACAGTCTGCAGTAGCCCAGGCTCACCAGGGACATCTGAATGAGGCAAAACCCCATGTGGGTACAACTCGGAACCAGCCTGACCATCACCTTGGTGAAAACTCACACAGTACCCAAACAATCCCCATTTTACAGAATGAACTGAGGTTCTGGGGGAACAGAGTGCATGCCAACTGGACTCAGTACCAAGTCCATGGCCATCACCGAGCCCGGGTCTGGCACCCAGAGATGAATGAAGAGGCTGTAAAAGCACCGCTGGGAGTGGGCATGGCTAGCATGAGCTCTTTTCACCCATTCACACACTCAAATGCCTGAGAACAGCTTCCCAGGTGCCAAAGGGCTGGTTTCCCCAATGTGGCCACTATATTATAACCAGGCAGACCAAGGCCCAGCCCTGGTGGTGTGTGTTCCATTGTGTCTCCCTAGGCAGCTCCTCTTCTGGAACTTTCCTCCACTGAAGCAAGGCCCCTCATCTGTTGGCCAGGCCCACCTGCCCCCCTCCAGGGTCAAGACCTCGCATGGGCACCCCTCCCCAGGTGAACTGTGCCTACCCCTATCCACAAGCCAGGGAGATGGGTGGTTACTTGACTCTTGTGCAGGGGACCATGGTCCTCTACTGACAGCTTCCTCATAGTCTGCCTTGGTGGGGGAAGGGGCCCAAGGGGCCTCAGTGAAGGGTCCCAGAAGGTCATCTCACTGTCTGCCTCAGCTCTCTTCTCCTTGCCCTCCACGAACCAGACCTGGAGCCTACCCTGGGCCAGAGCTCAGGCTCCCAGCCCTTCTCTGCCCCCACCTCTCAGGGTGGCAGCTGAACTGATCAGGCTAACCTTTGTCACTGCTGGCAGTCCCAGACCACACCACCTGCTAAATCCCAGGGCAAAAGCCTTCTGGAAGCCCCCCACATCCCTGTACTGGACTCCATGTCTGTGCTGGGGCCCAGACCCCAGGGTCCTGCTTTTCCTTGGTATTCCCAGACACCTGCCCTAGGGAAGGGCCTAGGATCTCAGTTCTTCATGCCATCACCCACCCAGGGTGTGGTATCTGGTCCCTGTGGCCCCTGCAGCTGGAAATGCGGTTGATGCCCCCTGCAGCACCACTTCTCTACAAAGAGTCTTCCAGAATAATTCTCACTTGTCCCAGAAGCCTTTCATCTGCTGCCTCCTCCAGATGGGAGCAGGAACTCTCTGTGCATTCCAGTGGCACATGGCAGATGCTGGAGGCAGAACAGGGCCTCTGAAGGCAGCGTGGCAGCTCAAAGTCAAGCGAGGCAGCCTGCCCTGTGGTCCTGCCCCACCACTCAACCCTGTGCATGGGTTTCTGCAGCTAGGCCTGACAAACGGGCCTCTGTAATATGCACAACTCTGCCCACTTTACAGACAGAAAGACTAATGGAACTCCAGCCCAGCTGACTCAGCCAGGAGCTCTCGCCTCTGCACCTGCTGTCTGTTATGTTTGAGGCCCAGAGCCGCCACCTGGCCACAGGACAGGAGGGAAAGTGTGGTGAAGGTTAAGGAGATGAAACAGAAGCAGAGGGGGAGGGCTCTGACAGAACTAAGCTGGGCCAGGGCTGAGCGGCTGCTTGCATCCCGGTACTTCCTGGGGGGGGTCCTCGTGCCCCCTGCCCCTGGCCTGCAGCCTCCCGGGGCACGCTGACATGCAAATGCCAGGGAGCCCTGCAGGGGCGGGGATGGGGCCTGGGATGGCAGGCGGGCAGGCAGCACCCGTGCAGAGCTGCTCATTCTGCCGGCTGCCTGGCGATGATTCAGGACCGTCCAAGCCGCTCCCAGAGGAGACACCAGCTACTTAAACCTGACAGGGGGTTTGAGGAATTGCTACTCTATTTTTACACATTTATTTCTTTGCACTTCCAACAAGCAGGGACAGCTCACCTTCAGAACCACCTTGGGAGGCAGAAAAATGGTAATTTCCATTAATAAAAAACAAACTCTTCCCTTAGGAAGAGGCTAGATGTTCCCCTCTGCCCCTATCAAGCCAGGGGTCACTGATGGGTGGTCCCCAGGGCAAAATCAGACCACAGAGGCACATATTAGGACCTTGCAGTATTTTAAAAATACCTTATTTGGTTGACATTTCAAAATCAGGAGAGTTCATGTTGAACAAAATCTGGAATAGCCATCTTCTGTTGAGGAATCAGGACAGGGGGTCATGGGGTTGAAGGGAGGTGATGGGCAGGTAACACTGGGCTGTGGATTGGCACGACACATGGAGCCCGTGTCCCCAGGCCACCTGGCCTGCTGCCCTCCTGGCCCCCAAAGGTGTCAGAGTGTGCCCCAGACCCTAACCCTGGGAGCTGCCGTGTGGTGCCCCCCATTCCACTATTCCCTGTGCGGGGGTAGGGGGGTCGGGGTGGAGGGTAAGGGGGCTGCCACAGAGCCAGAGCTGGCTGGGACACATCCTGTAGCTGTTTCTGCCAAGCAAGCACAGTGTTTGGCTCAATTTATGTTACAGGTCCATTAAAAACAGCTATGTGTCCTAAAGATGCAACAGAAATGACAATTTCATCCCAAGCATAATTATTACTGTTCCAGTTGTTACTTTAATCATGATGATTTAGGGGCGTGACTTGGACATGATGCTCTAGAACACCTTCCCCCAAGACCCAAACCCGGTAGAGATGCCCCAAAGCCCAAGTTCAAAGTGTAGCTGAGGAGAAAGGCATGTGCCCTGCCCTGCAGTGCAGCCCCTGGAAGCCTCAGCCCTGCTCAGGCCTGACAGGACATGGGAGCGGCTCCATGATCAGCAGGGTCCTCCAAGTCTCCAGGCCCAGGGCTACACAAGCAGCCAGGCTAACATTCCTTCTACCCTGTCAATCTTGGATGTTTCTTCCGTTTCCCTACAATGGGCTTAGTCCTGGAGCCCAGGTCAGGCAGAGACTCAACCACACTCTGGTCCTAGGCAGGCCTGTCCCCCACGCCAAGTCCCACTGCAGGGAGCTCCAGCTCCTATCTGGTCCCAGGTCAGCTGCCTAGGAATTCCCTGACACCAACACTGCTCACCTAGCCTGAATGCCTCTGCTCCTCTCAGTCCCTCAGTGTCTGGGGACAGGGTGTTGTGCTCTTTGCCACTCTCCCCTCCATCCCCTGGAGCTCCTGCATGCCTACAGCCTGAGTGCTAAGCCACAGTGACACAGAGCTCACCCCGCCCTCTGCTCCATCCCTCACTACTGGTGGCCAGGATAACAAGCTGCCAACACCGCCCATCTCCTGTGGTGGCAGGACGCCAGCCCTACCCTAGCCCCTGTTGCCCTCTACACTGCCTCCCCAATGAGAAGCTGCTGGTCCCGATGGGAGTCTGCTCCATGAGAGACAGAAGACAGGATCCCTGCAGGCCGAGGCTCCCCCCTGACTAGAGGCACCTGTGGCAGGGTCCCATCTTTCCAATGGGTAACAACAGAGATTTTAGTTCCCAGCATTCCCTGTGCCAGGGGACCCTTCTGCCTGGCAGCTGGGGCTTTTGATGCTCATGTTGCAGGCGCAGGATGACAAGGCAAGAAGCTTCCAAGAGCTGTCCCCAGTTTTCAAGTCTCCAGAGGGGATCAAGCAGGATGCCTCAGAGAATCAAGGAAAGGACTGGATAAGGGAAATAGAATTGGATCCAAGGAATCCCAAAGCACCTGTCCTCCATGGGAATCCGTGGGTCATAGTGGCCAAGCTCATCCAAGGGCTTTGGAGCACAAGCCCCGTATCAGGGGGTGGCCTCAGACACAAACCTCTGGTGCCCCAGCAGCCCTCTGATCCCCACTGCAAGGAGAAGGCTCCTCACTGTCCTCCTTTCTGTCCTCCTTTTAGCATCTAGGAACCCCAGGAGCCGAAAGAGTAAGTGACTAAGACAAGCCACACAGCCAAGGAGAAGCTGGGGCCCAGCTTGGGCCATGGGATCCCATGTAATTAACAGGCCCCAGAACCATCCCCAGACTTCACCAGCCCTGAGGGATGGCTTCGGGAAACCGAAACTGGTAGAAACAGAAACGTTTAGTCTGGAGAAGAGAGCCCGCTTGGGCCTGCAAAGGCCTCAGGAGCATTGTTGGGGAGATGCTGATTCTGTAGGTTCAAGGGTTTTTTGTGTGTTCACAAATCCCACAGCCAGGACTATGCCACACTGACCTGTTCACCTGGGCCATGCTTCCCCTGGCTGTGGCTGCTCCCCAAACTGAGCACTCTCCACCAGGCCCAGCAGGAGCCCCTCAAAAGGCCCAGAGGGAAGGTGGTCCGTGGCCCTCCTGTGCTGGCCTAGGGGACAAGTATGCTCCTCATCTGCCTCCCCCAGCTCGCATATCTCTGGGGGGATGGGGTGCACAGAGCCTTCAGATGACACTTCTCAGTGACAAGAGAAGACTGCTGTCCCCTACTTGTGGAATCATTGTCCCCTCATTTCTCACTGGACCTGCTCCCTCTCATCTTTCAGGTATCAATTGAAATGTCACCTCCTCAGGGGAACAAGGCATATTTCATCCTAATTAAACTAGGCTCTCCCCTCCCCCAATGTCTCCCTGATAGCATCTTGTTTTTTCCTTCACAGAACACCCCACCATTTGCAGTTCTAATTTCATTTGTGAATCTGCTTGGGTGTTAAGGGCCTCTCCAACCTCAGAGAGAGGCCCCGAGTCAGGGGCCATGGGGTCTTGTGTGCCTGTTTCCCGAGTGCCTGTCAAGTCGAGGCAGGGCTGGGAGGGAAAGGAGCCAGGGCAGAGAGGCAATGGGAGGGAGCCCAGCACCCCGCAGCAGGGTTCAAAGGAGAGGCAGGAGCAGCAGGGCCAGGGAGGCCAGACAGGGTGGCGGCAGCAGGAGCAAAGGTGAGGCAGGAGCTGAGACAGGCAGAGGGGCAGGAGCTGGAACAAAATCCAGCCGTAAATTACTCACACTTGGCAAAGCTAAGATAAAACAGCCCAGGGGGAGTTAAGATGAAGGGGGCAATGAGAGGGGTACCATGTAATTGCCAACAATAACAATAACAAAAAAGCAGGCCTAATGATATTTATAAGATAAAATATAATCCGAGGCATTAACAGGACAAACCCATCAACAATGCATTGAAAAGATATAAAAGGTAGGAAACTTTATGCACCTAACAAAGCTTCAACCTGTTTCCTAAGGAAAGAGACAAACCGCTGTTCTGGGTGCATTTTTATACATTTATTCCAGAAAACAATAGATGAATTAGATTGAACATCAGGTGGCTGTCAGGGATCTGCATGACTGAGACGGCCTCGTGCTGAAGCCCAGCAACCTGAAAACGTGCCCTTCCCCAGCACACTCGGGACAAGTCCAAATGTGACTATGTATTAGGACAGCAAGAAAACTCAAAAATCAAGTCCACAGTCACCAACACAAGATAAAATCGGAGAGAAAAAAAGAGGAAATGGCCTCAAACCCCAAACACCAGAAATTAAAGATACAGTTTTAATAAGCCTAGAGTACACACAGGACAGAAATTCTAATCGCCGGCTCAGTTTAGGAAACCAGAATAAATCTTAGAAAAAAATTGAGAAAGTAGTCGAAGAAAAGCCCAGAAGGCTTTACAGAAGTTTTTACCAAGCCTCCAGGGAAGAGATGCTTCTCATCTGATGTGCAATAGGTATGTGAAGGCCCAATACTTTTCTTTCTAGCTAGGAAACAGAATGGGGGAAAGGGCTTACCAACAATAGCAACAAACCCCATGAAATACCTAGAAACAAACAAACAAACAAAATGTATAAAGACCACACAAAGAGTAGCTTGATATAGTCTACAAGTCTCCAAAAGGACAAAGGAAGACCTCAATAAGTGGAGACACAACAATGCAATCCTGGATGGCAAGTTGATTCTCCAAATCCGTGTACAAATTTTAACATAATCTCCATTAAAGAATTATGAAAACCCATCAAAATAACCAAGGTGATTCTCCTCCAAATCAATCTACAAATTCAACATGATCTCTACCAAGGAATTATGAAAACCCAACAACATTACTCTCAAGATGTAACTGGAAGATTATATGAGACCAGAGCCAGAAAAATCTTGAAGATCTTGAAAAATAATAATAATGGGGACATACTTCCTTTTCAAATTAATTGAACACATTACAAAGTATGTTCACACTGTTTCTATGTTTAATATGTTAACATGTTTAATATCACAAAACATAAGTTAGTACGTAGTGACACTGGTGTCAGGAGAGACAGATCAATGGTACTAAAATGCATAGGATGCATGGGATGCCTGGGTGGCTCAGTTGGTTAAGCATCTGCCTTTGGCTCAGGAACCATGTCAGAGCCCCACATCAGGCTACTGAATCCAAAGTCCCGACACAGATCCAAGCATAGGAGGGACTTCTGGGTAAGATGAGAGACTGAAAATATGCATCCAATTTAGCTCCTTTCTAGAACCCATGACAACTTTTGTAAAGTGACTTTTTTTTTTTTTTTTAAATCACAAGGCTACAAGGACAAGGAGAGCAGCTGAGGAAAAACTAACAGAACTGTTGGAGGCTGGAAAGCAGATGGTCTCGTAGTAATGGACTTCGTATATCTGAGAAAGTTGAATCCCAAGCTGGCAATGAGGAGAATTAAGAGACTCTCCAGTCTGTATCATAAAATTCACCACAGGCACCAAGCACTTCTGGATGTGGGAGTGAAGGGCGGATTGAAATAAACAGGACTAGTTGGTGGCTGAGGCCAAATCCCCTGCCCATACACCGTGCCCAAGGAACAGCCCTGATAACTAACACTGGCATCAGTCTGGGAGCTCCTTCTCTCAGAAAGGTAGAAAAGAAGTTGTCTCTGGGCTGCAGGCACCAGGTGTGGTTGAGAGCAGAGGCACCAAATGAAAACCAGGAGGACCAAATCAATGTTGAGGCACTAGCCCCCTTCCACAATTCACCCCCAGAATGCAGAAGGTCAGGCCTTTCCTGTCCAAGCAGGACACTGCAAGGGCTCTTCTCTAGGCAATCTAGTCAATCAAAAACTGAAAGGTAGTATGGTGGTCCTTGGTTCGCTGCATCTACATGCATCAAGCTCCCACTCACTTCCTTTGTTGCCCAACTTTACATGTGAATGGATGGCCAGGGATCACCGGGTCTCCTGGGGGAAGCCCCAGATGTGGCAGATGGAGGCCAAGATGAAGCAAACAACTCACAGGAGGAAAGTGGAGGGGAAAGAGACCTACAAGAAGGTGGGGGGAAATCTACCATCGGTAACCTCTGAGAAGAGAGCTAGGAGAAGATGTTGCTTACATCCATTAAACAAGGACAGGATGGAAACAATAAAAAGGGTCCTTTGAGATTAAAACTATTTCAGCAGAAATGATAAACACAGTAGAAGGACTGGAAGGTAAAGTTGAGAAATCCCCTGGCTGGTAAAACAATGAGACAGAGAATTGAATAATCAAGGAAGAAAGTCCAAAAAAATAGAGGACCAGACTGGATGTAGATCATCCATATAAAAGAAGCTTCATAAAGACAGAAAAGGGAAAACAGAGAGGGGAAAGAAGTCGTGAAATAATTCAAGAAATCTCACAATGGGAACATGTAAGGGCCTGGCTAGTACCCAACACCATAGATCAAAGTAGACCCGCACTGTGGCTCAGAGTCATGGTATTCCAGAACACAGAGAAGATTCTGCATACCGTCACAGAGAATGGGAAGTAACTGGGGGAGGCAGTTACAGGGGGCACACAGAGCACTGGGATCAGAATGTGTTCAGACTTCCCCAAATTCAAAGAGGAACACAATAGCACAAAGCCTTCGAAAGTCTGAAGCAAGACTATTTCCCAACTAGGATCCTATATTCACACAAATTCTCCATTAAGAAAGTAAAATAAACACATTTCCAGACACGTAAGTTCTCTAAAGTGTTAATCTGTCTGGCACCCCTTCTCAGGAAGCTACTGAAAGATGCCCTCCTTTAGGGAAATGGAAGTTGGGAAACAGAAGACCCAATGCAGGAGATAAGAAGAGAATCCCTTGGAGGATGAGGGAGTGCTCCCAGGAGGCAGCACTGCAACAGATGTGGAGAGAGCTGAGCCATCCCGCAGCAGTGTGACCCCAGAGACAGCCGGGTATCACGAAGAGCCCCCCCAACTCCCCACTTCCATAAGGCCATCTTCTTCTTCTTCTTTTTTTTTTTTTAAGATTTTATTTATTTGTTTGACAGAGAGAGAGAGATCACAAGTACACAGAGAGGCAGGCAGAGAGTGGGAAGCAGGCTCCCTGCTGAGCAGATAGCCCGACATGGGCTTGATCTCAGGACCTTGAGATCATGACCTGAGCCGAAAGCCGAGGCTTAACCCACTGAACCAACCACCCAGGTGCCCCCCGGCCATCTTTTTAAACCAAGGACAGAACGCCCAGGATGGCTTGGCCCAGATTCTCATGAGGACTTGGCTTGTCTTGATCATGTGTTCCTAAGGGTCTCTCCCCTGATGCTCTGCTGAGCGCATGCGTGTCCCTCAGAGAAGTTCTCAGCTTTTCTCTGAGAGTGGGAAGCAGCCCCTTCCCTCTGGTTGTCCTTTTGCTGCATTTCCAGTGCCCGGTCCACACCTCAGTCTTGCTAAGCACCCCAGTGTGAAGAGCCACATATTGCCCAAGCCTTACTGGTGACCTTGCTTGCAACTTACCCAGAAGGGGACTTGTCAACTCCCAGAGAAGGGGAAGTCAGACCACGACCTAGAGACCATTCTCACTTCCTCTTAGAGCCTCTATCGGCAGGGACCAGTGCTGCCCTGTCCTTGCACAGCTGGCGTGTGCTTGCCCTCCTTTGTAATATTAATCACTCTTGATATTCATTTATATGCAAACTATAAGCAGCCAATCAAAAAAATAAAATAGTAAACAAAACTAGTAAATAAGAGGGTAGCAGTTTGAAAGCCAGGGTTGGTAACTGGTGGGAGTGGACCAGGCGTGGACATTCTGGTACCATTCAGTCAATTATGTGTAAGAGGCCCTGACGGCCAGTAACTTCACTTTTGTCTATGACATAAAGACACAGGATAGCTATAGGATATCCCAGGCCCTCCTTGGAGCAACCGTTGCCCTGTGGGCCATTTTTTACTGCTCTGGACAAGGTGTGCAGATGGGCATGCCTCTTGAAATCCTTAAGGAAGCAATGGTTGGGCAAGTTTTGGGGAGTCTGAGGCAACTTGGCTGTCATCAGAGGGCAAGAGAAGGGACAGAATGTGGCAGGTGCATGCCACACAGTGCTATGCAGAGATCAGAAGTTTGGCATCCACAGACATGACAGAGGGATCTTGGAAAGAGAGTACCAAGTGCAGAAAGTAAGAAACAGCAAGATGTACAATGCAGCACCATTTAGGCCAGTTAGACACACGCACATTCAAGCAAGGATTTTGCAAAAATACACAATGACCGAAGGATACTCTATGACCACCTTAGAATGGTCACTCCCCGCAAGTGGGGGAGGAGAGGGGAACAAGCCTGTTGTGCATGCAGAGAGGTGGTTTCTTTTTTTTAATGATGTTGGGACAACTGGTCATAGATGGAGGAAATCAAATCTTGGTCTCAGATAGTAAGGAAAAACAAATTCCAGGTGGACTGATGGCCCAGGAGATTGAAAATGAAGTCCCAGAAGTGCCAGAAGAAAATACAGCTAAATGCTTTTTTTATGATCTCCGTGCTGGGCAGCCTCTGGACTCCAAGGCCAAGGCCAGTGTGTGGTCCAGGTCCTCCGCCATAATTGCCCCAGGCTCTGCTGGGAAAGCACAGAGGCCGGTGGACAAGCTCACTGGGGGACCTGCTGATGCCCATTCATTAGGCACATGAATGAGAACCAGAAACTTTCCCTTCCTAGTGCTCAGGAGCTCCCAAAGCCCAAATCCCGATGAGGAGGACTGAAGGCAGTGTTCTGCATAAGCGGAGAGTGACACTTGCAGAGCTAGACCAAGGCCCTCCTGCTGCAAACACCAGGCCCTAGCATGAGTGGCAGGCCAGGCCCAGGGGACCAGAGTCCTGGGCACCTGCAGCCTGGAACCCCAAGGAGCATGCTGGAGCCCCACTAAGGGGAGGTCATCGGGAGGAAAGTCATCCCCCCCATTTGTTAACAACCTCAAGACAAGCCCTCCGTGACTGCAAATTCCCCTAAAGATGATCATTAAGATAAAATATGTTTATGTAGACGCATAATCAGGACACGGCAAAAGGCCTGCTTGAAAGCAGGCAGGTTCTTGGAGGCTCTGGGAAGCAGAAAGCAGGCTCAGCCCCGAGGGGATCATCAGCACAGGGCCCCACTGGTGAGCTTTATTAAAAGAAGCTCATTAGGATTATTTCATCCCAGCCCTTTATAACTTTATGACCAAATCGGAATTAATTTTTTTTGCAATGCCAGCAGGCACAGCTCATCCAGTGTCTTTTTTATGACTCGAGGTGGAGGGGAGGCATGGGAGGGGCCCCGGGGGCTGGGCCAGCCCCTCAGTGCTCCTTCATCAGGGCTGCATTTGTAACAGCTGCTTAGGACTCTCAGAGACAAGAGTTGGAAGGTCCATAGATTGCCTCAAGTCCCCGGCCTGCTTGCTTTTGTGGAGTTTCAGGTCAGAAATGGGAGCTCCAGAGAAGGGAAAAGAAATTTCTCTTGGCTTCTCCATCAGGGACTATCCCCAGAATGTGCCCTCCCAGGGTATGGGACAACAGAAGCTCCTCAGTGGTGGACAAGGAATATCCAGGCTTGCCTGGCACCCAGCTGCCCAGCTGGAGATTATGGAGCAGCCTGCATTGAACCACACAATAATCTGCTTCTCCTTTAGGTACTGCTCCTTGATTTCCCTCTGATGAACCACCCTTGTCACTCCCAGGTCACATGGCTCAGGGGGAGCCAAACCCAAGGAACCCCTACCCCAGAAATACCCACATGGCCCAGGTGAGCCAGTGAATCCTGATGCCAAGCAGAAATGAAGAGAACAGATGACACCATTTAGTTCCTGAATCCAGCCATGCCTGAAGCTGTCACACTAGTAGGCTTTCTAGCTCTGAGACAGTTCATTTGGATTTCTGTCTCTTGTAGCCACAAAAATTCTAAAAGGTTCCACCCTACACACGCATGTGTAATCACATGCACTGTCAAAAGTAAGCCAGACACCACTGATTTTGTAGTCATACACCTTCAGACGATTAATATCAAATGGTGCCACTCTGTTGCACCTCCTCCGTTTGGAAAGATCCCAGTGCAGACAGAGTGGGACAGGGAAAGTCCACTGTGGATTTAAGGTATGTAGCCAGGGGAAAGGGTTCAAGCTCTGGTTTGGCCTCCAAAGATATGTGTCCTTGGGAAGTGAGAGGACCTGCCAGATGTATGGGGCTCTGGAAGAGATACTGAGATCACTGAGGTCAGGCCAAAGCCAAAAGGGCCATGCTGAATGACCAGGAGCCCTAAGGCCCTCCCAAGATCCCTGTAGCAGCACCAGGACCAAAACAAGAGCTAGTCCAGCTCTCTGGCCGCAAACACCCGCAGGCCCCAGCTCGAGGGGCCCACCGTCTGCAGCCTTCATACGGAGGGCCCCAAACGCCCCCATCCCAGCTCTGGATCCCAGCCACAAGGCCTCAGCTCCTCGATACCTACCCGCTCACCCCACACTACCATCCTGTCAGCCCCAGAAGCCCATCTACCCCGTCAGGGGTATACGAGGGCTCCTTCAGCAATCAGGTCCCTGGGGTCCAGAAACTGAAAGCCTACTTCCCTGGCAAGCTCCCGTGCACAGCCACTGCAGGGCAGGTCCGTGGGACCAGCTGGAGTGTCTAGGGCACCGAACATCCTCTCCTTGGGCACTCAGCCAAGGGAAGGGGAGCTAGCCCTAAGTTCCCTCCTCACCGCCGCTACCCAGCACACAGCGGCCAGATGGCAGGATACAATGGAGAGACTGGCAGATCGCTTAATGAAAATATTTACTGTGAACTTCAGAACAAAACACAGACACCCACAGGTCCCAACAGAAGGGAGGATTCCCCAGGATTTCATTTTCAATGTGGGAGAAGTGGGAGAGTGGGAGGCTGGAGAGTGGGATACTAATGGTCAATGAGGGGGCCACGGGCCTGGCGCCTCCACCCCCACCCCCATGCACCTCTTGTACAAGCACATCAGAAGCAGGGAAATCCCATCACCAGCTCCCTTCACGCTCCTGAGCCCTGGATTTGGACATCTGGCAGCCTCCTGGGCATCACTCCCAGGAAGGTCCTCAGTCACCACCTCCCCCACAGAATTCCAGGCACCTCCACCAACCACACCTCCAGCGGCACCCCCCACCTCAGGCCATGACACTGCATGCACCCAGGCCCCAAACAAGGAGAGGGCCTGCTTCTCTCCGACCCACAAAGTCCACTCTCTCCTCACCCTCAGGGTCCCTGGCACCTGCCCCCACCCCCTCTTGCCTTGGCCCTAACTCACGCCTCCCCAGGAACCAGCTCCTCATTGATCTTCAGACTCTCCAAAACCAAGTTCCAAGGCATTTCTCTTCAGCAGCCAACCTCAGATCCCTGTGTGGAGCCCCATGTCATGTGGAGTGGGTGAGAACAAAGCAGGGAGGGGACCTAGTGCTTTAGGGGGAGCTTGGTGCCAACACACATGCAGGAGGAGTGCGATGCTGGCCAGCCCTGCCAGAGGCCCTCTCAGGCCAGACCATAATCAAGATGCAGGAAATTAAAGCTGCCTCCCTCAGCCCTGGGATGGTCCCCTGCTCCCCCACCACTCCCTGCACCACCCCCTGCTCCCCCTGCAGGGCCAATCACATGGAGGGGATGGGGCCAAGATCTGTAGTTCCTCCCGGCTGACGCCAGAACTCAGGGTGCCAGTGGATGGTGGGCCATGCAGTACCACCCAGCCACCCTCTTAAGACAAAGACTTCTCTAGATAGCCTCATCAGTGGCTGGATGGGGAAAGGACCCCACTGCTGACAACGAAGAAGGCATCAGCAACAGGGAGCACCAGGGTTTTATGGATATCCCTATTTATTCTCTGTAGCAGCCCCATGGGTCAGGAAGGGACTCTTTCTGATGCAGATGGAGGAGCACGCCTGAGAGGGTCACACTCAAACCCATGGCCTCACAGTAGCATGGGGCCGTGGGGAAGATGTCTGACTCCAGCATCCAGCTCAGTCCATTGCACAGACCTCAGATGGGTCCACTCTGAGCCAGCTGCACTGGGGACCAGTAGCTAACAGGCTGCTCTAAGGATCAGGGGGCCCCCACCAAGCTGGAGACCTCATCACAGATCCACAGCACCATGAGCCTGCAGACCCCTGTTCTGTCTCATCCTGTCCACTTTCAGCCCCAAGGTGTTGGGCTCTAACAAGGACCTGGAGAAGCGAGAGTGTCTCAGCTGGCTCAGCACCCCACAGGACTCAAGCCTTGTGTTGCTGGTGTCTTGCTATGAGCTGGAACTGTAGATGCTCTACGTGACATGCTGACAGTAGGAGGGAGACACGGAGCATCCGTTTTCAGGGCCACTGTGCACACTGGTGGCCTGCAAGGCTCCAGGGGCTGGGGGTGCCCTTCATCTTCACAGAACTCCGCTCACAAGCACGTGCCCTGGGAGGTGCACACACACAGGGCCCTTGCACTTATTAACACCTGGCAGTGGACACACAGGAACACAGACTGGAAGATCCCAAAGACACCTCACGGGGCAAGTTGAAGGAGGAAGGATTTCTACCAGGAGAGATGGCCCACTGACCACTGCTCCTCATGTCTGTCCCTGTCCGGAGCCTGCTGAAGAAGCAGAAGTGAGTGACCAGGGACTGCCCCTGGCCCTCTCCACTGATGCGGGGGTGCAAGGGGGTACAGTGAGTCAGCCTTGAGGGAACTGCGTCTTGACTGATGGTCCATGGAGTGGGCAGGGGACACTAGCAGGGTGGACACCATGGAGCAGCCCAAGAGCTCCATGGGGGAGGGATTCCTCTTCCAGAGTCCTCTGTCAAGTCCTGGGTCTGGGAGCCCAGAGCGCCCCCATCCCCCCTGCCCTGTCTCCCAGGGAATGTCAGGCAGGCCCTGCCTCCCTCACTGTTTTTCTAGCCTTTCTCTGTTTTCCACAGGGAGGAAGCATGGGAGGAGCCTACTGTGAACCTCCCTTTTTGGACCCAAGGCACAGAAGAGATGGCTGGCACATAGAGGCACCTGCTCCCCCCACCCCGGCACATCATCCAAGCCCGCAGATAATGGGGTTTCATCCTGTTTGTCTTCTTATGTGAGCTCAGTGGGCTCAGAAGCCTGGGGGCTGGTGTCCTGGGGGGGACACTAACTAGCCCTGGTGGACCCCACATGTCCCTCTCCCATGATCCTTCCTGCCTTGAAAGGCCACAGCCTGCAGGCACTGAGGAGGGAAGGAGGTCCCCTGCTCCCCAGAGGTGTGGAGCTGCCATGCTTCCACAGCAGCCACCAAGGCATGCTCGCTACATTCACCACACAGCACCAGCCTCCTGTCAGCCCTTGGTGTTGACAGGGCTTAATTTGATCAGCCCCATTTAGAGCGGGGAGGAAATGAGAAATCAGAGCAAGTGCTGAGCACTGTAAATTTAATCCGTGACACAGCCTCACACAGGTCTTTCCTAACAAATTGGGGGGGGGGGGGTGCACTCCAAGCATGGACCCCATAGCTACCCGAGGGCTGCCCTTGCTGCAGACAGGATGGCACAGAGCCAGCTCACCAGACCCCAGGCCGTTCTGGACAGCCCAAAGGTTCCAGAGGACAGACAGGCAGCTAGGCAGGCAGGGACAACAAAAATCATCACGTTCTGCTTTAAAAGGTCTGGGGTTTTCTTTCCTGGGTTTGAAGCAGATGGGACTCAGCCAGGTGTGCACTGAGACACAGAGTGGATGAGTCGTTGCTCTGGGTCTGGGCTCAACAGCTCATGGACTGCAGAGCTCCTCCCTGGCCCAGTGAGGGTGCTGGGGCTGCCACCACTGCTATGCACACATGACACCTGGACACCCAGGGACTCGTGCGGTTGGGGCTTGCTGCTCCCATCTCCTGCACCACCAAGTCAGACACTAAGACCCTGAGTGACCCAGACCCGGTCCCTGCTGCCTGCCTTGCCTGCTGGCTTCTCTCCCAGCTGAGGCCTCTGCACACTGCTCTGTGGGGCAGGACCAGCCTCCATGCCCCCCGCCTGCCAACCAACCGCTGTCTGCCTGGCGAGTCCTGCCCCTTCAAAGTCCAGCCCCAATCTTCCTCCTGTTTGGGACTATTCTTGATCACCTGTCTTCTCCACTAGGCCAAGTCAGTCATTCCTTCCCTGCCCCCAAACCCTTTGTTTCCATCTATCCATTCACTCATTCATTCCCTCATGAAGTATGTCAGTACCAACCATCTGCAAGGCCCCACACCGCATGACCCCCATGACAGCAATCTGTGCGATGTCACTATCACAAACTTGCTGACTTGCTCATGCACACACTCAAACTGGCATGCACAGGTGCACACTTAAACCCACGCTCATGGTCACGCTCACACATCCATGCTCACAAACTCATACCCTCTACCATGAATTCCTGGAAGACCGAGGACACCTTTGGCTCTGCTCCAGGTCCCCAGGCACCCACATGGGGCTTGACAAAATGAATCAGTAAATGGGGGCCCAAATTACCTGTTGGTGAGCAGAAAGCAACTGTTACCCTTGTGCAGACTGAGGCTGGGAGGTTAGGGGGAGGCTGCAGGCATGGAAGCAGCCACAGCTAGCACTTTCCTGGCAGGAGCAGTTGCAGGCAGACACTCAAGAAGGCACAGTGGCTGCTTTCCCGGCCATTGCTTACAGGGGCGGTGCACTAAGGCAGCCAGGGGGTCTGGCTGCTGCTACTCTCTTCTCCCTCTCCCACTGGGAGGGCTTTTGCTGTGGCTGCCGGCACTCCACCCAGGACCCACAGGTGTCACGTGACACTGTACCCTGGTCTCTGAGCTCAGGCCTAGTGTGCTGCCAAAGCAACCCTCCCTGGGGCCTCCGTGGTCCTCGGTACCTCATGCCTATGGTACCAAGTGCACGGACTCGTGGCTGCAGGGACAGGTGGCAAGGCTGGTTGTGTTTCATGATGTCCTCCCCTTTCTCTCTCTGACCTGGTTTACTGTGAAACACTGGGAAATGGGCTGCCTTTCCAGAAAAAAATATGTTCTCCCCCATTTTTTCTTGAAACATGAGGACCTCTTGGATCACCTTTTATTTTTCTGTTCTTCATTTCCATAAGAAAAGGCCATGTGGGAATGTGGCCTCAGGCCAGGGCCACTAGGCCATGGTAGGCCCTGGGCATGCTGGAGAGTTCGGGTGGGCGGCACTGCCTAGGAGGGTATGGGTCTGTTTTGTTGGGACTTATCTTTGTAAAGAAGTCCAAACTCTGGATTTGCATGTGAAGTCTCTGATCTTCAGATAGTGGGAAGCAATTCTGTAATAATGGAAGTTCTGGGCTGCTTGGTAAAACCAGGCCAAGGGTTTGCCAGGTCAGTCTACAACCTTGACACTCTGCTCGGCACTCTCATTACCCAAACACTGTCCTCCTACCTTCCTGGGGAGCCTGTGGGACCATCCGGTCCTGACAAACCAGTGCAAGTCCCCTGTCCTCAGCCCCACAACAGCTGAAACTTCTCAGCCACTGCTCATACCCACTGTTTACCTGTGCCCCTTTCTTCTAGAAGCCAGCTGCTAGCGGGATCCTCATATGGAGACCCAATGAACACAGCAACAAACAGTCAGTGTACCCCAGGCTCCTCCTATCTCGAGGGTCTTGTCCCAGTCCTACATACAGCCACAGGCCCTCCAAACATTATATGCACACAGAGGACATGTCCTTAATATGTAAAGTGCTCCTTCAAGTCAACAAGAAACAGCCCAGCAATTTCAAAGGAAAATGAGCAATGGTATAAATGGACAGTCCTCAAAAAAGAAAACCAAGTGGCTTTTACAGGTATGAAAAGATTCCCAATAAAAGATACCCTTTTATTATTTAATAAGAGAAATACTTGTTTCAGATTATCAAAATACAAATGTGCGAATCAGAGCTACAAGTTGGGTGTGGCACAAAGGGGAGATGAGGTCAGGGGCAGAGGCCACTGGAGCCCACACCATGTGGAAGATCCTCATACTGAGGACAGTGTGAGAGATGTGGCTCAGTCTATTCTTCAGGCCAGCCCCCATTTCTGTGGGGAAGGGGTTAGGTGGCAGAAGGGGGCGGAAGGACAGATGCAGCAAAACAAGCACACAGAGGGCTGAGGGGCAGTGTCACCAGCACTGCGGCGACTTCCCATCACCCTGGGAAGCCCCTTGCCTCAGGAGAGACCCCCTGGGGGAGGGGAGGCCTACTGGGGCATGTTGGGTCTGATGCTGCTGTAGGGACCCCAAAGACAGACGTCCCTGAGGCACTCAGGTACGAGGTATCTGCAGCATAGAGGGTAGTCTAGGGGTCCTGGGTATATGAGATTAATGGAAGCCTTAGGTTTTGCCTTCTGGGATGCATAAGGGGAAGGACATCAAAGCATCTGCAAACAGGTGAACAGAAAGTTATGAGCATTATTCTTGACACCTGCCCACTCCCTGGAATCTTTGCTGTTCTGTTCTGTCCTGTCCTGTCCAGCCAGGGAGGCTGGATGGGGGCCACCTCACCACAGCCCAAGGCCTCCAGCACGATGGGCTAGGGGTCCCTCCAGCCTCCCACTCTAAGGTCAGCCTAGGTGTGGGATGGGAGAAGACCCTGCCCAGGACCTGGCTCTCGACCCAGGGTGGCCACCGCCTTGCATGTGTCTGTCTGATGCCTCCCAGAGCAGCAAACATGCGCACAGCTGGAGTACTTCCCAGACATGTCTGGGTCTGCCAGCCCTACCCTTGGCACCAGCATGATCCCAAACAGCCAAACCTAGCTGGCATTCACCACCCTGCCAGTCCGATTCTGAGCACCCAAAGGAGCACCCCAGGGGCAGTGCCTTCACCCCATCACCTTGTTCACTGTTTTCAACCATCCAACCAGAAATCCTCATACCCCTTCCAAGATGAGTGCTAAGACTGTCTGGACAGAAATCTCAGTGGTGAGGGTTGACCCTAGATAAGCTTGGCCAGTCCAGCAAAATCCCCTGCTCCCAAATGGCACCTGAGAGGCACTCTGGGTTCTGATTCCAGCAAGGCTACTTCCCAGGTGAGACATGGCCAAGCCACTCTCCCTCACTGGGCCTCAGTTTCCCTGTCTGCAAAATAGGCACAGGGACCCACAGGATATTTGTTCAGTGCACATAAAAGAGGAAGCTCAGGAAACATGAGGGGGCCTTCAGGGCCTAGCCAGAAACTCGAGGGAAAGGAGGCAATGGTCAAAGATTCATAGACCACAAACACCAGACCCCTGTTTCTTGCCCCCTTGCCTGGGCCTCCAGCTGCTCCAAGCAAGAACTCTTTTGAGAGGTCTTGCCTTTGCCTGCAGCTCAGGGACACATCCCCCAAGGTCCAGCCCTCCAAGAAACGCCTGTCCCTCTCTGCTCTTGAAATCACCTCCAAGAAGAAAGAATCACTTCTGCTTCCAAAGACATCCCCAGGCAGGAAATGGTCCACAGGCACCATGAATGTTTAATTACGTTAACTGTTCAAGTTCAGAGTGCACCCTCGCTCCCTAAGTACTTTATGGGAAATTGTAATTAAGCGTGAAATGGCTCACTTGTACAACTCCCCTTTCTCACCCTCTCCAGGTTGCTGGAGCTTCCCACGGCCACCCCGCCTCACTAACTAAGGCTCACTTTCGTTCTTCCTTACTTAATTTTCTGACTTTTTCTCTTGACATCCTTATCCCGGACATTCCTGCGCTGTGGCACACAACACTGAACGCTGCATTACTTAACTATAAACCCCCCATGGAAATTTGCTTTTGACTTTGTTAGAAAGCACTGTAATCAAACCTCTGAGAGTCCCGATCGATGGCCTGGGCTGTCGGAGGAAATACATAGCAGGATTAAGTGGCTTAGAAGAAGGAGGTCCCTGTGGGCAGGCCAGTGGTAGAGTAGACAGGCAGGCAGGCAGGTAGAATGACTAGAAAGTTTAGCCTGGCCCTCGCCAGGCCAGCAGGTACAGCAAGTGCTCACCTAGCCCTGGGCGCTCAAGGGGTATTGGCCCCGAAATGTTCCCCTGGGTCCAGCTGTGACAAGTATGTGCAGGTCTGGAGGGGGTCATTCTATGTACATATTCCACAGCCCGCCCCTGCAGAGGCCAGAGGGAGACCTGGCCTTCAATCTAGATCAGGGACGTACTTTTGACATTATGCTCCAGGAGGCTGTGCATACAGGTGAACAGAGCAGGCAAGGTGTGGAGCAGGAAGTCGGGTCCATCTTGGGAACCCCCACCTATCAGAGACTGTGGACGCAGCAGGTGCTGATGCAGCATGTTTCTGTCTGGTGAGAGACAACCTTTATCTCACATGTATACATGAAATGTACCGTGACTCGCATATCTGTGCAGCACCCCTGCATTTTTAAATACAGTGAGGCTCTCCAAAAATCAAAGTAAGCCAGGCCTCTCTTGCACAGCTAAGTCTGTGGGTTAGTCTGCTCAGGAACCCACATGCGCACACACACATATATATACACACGTCTCGTCCAGAGTGCCCTGGGGCTGAGCAGGGGACGAAAACCAGGCACCAAGGTAGAGGGCGAATACCCAGTGCCTAGGGTCCCCCTTCCTGGAGCAGCTCCCCGACTCTGTTCCCAGCAATCCCTGTTCCTCATGTGCACAGAGCCCTCTTCTAACCAAACAGCCCCTCCCTCGAGAGACAGGCAAGGCAGGAGAAAAGCTGCGGGATCATTAATACCCACTCACAGCTGCCCAGCCCCTCTTGCCGCTGGGATTCTTCCAGGTCCTTCCCCAGCCCGGCTTCTGCCTCCCCACTGACACTGTCCTCCTAGTAATTCTGCTCTGGCTCAGGGCGGCCAGACTGCACTCATGTTGTCTGCCACAGAGGCATCCCCAGCAGGCATCCTACACACAGCCCCGGCACCATGGGGCTTGACCCCTGCTCTTCCGGGAATTCGGAACACACTGCGTCACGTCACCCAGGTGGGAAGTCCCAGGGAAAATCTGCCAGCTCTGCACGGAGATGCTCAGAAAGTGAGCAAGGCCAGATCCCCACAGGAGACAGAGCCCAACAGACTCCAGCTCGCCCACGCCCCAGTCTGTCTGCTCACCACGAAGAGCTGGGCATCCTTGGGGCTTCACACTCACTCCTCCCTCCTCCTTCCACACCTGCTGCCTGCCCTCCAGGACCATGCGTGGGCTGGCAGACACCTGCCCCTTTGTAGCCTGCATCATCCTCCAGGCTCCAGACCACCACCACCCCCAGGTGCCCACAACTCTCCTTGGGGCGTCCTGGGACACTACCGTGCCAACTCTTCACTTCACAGAAAAACTCTTCACTTTTCCCTTCTCCAGTCCTGGAAAATGTCAACGACCCGCCTATTTCCCCCCACATCCTGGGAGTTACCAAATGCTGGCACTTCCTACCCTGTTGCCTGAAATCCAACCCCCTCCATGGTCCATGGAGGGG